>NC_043704.1:74547444-74628924 GCF_006229205.1 Suricata suricatta
AAAAAATTATTAAAAAAATAAAACAGCAGCTTTCCCTGGTGAATAGGCGTGGTTTGTTGTGGTAGGTCTTGGAGGTTGCTCTCAGAGGCTCTGCCTTGGTATCTACAGAGATTAGATAGGCGGCACGCCAAGTTCCACTGAACTACGCACTGTAGGCCACTCTAATGAGTCTGATCTCCTTGTGCAATGGTTGAGCCAAGTTGTATTTTCCAGGTCTGCCTTGGTTCAAAGTTCCAGTCCATGCACGTTTATGCTACCACAGATGAGATGTATTTGCTTTGATGGCTGGCTTTTTAGGGGGAGGAATAGGTTTGTCTTGGCTCAGGCAGGGATTTCAGCTGCCCCTGCCTGAGGTGAGATGTGCAGCAGGAGGTGAAGTGCACACTGTCACAGTCCCAACCCCCAGCCGGGATCGCGTTTGCATTGGGGGAGGAATGAGTGTGCAGCTGTTGCCAGAGGAGGTGCTGGGAGCTGCTGGAAATGAGCTGGGAGCTCCTGTAGCCTGAGCGTGGCCCAGGCCTCCACCGCTGCCAACTCCCTGCCGGGATCGCGCAGAGGTGGGAGCTATTTTTTCCCTGTTGGCACCTGGGATTCAGGATTTGTGCGGCCAATGTTGGGGGTGAGATGCGCTGTGGAAATGAGGTGCGTGCTCCCACTCCCAAAACCGAGGTCGAAGTGAGTGCCCCTGACACGACCACGGCCGCTGACTCCCCACCAAGATGGCGCAGGCTGGAAGCTGTTCCTTCCCTTGCGCCACCTGGGTTTAGGATTTGGGCTCCCCAGCAGTTATCTATGGAGTGAGCTTCTCTCTCCAAGCGTGGTTAAGCGTTCTTTACCTCTTCCCCAGAGACAGTACTATGAGCGTGTTCAGTCTCTGTCTCTTCCCTTTGTCTCTCAGGCTTTGCGTGCTTGTCCCACGTTGGGCTGGGGCTCCCACCTCCCCTGCCCATCTTGGGCTGGCCCATTTTCCAATCTCCCCAGTTCGCACTCACTCACTCAGGTATCCTTGAGGTTGTCTTCTTTCTGGATTCCGTATTTTCTCCTTCCGCTCTTGCAGATGAGGGTAATGTCCTTCTCAGTTCGATAGATGGGGCAGATGAAGTTTACAGAGCTCCCTTCCTCTCCGCCATCTTGGCTCCTCTCCTACCTGATTTTTTTTTTTATTAAAAATATCAAGTTTTGCTTCAAAGAGGTCAGTGGGCATGACCATTGATGGTAATCAACCACTGATGATGGTTTCTTCATCTTAATTTTTATTATTCTATCCAGCTAGATTGGCTTAGTTCTTTCTCTTTGTTCTTCCTCACTTTGTTCACTGAAGTTCACTGATGGCTAAAGTTTCCATCAGCAGAACTTCCAGCAATTGTCACATTCATTGCATAAGACAAAGGTAGTCATGGGCTCATCAGTACTGCGTTTCTGCATCTGATTGTAGGTGCAATTCTTCTTTATTTGCTGCACTGGAAGAGGTCAGTGGTGGTGCCACCAGTCTTGGCCATCTGGTGCTCATGGATAGCCTCCTGGGTCATGGCATTCCTCAATTCCTTCAGCTCATTACTGGCCATTTCCTCTGCCGTCATCTTGGCAATGAGCCCAGCAGAGATGGCCTTGCTGAGCACATTCCTCCTAAGGCTGGGGCTCCTGGGGTCCTTGAGGTTACTGATCTGGGTGAGATATTCTCTCAGCCTGCTGGTAAGCAGGAACTAATGAATGGAAATCATGGAAACCACCTTATCTGAGCTTGTAAAATGCTTAGGCAACAAGTTAGAGAAATCTCTGCTCCTTTTCTCCAAAACCTGCAAAGCCATCTTTGAGGAGCCTAAATGTTCACCAAGCAGTAGGATTAAGGCTTGTTTCATTCAGCAGTGACTCATATCTAGTAGCCTTTTTTTTTTTTTTGCCAATAACTTAGATGTTAATGAATATCAACTAAGTGCTACACCCTGAGGGCTAAAGAAAAAAGTTGTGAGACATTCTTTGCCCTTAAAGAAGATTGTGGTCTGGTGCAGGAGGCAGGTGGATTTAAAGCAGGGATAGATGCCATATGATTAAGTGTTACAGGGACTCCAAGGAAGGGGAGAATTTAGTTTTGATGTGAAGCGTGGGAGTAGAAGTCTGGAAATATTTACTTGATGAGGTGGCATTTTGAGCCAAGTCTGATAGGATGGAAAGGATATAGCCAATCCTAGCAGAAAGCTAAAAAGACATGCTATCCTATTTTTGCAAAACACAAAAGAAGGACTGCATTGGGGTTTTCTGAGAGCAGAGAGCCATTAAGAGATAAGTCTAGCAAGATATGAGTACACAACGTTGACATGAATGCAATGCCTAGAAATTTGAACTTTATTATAAAAAAAATCAAGGGTTCTGGAAGGTTTTGGGGCATAGGAATGACATGATCAGGGGCTCCTGGGTGGCTCAGTCGGTTAAGCATCTGGCTTCAGCTCAGGTCATGATCTCATGGTTTGTGGGTTCAAGCCCCACTTCGGGCTCTGTGCTGACAGCTAGCTCAGAGCCTGGAGCCTGCCTGATATTCTGTGTCTCCCTCTCTCTCTCTGACCCTCCCCTGCTTGCACTGTCTCTCTCTGTCTCTCAACAATAAAAAAAAAGAAAAAGAAAAAAGAATGACATGATCAGAGGCATATGTGTTTAAGAAATTACTTGTTTTGTGCTTTCCTTTGTCTTCACTTTCTACTTTTCAACATATATTTGAACTTTAAAGTCTTCTCTTAGCAGCTCATCTTCTCCAGTGACTGAATCTGTCAGTTTCTTAGTCACCTTTTCCCCAATCTCATGCATGAGTGAGGAGCTTCACTGTGTGAGCCACCTTGGCACTGGCTCCCAGAGCAAGGGAAATTGAACAGAGCTAAGTGAATACCACTTGTAGGGATAATAAATGTAAATGTACTGTTTTCAGTGATGTTTTCATTCCATATTCAAATGACACTATTAGTCAATCCTTAATTCAATGCAAACCAATTTGGGTTTGGGGGTAAACTGTATTAGGAACTTACTCCACCTGTGATTATTTTCATGCAGGTTATAATACTGCCAAGGGGGACTTGGTGAGATCCATTCTATATCCACGGCCTCTGAACTTTAAACTATACAATGATGCCTTCAAGTTTATAGTGTTCCTGGCCTTCCTTGGAGTTGTGGGTTTCTTTTATGCACTTGGTGTATACATGTACCATGGAGTAAGTACTGGGGGTAAGGCTTTTTAATGACATAGCTTTTTCAAGGAACCTCACCTAATTCAAAAGGGTTAGACCAAGGTTATCTCTCAGCCCCATCATTCTGTGAATCGGCTCTGTCCCATACAGCTTTCTTAGATGATGGAAATATTCTATACTTACATGGTCCAATTTGGCAGCCCTTAACCACATGTGCTTACTAAACACTTCAACTGTGGCTAGTGTGACCGAGTAGATGAATTTTCAATTGTACTTCATCTTAATTATTTTTAATTAAGTGAATGTAATTTAGCAATTTGATTATTTAATTAATTTAAATTCAAGTAGTCATATGTAGTTGGTGAAAATTGTATTGTATGGCATAGCTATGAAAAGTTGCAAAGTTCACAACTTCTTTCACCCCTTGAATGGGGATGAGAGGTTACTGTACATGTGGCATTTGTGATACCCAAGCTCAAATATCCCCACAGGAAGTAGGTGTTTCTCAAGTCTGGTAGAATAGAGAGGATTAGTTCATCAGACCAGGGAGCAGGAAGGGCATACTAATTAGAGTGAGAAAGGACAAAGGTAGAAATGCAGATGGGTCTTCTGGAACCCCCAAGCAACTGAAAGATTAAGTCTGACAAGGTAAAATGGGTCATATTGAAGGGGATCTTGAATGCTGTGCTAGAAATTTGGATTATTTGAGAATATTGAGATATTAGAGTATGTACATTGTTTAGGGCATACCCAACATACCATGTACCCATTGAGTTGCTCTGTGTTCTGCTAGGTTCTAAAATAGAATTGAATGTCCACTTGTACAGAACTATATGCTGCATGGATCCTCACTTCCTTTTAAGTTTCATAGTGTCTGGTCTTATTTGAACATCCCTCTTAATAATTATGATGGCTGCATAAGGAAGGGTTCTCACAAATGACCGCTGAGGTCCTTTCTGATCCTGAGAGTCTGGTTCTTTTGTGAACTGCATAGTCTATTCTTTAAGACACAGTAATGTGGGCTCATAGGAAAGAAGAAAACATTGTGAATAAAAGGATCCAAACACAGATATGAAACTGGGTATGGGTGACCTAATTATAATGTCCAAATTTAGTGCATTCTGTGTGTGTGTTATGGGAGAGAGGGGTAAATATTAATGGACAGTCATAAGAATTTCCAAGCAAAGTTCATACTCATACATGAGCTCTGGATAGTCATTTAAGTCTAATATAAACCTCCAGGCAGCATTTCTAGGTCAGTCCAGGGCAAAGGAGGCCAGGGCATATTGGCACCACTAGAATGGACCCTGGAGAGAACTTGGCAGAGTGTTAAAGCAAGTGGGTCTGGAACTTGAGGCAATGTGCCAGTTTCATCTGGAGTGCAAGAGCAATGAGCAGGAAAACAAGCAAAAATCCATCTTCTGTGGACCCCACCCCAACCCCCAGTGATTAGGAATGAAAGTTTCCTGGGTAGGACTTAACATCCCAAACACACCAAAGCAGCAATACTAATCACAGACCCCATCTTCTTGTGGGTCATAACCTGTGGTCCTGTTGGCTTCCTCCATCCATACTGGCTAAGGATTAGACAGAGCTGAGTCCCCAGGGTCAACATTTTGTGGCTGTGGTTGAGAAAAGCAGAGAATGGTGGATTTTGTGAATAATCTTAAATTGGACCAATGATGTATCTAGCAACCTTTGTTACTGAACTTAAATCTGTGTTTCCAGTACTCAGAAGAGGATTTTAATGGCTAAAATGATGGTTAATTTCATAAAAATCTAAGGCAAAGCTATTAATATCTAGAGCAGATGAAAAATAAAATAAGCCATGCTGTGGTGTGATGCTGGCCCCACTCCTGTCAGCTATGTGAATTTCTGTGGATGCGCCTAGGATCTGACCCCATGAGAACTGACTATAATATAATACACTGGTCACATATTTGTGCCCCAGAGTGGGACAGCCTAGGGTTCAGATCCTCAGCATTTAACTAGCAGATGGCTTGGGGAAGTTATTTTAATTTTTAAGCCTTGATTTCTTTATCTGTCAAATGAAGAAAATAACAGTATTTACACCATAAGGTTCTTGTGAGGAGTAACTACATAATGTATGTAGCTTAACACAGTGCTCGCACCAGAATGTGTGCAGTGAGAACAAGCTATTTTTACAATGAACTTTCCTATTGCAGATAATACATGCCAAGATCTTAGCAGGATCTTGGTCATCATTTTTTATCAGGTCACCATCCACTTAATATATGTGCTGGGCACCTCTTGTGTCAGAAACTGTGCTAGGCTCTGTATCTAGAGATGAATAAGATAAACTTGAAAATGACTTCCAAGATGTATAAGCCACAGCTGCTGCACCCGAGCAGGTTGGAAGCTGCTGGGGGAGATTTATAACCCAGCTGTCCAGCCAGTGTGTGAAATGTTACAACTCAGAAATGGTCTCAGGGCCTGAGAAGTCCAGAGGGTGTTTTACAATGAGCAGAGGAGGGTTGGTGCTCTGGGCAGAGGGAACGCTAAGTGAAGAGAAACGTCAGGAAAGGGCAGAGCGGATGTAGAGGAAGGATCAGAGTCTCTTCTGGTCACAATGGAGACTTGTCCATTTTCTTAGGCGCACCCAAGAGGATTCGCAGCCCCACCAGGAGAGCAGCTCTCTTTGAATATTCAGAGCTTCTAGAATTCTTATAGTGCTGCAGGACATGGTGCCAGAAAGGGTGTCACCCTGCTCTGCTGGGCTCATCTGCTTGTTCCTCCCTCCCTAGGTTTCTCCAAGAGATACTGCAACCATGGCCCTGCTCCTCCTCACCGTGACTGTCCCTCCTGTGCTGCCAGCTGCTCTGACCACAGGAATCGTGTATGCACAAAAGAGACTGAAGAAAAAGAAAATCTTCTGTATTTCCCCACAGAGAATCAATATGTGTGGGCAAATAAACCTCGTGTGCTTCGACAAAGTATGATCTAAACTTTCCAAGTTGGAGGTTAATGATTTCAAGGCACAGCAGAGCTGGGAAAGGCCTCCAAGAATGTCTGGGTCACTGCCCTCATTTTACATATGGGGACACTGAGGGCAGAGAAGGTCACACAGTGAGCTCATGTGAGACCATGCTCTACAAGCCCACTTTACTGAGTCCTCAGGAAGTGGTTTAGCTATCACAGCATACATTTTTTTCCCTATGAAATGTAATATTTTTGTGCCTGTATTGAGTTTCAAAGCAATCTTGTATGGTAATAACTTCTATGACTGACTGGCATTTTTAGGCAAAAAAAGCTGTGAGGAACATTTCTGTTCTCTGAAATACTTTGTCTTGTGCTTAATTGGAAATATTCCATTTTTCTCTTCTGCTTCTTTTAAGGAAAGGGTGGGAAGGGACAGTGCCTTGTTAATGCACTCAGTCCCTCCTCTCTCCTCAGATCCCCAGGTTATGAGGGCTCAGGACTAGAATGTTGTCCTGTAAGTGCTTAGGGTCCTAGAGGTAGCAGGGGAGAAGTATGTCCAAATGGGGAGGATTGATGCTCTGGGACAGGTCCTAAGACCCTTTTCTGTGTGTCTCTGGTGGGGGTCCAGGGTCTCTAGAGAGACCTCAGGCTTAGCCACCTGCTCTTTAGACCCTGCCCTCCACTTGGGCAGGCCAACTTAATTGCTGTAACGCAGTGGGCCTAGCTGGTCCCTCCATGTCTTCACTTCATTTGCAGTTGAATAATTGATTAAGGTTTTGTCACTTTTTAATTAATCAATATTGGCCAAGAGTCCCATTAATGAGAGGTTCCTTGTTCTGGAGAAGCTCATGACTTAGCTGAGGAAGGAGGTACAATGGAAGTGTAGACCATGATAATTCAGTGAAATGCATGCTCAGAGGCATGAACAAGAGTCGGGGGGAAGTTACCTGCCATGGATAGGAGATTGCTGATGAGCTGTGGCTTTGGCTGTTAGAATGAGCTCAGAGGTGAGCAGTTCAGAAGCACAGGGATGTCCAGGCCTTTGGCTCATGAGTGTGGCTAGAACAGGAGCGGTATTGTAGGGAATGTCCTGGAGAGGAAGAGCCTAATTGCTCGGGGGCTGATGTGTCAAGTTAAGAAGTGGGCCCTTGTTGTGAAGGAGAATGGGAACCCTACCATTTTTTTTGAAGAAGATCAAAGACATTTTTAGAGATGTGTTTTGTTTATTCCATCTGAGGTAATTGGTGAGAAGGGACAAAAGGGAGGTAGGACTGAGACAGGAAGCTATCTGGGGAAGACTGAAGAGATGGGTCATTGTCTTATTCAAGGAGGGCAAGAATGGAGAGTAGAGGACAAACTGGAGAGACACCGTGAGTAGATTTGACAATCTTGGTCCCCCACTGGAAGCAGCTCAGTGCTAGGATTAGTTCCATTCGATTCTGGCTAAGTTTCCTTTGGCAAAGAAAGCCCTGAATCACCACTCCTCAAGAACCACTAGGGTTAACTTAACAGTAGCTTCCTTTTAGTTTCAGGACCAGGGAACAGCCCCTTGGAGTTTTCTGGCAAGGACTCCCATTACTTACCTGAGAGCCTCACTGGTGCCTGTAATATAAGAGGGGGACTTATAAAGTATGTTCTTTGCATATTTGTCTTTTTCTAAAACTAATTTTTCTAGAGGGTGTTCATTTTACGTCTCATATAAAGATTTCTCCTCCATATCCTCATGTGCTCCAACTGAGGAACTGTTCCTTGGCATCCCAGGGGCATGACAGCATGTCATAGTGCAAAGAACTCTGGACTGGGAATCAGCAAAATGAGAAATCAAGAGAAATGTGAACTCCAATGATCTCTAGGGGCCTTCTTAGGTTATACATTGTAAAACTCTACCAATACAGTGTTGTAATGAAGCACCCCACAATTAATTGAGGTCCCCATCTACTTTTACTTCCACTTAGAAGACATTCACCATAGGCTTTGGAGTACATTTGTTCCCACATATTTCTAGTTCACTTTGGTTTGTTGTAAGTTCTCCAAAACAAGGTCTATCTTTTCTATTCAGTTCAGCCGAAGCCTGGGCTAGTATTTATACTAAGAAGTTTGCTTTTTTTTGTCTTATTCCTTTTACAACTGCAACTATAATTTAGTTTTCTTTCCGTTCATGGCGAGTTTTATAATATAAGGATCATTTTCACATAGAAAAATAACACGGTCTCATTTCTGTTTGCTGCCATATCATCTCTGTTCTCATGTTCAAAATATTGATGTGTAAAAATATCATCTGATCATCAGGAAAACATTTCAGTTTGAATTAAGCTGCTAACTCTTTTTGAAATGGAACAACTCGAGAGGATTTGGAATCTAAACACACAAGTTGGGGCCCTTATAAAATGCAGAAGGGAAATGAAACAATAGGTTTTTTTCTGTTGTTCTCCAAGGTATAACTCACACAAAGCATGTTAGCTTTCTGTGAAGTCCAAACGAATTAACAAAACAAAGACTCCTTCATTCTTTAATTGAAAGTCCAGTATGGGTTTTGTCTTTCTGCATGCCTTGCAAAATTTATTTAACGTTTGTTATCTAGAGGGAGATTCTAGATGGGCTGGATTCTGGTTCTTTCTCTCCAACCTGCAAGCCACTGGAGCTTGAGGCAGCTCCTTTAGCCTCTATCCTGAGCATGTCCCTTCCCTATTTACTCAATTGTAAGAACTAGAAGCATTGCAAGCACTTCATCATGAAGTGTTATGCAAATTTAAAGTGCTGTAATGACAGAAGTGTCATTTGGTAGAAAGCTAGAAAATAGTCTTATATGGAAATGACTGTGAAAAGAGTAGTGACAGGGACCTGGGTGTCAGTATTGAAAAGGGATACACCCAGCACTTGAGAGTACTCTGCTCAGCCTTGTCAGGGCTGAAGTAGCGGGAGCAACATGGTTACTCCGGCTGGGTGTTGGCCTCTTGCATAAAGACACTGGAGTCTGTAATTAATGGTGGACTATGAAGCAATGAGCAAATTCAAAGTGCTGTGACAATACTTAGTTAGTCCATGTTGCTTTCTCTGTTACATTATGTGATAAATACTCTTCCATAATATAGCAAATCAAATCTCCCGACCATTTTCTTCTTGATCTAACAATAAAACCCATTCATGGACATTAATGAGTATTTATTATTAGCACTTCATTTCTCTCTAAATTCTCAAAGCCCTTTATCAACATTTCATTATCAATCTGGACAGTCACCGTGTCACCCATATTTTAGAAAATTGCTGTGAACCAGATGGCAGACTATGAACTAAAAGTCTTGAAAAGAAAGAAAAATTTTGAGCTTTGCTTTAGAAAGACAGTAGGTGCCAACTAAAAAGTCAAACTCATACTGGTCCTTACTGGATTTCCATTCACTAAATGCCTCTCATTTAACAACAGCAAGTGAAAACTAAACACACAAAAACAAAACACTAAATTTTTTATTGTAATGGTTAGCATCTAGAATCATTGCATTATCTACACAGTCTTTTCAGGAATCATTTGTCACCTGCTGAATTCTTCCTTCAGCTGCCCTTCTCTGATTTAAAATTTAATGCTTACAAGAAAGAGTGCCTGAGTGGCTCAGTCATTTAAGTGTCTGACTTTGGCTCAGGTCATGATCTTATAGTTCATGAGTTTGAGCTCAGCCATCAGGCTCGCTGCTGTCAGCACGGAGCCTGCTTTGGATCCTCTGTTTCCCTCTCTCTCTGCACCCCCCCATGCATGCACACATTCCCTCTCTCTCTCTCTCTCTTTCTCTCCCTTTCAAAAATAAACATTAAAAAAGGTATTTTTAAAAATAATAAAAAGTAAAATTTAATGCTTACAGACAAGGACTTTGGGCAACTAGATCTACTTTAAGTTCTTGGGAGGTTAAGTTTTGTTTAAATCATGATACAATCAAAAGCTCTATATCTTATGCTAATACCAATTCTAACTTCTTCCAGACTGGCACTCTGACGGAAGATGGGCTGGACCTCTGGGGGACTGTCCCCACTGCTGACAACTGGTAGGCAGTTCAGTGAAGATGGGATGTGGGATTGGTGTGGCTACCTTGGTGCTATTCAAATGCCTCCTGGTGAGGGACGAATGTCACATGGAATACATATAATAATTTACTAGAACTAGTTCCCATTTATTCTAACCTGTTCAACTAAATGGGTTCTAAGCTCAGAATCGGATGTGGGAAATGGGCTTTCAAACTCTACATGAAAAAAATAGAACGAACTGAATGAGTAAGAAGCTGAAGGAATAAAAAAGAGGAAAAAGAGTGAAATTGGAACTGCTCTTAATTAAAAACCACAGACTTGCTGGTGGCTATTGGGTGGTGTGTGGGGGAGAATCTAGAAAAGAGTTCCATTCCCTCCCTCATGGAGCTCCCATCTCATGATGTTAAAAGGCACAAATGCATCCACCTTCTATGCCTAAAACAGGCCATGGAGAGCTATGATTAAGGCACACATAGCAAAAGAGAGAAGAAACAATAATGATTGCTTGATATAATCCACAGTCCTGGATTTTATAATAACATAGTGGATAAAAAGTCAAAATTAATTTTGGAAATGAATGGGATGAGGAAAACCACCTGACAGAGACAGAACACTTGAAATAGAATTTTAAAGGTATATAGCTACTATTTTTACAGACACAGGGGGAAAGCTGGCCATGGGAGAGGGGAGAGCAATCAGAGATGCTACCCCAGAATGGAGCTAGTGAAGGGAGGGCCCCAGCTCCCTTCCCCATAGGGCTAAGATCTACCTCTCAGTCTAAGTACAAGACGCCTCTGCTCTTCAGCTCTGAATATTCCTCATTGGCTCTAAACAGTGGCTGAGGCTCTGTCATTGAAGGAGTCCTGCAGGGGCCCCCCTGACACAGTGACAGGGCCAGCACAGCTCTGGCACAAGATAACAGCAGACAAGCAGTGTGATGTTGCAGAAAATACTTGGGTTCAACACTGCTCATGAGGCTCAGCTCCTGGTTGCTCCGATGGCTGGGCCAGGCCTTTGTCCAGACACTGCTTTGTCTTCTATTGGCTAGACCCGTGAAAGGAGAGTAGGATGTATAGCATTTTCACCCCTCCTCTCCTTCCATTTCCCCAAATGCTCAGGAGGTTTTGGGGGTATAGAAATCACTGTCTTCAATTATTATTTGGCTATAGAATGGAAAAGGAGAAAAGTAAACTGCCAGTCTACCATCAGAAAGGAAAATGAGATGATGGATATCCATGCCCAGAGTTTCAGGAAATAGGGCAAAGGACTGAGTCATGAGAAATATTTCGGAGTCCAGGTGCACTTTTTTTTTTTTTTAGTTTTTAAAAATGTTTATTTAATTTTGAAAGAGAGAGACAGACAGGCAGACAGAGCATGAGTGGGGAAGAGGCAGAGAGAGGGGGAGACACAGAATCAGAAGCAGGTTCCAGGCTCCGAGCTCTGAGCTGTCAGCACAGAACCCGATGTGGGGCTCGAACCCATGAACCGTGAAATCATGACCTGAGCTAAGTTGGATACTTAACTGACTGAGCCACCCAGGCTCTCCCAGGTGTGCTTTTACTTGAAGAAAAGGAAATCCACAGGCAATCTTCCTTCCCACCCTTCACTGGCCAAGTTAACAGGTGTTAGTCTGAGCCTTCCCATACCGCTGCCACCGTAGGCAAGTAGCCTGAAGGAAGTCTCCGTGATTACATCCAGGCACTTAGACTTTATCATATGGGGCATGAGGAGCTCTGGAAGGATTTGGACATAAAGGTTAAGCATTACTGAAACTGTGTATTGGCAAGATTTAAGGGGCAGAATGTGTAAAATGATTTTGTTGAAGACTTTCATTTATTAATCATCTTCTCCACCAGTTTTCAGGAAGTGAATAGCTTTGCCTCAGGCAAGTCTTTGCCCTGGGGCCCTCTGTGTGCCGCCATGGCCAGCTGCCACTCTCTGATCCTTCTCAATGGGACCATCCAAGGAGACCCATTGGACCTCAAAATGTTTGAGGGCACTGCCTGGGTAAGGCGATAGTTTCTTGTTTTGACTAAATGAGAAAAACTGGAAGAAATCCTTATCCAGAGTGGTAAAGTTTTCTAACTTTGGTTGAAGCTCAGAGAAGATTTATAACAATACTGATTGAAGGTCCAACTCTACCTGGATTTCCCAGTCTCTGCTCCAAGGAACTCAGTGAATGAGTGCAACATGAAATAGGGTTCCATAATCAAATAATTTGGGGACCTGAGGTTTTAAGAAAGTAAAATTGACTTCTTGACTACTAGATTTCTTTAGTATACCATGGTACGTTGTGAAAATTCTAAAGGGAATATGATATGCAGCATTTACCAAATCTTCTTGACCACAAAACCTTGACAGGCCGAAACATGGCACGTTCTCTCTTAGAGGAGCAGTGGTCTAGAGCAGTGTTCAGTATAGCAGCCACTAGGCAGCCACATGCGGCTATCAAGTACTTGAAATGTGGCTGTGCAACGGAGGACTGAATTTTCAATTTTATTTACTTTAATTAATTTAAATATAAATAGTCACAGGTGGCCGGTAGCTACTAAATTATACAGTACAGGTTTCCCTGTCCAACTAGATCAACTTTTTGAGCTGAGTATGAATGGCAGTTGAAGGCTACAAACTCATCCTGGTGGCTGACCTGACATGGGCAGACCTCTCAACTCCATCCCTTTCTAGTTGTGTGACCCCAGATCCAGAACCAAGATTCTGAGTCTGTTACCTTACGTGTGCATTGGTGATAATAATGCCTCACTCACTGACTTGTGGTAAGCGCCGATTCTATGAGCCTGGATGGGCTGCTTGCATTGTAAAGTGCCCAGCAAGTGAAGGGCACTCATTCATTCATTCACTAATTAATTACGTTATTCTGTTTCCAACAAGACAAAACACATTTTAAAGCTACTGACAATGATATATCAACTATAGGACTGCATGTAAACAGAATGGTAAAGGAATAAAAACAAGTGACTGCAAGGACATGAAATACACCTCACAAAAAGGCTAATTTAAGATGTATAGTAGGGGGAGGGGCTGGGTGGCTCAGTTGGTTAAGTGTCTGACTCTTGGTTCTGATTCAGGTCATGATCTCACAAGTTCATGAGGTCAAGCCTGGACCAGGGAGCTCTCCACTGGCAGCATGGAGCCTCCTTGGATTTAGCTCTCCCTCTCTCTCTGTGCCCCTCCCCAATTCACACTGTCACAAATGAATAAACTTAAAAAAAAAAAGATGTATAGATAGTGGGAAAATTACAGCTTTAGAAGCCAAAGTAGTAAAAGAGGAAATCTGATAAACAGGGAAATTTTTGGTATCAGTAAGTTAAAATTCAAGCATTTGCTGTAGAGAAATTTTTTACATAAACACAAAGGGATAATCACTTTCTTGGATCTTAATGGAGAGGAATCAGTGTAATTATTACACACATTGTCTTTACCAGCATCATTAGTGCTGACACAGTGATGAGCTGCTTGGGGTCATTCTTACTATATCTGACTTTGATCCTGGTTCCGACAGTGCCTCTTCTCCATTGAGGGGGTTGGTCTATTTGTACAAATGACGTACAAGTTGGGGTCTTGTGCGGGAACAGAAATCTTTAGGATTAGTTCTGTAAGAAGAGTCTGTAGGAGCAGTGTTATCAACCCCAATGTATCAAAGTGCAAAGGCTGGGTGAGAAGCAGTTTCGAGTTAAATATCCTTTGGCGGTTAGAGGAAACTGTCATGAAACATAAGGAGAAAGAGAAATGTCCTTGTAGACTCTAATAATTTTGACCCTGGAAGGGATGTCCGAATATTTTTCAGAAGAAATTTGAGATCTGGAGCAATGGAATAATTGTCCCCAAGTTGAAACAGGTAAGTGATAGCGCAGAGGCCACATCTTGTCTCCTATTTTCTGACTTGTATATCTGACTGCCTTTCCCATATTTTAGGTTAATATTGGTTTCTCAGATGGTATAACTTATACTGTTGCAATATCCAAAGAACACAAACTGTTTTCAAATATGCTTTCTCATTTGCCAGCAGCTAATTTGCTAACACTCTAGCTAACCAGTTAGGCTAGTAACATAGATATAGAATAAGAATTAATCCCAGGTTTATCTCAAGACCTAATGCTTACTCATCTGAGGGCTTAATGTGCTATATTAAACTCTTATCAAAGGGCGCCTGGGTGGCTCAGTCAGTTAAGCGTCTGACTTCGGCTCAGGTCATGATCTCATGGTTCGTGGGTTCGAGCCCCGTGTCAGGCTCTGTGCTGGCAGATAACTCAGAGCCTGGAGACTGTTTTGGATTCTGTGTCTCCCTCAGTCTCTCTCTGACCCTCACCAGCTTGTGCTGCCTCTCAAAAAAAATATATATAAAAAATTTTTAACTCTCATCCAATTACTAGACATACCATTTAGGAAGAGCTGTTGGCCTGTAGCCAGCATTTCTTCCATCAATTACCACTTAAACTGCAGTCACAGTATTTCTGGCTTTTTGACCTTCTCCAATAAGGTCCTTAATAAAAATCAATGCAACAGAAATTTGACAATGATGGTATTCAGATAATTGGCCTAGCAGAGAAAATATATGGAAAGGGCTTTGAAAAGATTCAAGTGCTATGCAAATGAGAGGTATTTCTTTCTTACTATTTTGCTCTAAGGAATCTTATGAATGTTTTCATTTTAAAACAGATAATGGAAGATTGCAGTGCAGACTACCTTAAATTTGGAATGTCAGATTCAAACATAATAATAAAGCCAGGACCAAAAGCCAGTTCGGTATGCTTTGCTTTTTCAAATCAGACAGCTCTTTCTCCTTGAAATTAACAGTGTCCATAGTCGGTTTGCTCATTCCTTAGTTCCTCAATCTATCCTTTAATTTATTCGTGAATCTGTCTTATGCTAGAGCGCTATGCTAGGTGCTAAGGGATAGAGTGATTTCAGAGCTAGACGTGTGGGGCTCTGTGTTGGAGGAGGACATGGGCTGGTGGAAAAATCCGTATAGGTGCAAATAAGTGCAATGCAATGTGCCAACTGCTATAATAAAGACTGAAGAAAGAGCCACAGGCATCCAGAGGTGGGAGTGAACACTATTTCTGAGAGAGAAGCACCACAGAGAAAGTGACCTGTGAACTTGGCCTGGAACCTGATTAGGATTTCTCCAGGCTGTTAAGGGGTAGGGCCTTGGAGACCAGACAACCTAATGAGGGAAAGGTATCAATGTTGTGGACAAATGTACGGCTTCATGATGGCCCTGGGTTCATTGCAGAGCAAACCCTATTTGTTGGTGTGCATCTGCGAAATCTCACAAGCATCCTAGCTCCCCTTTTGCTGGTGTTCATTCTTTCAGAGTCCCGTGGAAGCCATTGCCCTCTTGCGCCAGTTTCCTTTCTCCTCAAGCCTGCAGAGGATGTCTGTGATCGCTCAGGTCGCAGGGGATGATCACTTGCATGTGTACATGAAGGGTGCCCCGGAGATGCTGGCCAGGTTCTGCAAGTCTGAAACAGGTACTAATTGACCCTGTTCTCTGTCAGGAGGCAAAATACTTTAGAAGCCCAAACACACAAAGCACGCAAGTCTAAATCAATGAATGTGGAAGAGATTGTTTTTCTCAGTGTGTGAGAAGTGGACCCGGGAGATCTGATATGACAGAGGGGGTAACTTCAAGGTAGAAAGGCAGAGAGTAAATATTCGGTTTGGTTAAGCCAGAAAAATCCAGTCGCAATGAGGTATCAAGGAAGGAGATGTGAAGCAAACATCGGGAGCCAGAACAGGAAGCTACATAAGGGTCAGAGAACCAGGTATGGGCAAAGGGAACAACGGGACAGGTCTGGACCCTGCACTCAGCCTGCAGCTGGGGCGCTCCCGGCTGCCACCGCTGGGGGAGGGGTGGCACCACGTAAGGGCCTCCTGCAGGTCAATGGAAGGAGAATACAGACAAGATATATCTTTTACACACAAAAAAAGTGATTAGAGCAAATTAGATGGTATTAGAGCAGTGCAATTGTTCATTTTCACAGCAATTTCATCTTTCTGGGCCAGATTTTGAGCTGATTTGTATTGTCTCTTAGTCTTACAAACATATGCACCCTCTACGCGGCAGCCCAGATTTGTAAGAATATTGTTGCATTCAAATGAGTTCATTCGGATAAAATTGGTCTTTTTCTCCTGATTTTCATCTATATTCTCCTTATGATTGCTGATAGCCATCAACTTGTGCACACAATTCTAGATTTGGCAGGTGATTGCTTTAACTTCTTCCTCTACTTAGAGTCTTTTTTTGACCTTAGAAGCGGCCCTTTGTTCTGACCTTGACCTTCCTCAGAACTCCTGTTACCTCTATCACTCTACCCTTCTCTCACTCTATCCCTCACAGACTGATGGCATGTGTTTTGTTATATATTTTTTTCAGCCTCACAGATGCAAGTGAGTATCCTTTTGAAATTTTAACTGGTGACTATTGATGGCCCCTGCTCCATGGTAAGGGTTTGAGCAGGTCACGTCTCACCTCTCATCTCTCTGGTAGCCCTTCCAATTCTTCTTATTTGTCCTAACCTCAGATCTTTGACATAATGCTAATCATGACTTCAGTGATTTCTCCCCCTGTATTTAAGAAATAGGTAGCTAGGAGCCCCCTTGATCCCCACCTTCTGGATCATTTTAGAATTACAGAAAGTCTGAGCTGAATCGGGACTTAGAGATCTGCACCCTCTCATTCTACGGATGGGAAAACTAAGGTACAGAAGAGACATGTAACAAGCCCAAGGTCAGAGAGCTAGTTGGCAGTAGAGTGGAGACTAGAAATCAGGTGTCTTGCTACCTAAGCCACTATACTTCCATCACACTGTACTTCTTTCTAATGCTCTTCTAGGCATTCTATGAACCCTAAAGATCTCACAAACATTTTAATATTGGTTAGGACTACCATACCAAAATACACAAATGTTGGCATTGTGTCATCTATCATCTAAAGCAGGGATTGGCGAACTTTTCTACAAAGAGCCAGGTAGAACATAATTTAGGTTTGGCGGGCCACATGGTATCTGTCTCAACTGCTCCACCCTGCCATTGTGACCCCAAACCAGGCAGAGATGAAAAACAACTGTACATGGTTGCATTTCAATAAACTTTATTTACAAAAACAAGCAATGGGCCAGATTTGTCCTTTAGTTTGCTGACCCCTAATCCAGAGGATGGGCTGTTTTCATTTTATCCTTGTGGACATAGTCATGAGGACTATCCTTATTAAAGCTAGCCAGCATGTTTGATACCCAGGGGATGACCACTGCATCCTCGGCATTCATTTCTGTCAGAGTGATTAGAATAGCCAGAGCTGTAGTTTTTCTATTAAAGTGTCTTTTGGAATTTTAAAACAAGGGACAGTGACTGGATTCCAGGGTCTTGCTTAGGAGGTGGACAGCCCTCAGTGTGACCTTACCTTTCCCTCTTCCTTCTCACCTGACAGTGCCCAAGAATTTCCCACAGGAACTTGGGAATTACACAGTACAAGGCTTCCGTGTTATTGCTTTTGCCCATAAAGCCTTGAAGATGGAGAAGCTTTCCGAAGTAGAGAATTTAGCCAGGTAAGGAACTCGGAAATTGGCACTAGAGTGGGCTCTGGGTGCATGAAGTAAATGAATGCTGAAGATAGACAAAAGGACAGCTCCAATCATGAGGAAGCCTCCTGGAGATGGAAGGTCATCTCATCCAATCTCCTAACTTGGAGACAGGCAGCTGTAAAGTTGGGGAAGACACTGGGGAAGACTTGCTCAAGTCACAGGGCTGGTTGATGGTAGAATGAGGATTGTAGTCCAGATCTCCTGACTCTCAGCTGTCAGGGAGGTATGTCTGCCCTGAAGTCCATCATCCCATCAAAAATAACCAACACTCCTTCAACCTTGGAACATTATGTGGCTGACTGGCTTGGGGGTCCCACGTCCAAACAGGTTGAGAGAAAGAGACAGTGGGCACTGGGACAGACTTCTAGTCTCCTTTAAACCTGGCTTTAGACCTGGACATGTAGTGAGTCCAAGTTATGTTATATGAAATAGGATTCAGTATTCTTAATTATAAAGAAAATAAGGTGTCCTCATTAGAGTATAATCTATAGATTCTTTTATCTTTTCATGTTTCTCAGTTTTTAAAGGTTATTTTTGAATTGTCTAAGACAAAGGAGCAGTGGAATACTGGGGAACATTGAATAACAAATCATCTATGCATTATTATCTTTGATTTGGTGTTGGTGATAGACAGGCCCTCATTTATATACAATTAGCACCTTCACATAATATGTGGATATCCTTGGTTCAATGTTACTATTTACAAGCTATGTCATCTGCTCTAATAGAATCTTTGTCCCTTCCTTGCACTGTGTCTATTTCCCTCATCTCTAAAGTGTAGAATTGGATGATCTTTAAGGAGCCTTTCAGCCATGACATTTTAATCTTCTAAATAGAACCACAAAGCTCATTTTGAAATCAATGAAATTATTGATGGGACTCTCAGATTTAACATTAAAGGTGTTAGCTATTCTTGAGCAAGCATGAAGACCCATAACACACAGGATTTTGTAATTTTTCAAGGCACAAATTTTAATAACAAAAGCTAAGGTTATGTGTGAAGGAAAAATTCACGTAGCTAGACAAGGAATATCACCACTACCCAGCTGCCACACACTAATGTAGCTGTGATGTTCTCATTTAAAAGACACTGGTGAGATAGACACTATTATAAATATAACAATAAGAAAGTGATGATCAAATGTGCTAGATTTCCAATCATCTCAGACTTTCCCAGAGAATATCAGGAGCCTATTATGCTTCTTAAAATTTCACTACTATTTTCAAACAGAGTTAGGAAAACGTGTTTTGAGTTTTTTTAGAATCAAATTATATTCAGCAAAGCTTTTGAGTCAGAAAAATCAAAAACTTCTTAAAAACTGGTGTGTCATATGTCATAAAAGGGAAGTAGCACAGTTTCTTTCTTTTTCTTTTTTTCTTTTTATTGGGGGGGGGCATCCCAAAGTAGCAAACGGAAGAAATATCCAAATTCCTCCTTTCATTGGTTTAGCAAATTGCTATTGAGCTTGACTGTGTGTGAGATGCTTTTTAAGGCACTGAAGACACCGAAGTGAATAAAATACAATCTTTGCCCTTAGAAGCTTATATCTTAACTGGGGTAGGTAGATAATGATACCAGTTTACATGGAGTGATCAGGGAAAATCCTCTGAGGAGGTGACACAGAGGTACGGCATGAGGGTATCCAGAAGAAGAGCATTGCAGGTAGTCGGAAGAGTGAGTGCAAGAGCCCTGGCACAGGGATTTGCTGGCAATGTTGCAATGTAGCAAGAGGCCTAAGTGCCTGAATTGGTGAAAAAGGGAACAGGGATAAAATAGAGACCAAAACCAGAATGAACTGGTGGGAAGGTTCTTGAATCTTTCTTTTAGTTCTAGCTAATGAAAAAATATTAATCCAATTTATAACAGACAGTCATGAAGTTAAGTGATAGGAATTTAACACATTCTGTATTTATAATATTCTCCAAGATCCCTGAGGCAGGCTTCAGATCTGAGAAGCTGGGTATTCTCCAAGTGCCTAACACAAGGTCTAAAACAGAGTGGTGGTTTGGTGAGTGGACTTTTGAATGAAAGATGTAGTAACTTGTTCTCTACTCCTGAGAGAAGTTTCTTTCCTGTGTTTCCATCTAAGTTTGAGTAATATTTTTCATCAAGAAATCCAACTCTGCTCTTTCTCTTAAAGAAGGTTTACTGACTTCTTATCTGTTTATTTCTTCTTCCTCCCAAGCGATAGGAAAGAAACAATGTCAGAGAACACTAGAGAGATGATTAAGTGCACATGGGAGATTCCTATGCATTTCTGTAAGATGAAAACTAGGTGTGTGGGGGGGTGACTGGATGCTGAATCAGTGGATGGAAAGAGTGTGGTCTATGCCATGCCAGAGAGAGAGATGACGAGAGGGAAGTTGCTTCACCCTGTAGAAACTGAGAGGCTGAGACTCAGCTCTGCCACGTACTGTGGCAGGTGAGCGTGGGACAGGACTGAACACGTGAACTGACTGACTGTGCCCAGCAGGGCTAGGTCCCTTGGTCTTCATCTCCTCCTGCAGTCTTAACTCCTCTCAGGACAGAGAAAGGAACAATGCGAGATTAAGAAAGAGATCTTGGCCCACCCCAATGTTGAATTTTTAAAAAGTCACCTGGGATTTATTCCATTCCTGAGGCGAGGTCTTATATAATGAATGTAACCCAATTAGACTCCAGGCTTCCAATTTCAAATTCTAAAAACTTTTCAAAGACTTGGCCGATGTCATCTATTTTCTGGAGTTTACAGATGGAGGTTGAAATGAATGATTCCATATTCAACTGTTACCATAGTATCTGGTATGTAGTATGCACTTACTAAATGTTTAACTAAAATGATTACAAGGTTAAAAAAAGGTCTTTGAAATTAAAACAAAACATGTATGATTACCAAAAATTTTAAAAACCAACAGAAGAATTAGTAGATAAACACACTGTTTTTAAAAAATGGAGTTGAAAACTAGAAGAAGTTGCTAATAGATATAAAAGTGATTGCATCTCAGGGAGGTAGACAGAGACTATTGGTTTTTATCATAAGCTTTTGGGTTCTTTTTGATTTTTAAAACACATGTATTACATTGCTACAACCTAGAAAAAAAATTTAAGGAAGAAATAAATTCAACTGTCAAGACTACATAAATAAGCTTTAATATTGATTTTTTCCTGAATCCCAAGAGAGATGGTAGAGTCAGACTTGACATTTCTGGGACTTCTCATCATGGAGAATCGCTTGAAAAAGGAAACCAAGCCAGTCCTGAAGGAACTGCATGAAGCCTGCATCAGGACGGTGATGATTACTGGTATGTGTTTCCAGAGGCCTGACATGTTCAGTGTACCTGAGGCATCAGAAAGACCATGTGAGCTAAGTGGGTTCATGTGGCGGAGGCAGAAGGAAAATTACTTAGCTCTCAGATGTTACTGTTCTTTGGCTTCCATTCTTGTGGCACAAGTGCAGCAGCCCCAAGGACCATACTTCATTCTCTTTGTCAAATGCCCCCTCCATCTAGTTGGGCTTGGCCCAGCATTGAAAGGCTCACAGTAAATGTTTAAAAGGAGATATGTGCTCATTAAGAACTCCAGGGAGACTTTGGTGTGAAAGGTGGACTACTCTACTGAACTGTCCTTCTGGGCTGTGGGGCATGCATGGCATATGCTGATCCAGTCCATGCATGGCCCAGCCCTCAGAGTTCTAGTCTCATCTTGACTGTAGTCTAGACCCCCAAGATGGCTCCATGCAATCAGTGGTGTTACCTTCACCACTCAGGGCTGTCGGTCTCCTGAGGATTCATCAGAAAGCACGTAACCACTTATTTATTCATCCGTGCATGTTTTGGGAATAGGCAATGTTAAGAACATGAGGCCATTGTGGGAGGGAGATGCAGACATTGTTTTTAACCACTAGAGACAGACAGGCTTGGGCCAGAGGGGCAGCCAAATGGTTATCGAATAAGGCTGCAAGTGGGAAATTCCCCAAAGAGCACCAGCAACGGGGTATGGCCACTCCGAGGAGACAGCTTAGTTCTGGCTGCTGAGAGATTTACACAGAACGCAAGCTGACTCTCTTTGCCATCTAGGTGACAACCTGCAAACAGCCATTACTGTGGCAAAGAATTCTGAAATGATTCCTGGAGGAAGCCAAGTGATCCTTGTCGAAGCCAATGAACCAGAAGATTTTGTTCCTGCCTCTGTGACTTGGCAGCTGGTTGAGAACCAGGAGAATGTACCAGGGAAGAGGGTGAGCAAATGTTTGAAGGCCCCTTGGTGGCCTGGGCTGATGGCATACAGCCCTGGCCTGGGTCACCTTCTCTGGGCATTAGAAGTCATTATAGTTAAAACCTTTCATGGCTGGGGGTTCTGAAGTTTGCAAAGCATTTAGCATTTTCATCAGCACATCTCAGCCCTGGCTGCATGTAGAAATCACCTGGAAGAGTTTTAAAGCCTTCCCTGCCAAGGCTTTACTGATTAAATCCAACTCTCTGGTTGGGAGTTGGCATGAGCCCTTCCTCCCCAAGATTCCAATGTGGTTGGGAACTTATGTCCATATTTCCCGTTCGAATTTCACAGCTAGCCTATTCAATTGACAAACTGTTCAATTCACAAATGTGAAAACTGAGGTTCAGCAGGGTAAACTTGTCCAAGACACACAACTGGCAAGTTGCAGAGCAGGAAATCAAATTTAGGTCTGTCTGATCGCACCCAGATCCATGGGCATTTATTTTTATTTTTTAAAGACTTTTCAGAAATACTTTTTCTTTAATTTTTTTAACTTTTGTTTTTGAGAGAGAGACACAGAGAGAGAAAATGCATGAGTTGGGGAGGGCCAGAGAGAGACACACACAGAATCCAAAGTAGGCTATAGGCTTGGAGCTGTCAGCAGAGTCTGACGTGGGACTTGAACTCACCAACTGTGAGATCATGACATGAACTGAAGTCAGGCGCTTATGCCACTGAGCCACCCAGGTGCCTCCAGATCCATGGGTATTTAGATTGTGCTTGTGACATGAAGTTAGCTGGTGTCAGGCTTCTCTAGGTAGCAAGCCTCTTGTAATTTTGTGAAAAAAAATGGGCTGCAGCCTGACAATACATCACAAAGGCACTTCTGCCTTTGTCTGAATTCAAGGAGATGGTCCTCCAGGGGATACTCTCTTTCCTTCAGGCTGACCAGCCCTTTGGATTGTTTCATGTAGAGTAGGCCTTGTACAGTGTACAAACTGCACAACTGTACAGTGACCTTACTCAAACCCCATCATATTGGCTGTAAAAGATGACTGTTCTCTCTATGCTTTCAGCAGATTTCTGGTGCTTATATCCTTGCAAACTTGCTTCTGCATCAATGCATGTTGCCTCAGTTTCACTGTGTGATAAAATTCAGGTCTTCACTAATTTTTAACAAACAGTCCACTCACACTACCCACTCACTAATTTAATACTTTTGCTGAAGTCCTGGCTGTCGTTGGGTAGTCTGGCTCCCTCCCACCACACTTTCCCTCTCCACCTTTCTAGTGAAAGCAAAAAGAATTCTGTCCTTGCCTCACATGGAATGCTTTAAGCATGTCTTTTTTTGGCTATTTTGCAGTTGGGGGTAGCAGCATGAAAAGAGAGGGGAGTATCTCTTTGCCTCCCAACTCAGGATATCAAGATGAATCCCTGTAGTGGAAAGAATGTTCTTACCTTCTATACTATTTGAACTCAGAGTTCCACACTAATGTAAAGACTGCTGAGAAATGTTTCATAAAAAAGCATGATCAGCTGTCAACACCATGAGTGCATGTGCATTCATTGGTGCTCTCTCTTGGGGCTGAGCCAGGTGGAGCTAGAATGTAGTGATGGGGGCACATTGACAGGTGGAGGGCAGGAGAGAAAGAGATTCAGCAAGGGCATTGAGCCAGTGCAATGGAACACAGGGTATGGAAGGAGAGCAGGGCACCATGAAAGAACGTGTCACCTGTTGAGCTGGGGGAGAAGGTGGGTGCTGTAAGGAGCTAGGCTCCGAAGAAAGAGTCTGTCTATTATACAGGGAAGAAATTGCGGCATGATTTGTGAATGAATGTATGGTAAAAGATCTTAAGAAATAAAAGTATGCATGAAGAGGAGAAGAAAGAGGAAGGAAGAATGTTTTCTACTCTTCCTTGGAATCACTAACTGACACCTTGGAAGGATTTCTTCAGTAGACTGACATATCACGTATTATCACCTAGGACAGGACCCTGAGCATTATGTTGTCAATGTATCATATATTCATATACTTTGGAAAGGACATTTCGAGTGTCTTGTTCATCTGAGTCTTAAGTTCCATGGACAAATTACACATTATGTTTTTGCTGGATACACTTTCATCCATAAAACATAGGAAAGCTGAGACATTCCTTAAGAGCCCATGTGGAAACAATGTCCTTTTGAATTTAGGAAACCTACGTTAACATTGGAAACAGTTCGGTGCCTGATGTAGCAAGAGGGAGCTGTTACCATTTTGCAATGAGTGGGAAATCATACCAAGTGATATTTCAGCATTTCAACAGCTTGCTTCCCAAAGTAAGTACTGGTGACATGAAGTGTTTTGGTTTGCTCTCCAATTAGAGAATAGTGAAGGTGATGATCAGTGAGGTAGTCTCAGATTTTGGGGAATAAACACCCCCCAGAAGGACACAGCTCCCTCAGAAATTCCCCAGCCCTGGTTGGTCTTACACGTGCACATGACCCCCTCTTCAGAGTGTGAGCTCTGGCATCCCTCTTCACCTCCATGGCCAGCCCAATCCCCGCCTCCCTCCTTCCCTCCCTCCCCAGCAGGGAGAACTTCCAAATAGATCCAAACCTGCTGCCTGTTTTGTGGGTCAGCCTCTCTCTGTAAGCCACCAACTCCTGTCAGGCTGAGCTCTATTCCCCTTCCTGTCTGGATTCTTAAATTACAGCAACAGGAAACAAAGGCCCCATGGTTTATTTTCAAAATCATTTGTTATCTTGTCCTCTGTGTGTCTATTTAAAAACAGTGCTGTGCAGCGTTGTGCTGTCAGTGTGAAGGAGATAAGTGGAGCACAAGCTGAGGGCAGCAACCATCTGTTAGTGGTTTCTTGAAAATTCTATCGCCTTAACAGACAAGGACCATTGAATCTAGAGCCCAGAGGCTTCCAGAAAGCTCTAGCGCAGTACCTCACTGAGGAGAGGGGGAAGCTGAGGCTCAGAGAGGTTAGGTCTCTCGTCCAAGCTGTGCACAACTAGTGGGACCAGAGCTGAGAATGAAACCTTGGCTCTCCACTCCTCAGCCATCGCTTTTCCTCTACCTACGCTGCAGCTGTGGAGATAGTGTTCAGTAGAAAGAACTGTATTTCCTTAAGTACTTTTGTCCCATATGCTCTGCTGCTTTTCAGTTCTTATTATCAACTAGAGGTTATCCCATCTCAGAAAATTGGCTTGGAAAGAAGTCATAAAGTTGTGATGGGAGATGAAAGTGAAAGTTAAATATTAAAGCATTGAGTCCCCTTTCTCCCTGTCCTGACATTTGGGCTAATGACATGCCACCTATTGCTATATTCAAACGGTGGTGAGGAATGACTTTCAGGGCTGTTCTTTCTTTAAAAAGTGTCATTGGGGCGCCTGGTGGCTCAGGTGGTTAAGTGTCCAAATCTTGATTTTGGTTCAGGTCATGATCTTGTGGTTCATAAGATCGAGTCCCATGGGGGACTCCGTGCTCACAGCAGAAGGCCTGCTTGGGATTCTCTGTCTCTCTTTCTCTGTCTCTGTCTCTCTCTCCTCTCTGCCTCTCCCCTTCTCTTTCTTTCTCCCTTTCTCTCTAAATAAATAAATAAACTTTAAATTTTTTTAATGTTCATTTATTTATTTTTGAGAGACAGACAGAGACAGCGTGAGCAGGGGAGGGTCAGAGAGAGAGGGAGGCACAGAATCTGAAGAAGGCTCCAGGCTCTGAGCTGTCAGCACAGAGCCCGACACGAGGCTCAAACCCATGAACCATGAGATAGTGACCTGAGCTGAAGCCAGACGCTCAACTGAGTCACCCAGGCACCCCTAAATCAACTTTAAAAGTTAAAAAAAGTGTTCTTTATCCTAATCTTATTGCAGTAGTTGTTTTTCTCTTTAGATCCTGGTGAATGGAACCATTTTTGCAAGAATGTCTCCTGGGCAGAAATCTAGTCTTGTTGAAGAATTTCAGAAATTAAAGTAGGTATTATTGCATGAAAGGAGAGTTATCTAGTGCTGCATAACATATCACCCCCAAATCTAGTGGTTTAAATTACACCATTTATTATTTTACATTTCTACGGGTCAGAACCCAGGTGTGCTGAGCTGAGTCTTCACCTCAGGCCTCTCACAAAGCTGCAGATGGGTGTTGGGTGGGACCAGAGGAGGAAGGGCCTGTCACCAGCCTCTCTCATGTGCTGTTGGCAGGATTTAGTTCCCTGTGGCTGTTGGACAGAGCCACCCTCAGTTCCTTGCTTACATGGATTATTTCATAAGGCCGCTCGTAGCGCGGTAACTAGCTTCCACAAGAGTGAGCAAGCTAGAAGGGCTGGAGAGGAAGAGATCATCATTTTTTTTTGTATCCTCATCTCAGAAGAGACATCCCATCACTTTTGCTTTATTCTTTTTATTAGAAGCACGTCACTAAGTCCAGCCCACACTCAGTGAAGGGCTTTATGTAACGTCATGAACACCAGGAGATGGCAATCACAGGGGGCCATTTTGAAAGCTGCCTATCCCAGACAGTATTCCTTCTGTGGCCCATAGAGCATAATTTAAGGGTAGATCCTCTGCTTGGATGTGGGCAATAGAAAAAGTAGGGGCTTATATATCTCAGAATGAGAAAAATGAAGAAGTGTGCCAGTCATCACCTAGAATTATTTGAGGTTGGTTTATTAGAAGATATGTGAATAATTCCAGGTCCTCGAGGAAAGAAGTGGAATGATATTTTCACCATATCTGGCCCGGGTCATGGTTTGGGGATAGAGGCCAAAATAAAAAAAAAAAAAAAGAAAGAAAGAAAGAAAGAAAAAAAGTCCTTTTTTTTATCTTCAAAAATACAGACAACCTGTACATCAGAGTGAAACTGTTCTTCCTGACACCAGACCTACCTATACTTTTCTGGGAATGTTATAATTTCTAAGCTACATATTTCAGAAAGTGAAAAGGAAAGGAGAGTAGTGAAACTTCAGATACTTACTGATAAGTAGTAGGTAAAATCAGAAGACTGCCTTTCACTGTTATTTTGTGTTGCCAAAGCATTCTTAGGGAAGTTTTTAAAAACTGCCTATCAACTCCCACAATGCTTTGAGGCTGGGTTAGTAACTGGTGTTTAAATAACTATTTTACTTACATAGTCATTATATGATAGTGGCTGAAGAAAGTAATTTTACCCATCTCAAATGTCTAAGAAATTTTGCCAATTTATATGCTTACTTTTGAAAAGCTATATTCCCTTAAAGAAAAATCAATTCAGGAAAATAGATGCTGTCTTAGAATGAGCTGTGTTCTCCATTTCTCCATCTCATTCCTTCTGCCTTTATCACCGACAATGCACGTAAAGTTGTCTGAGTTCTCTTCTGAATTCAGGGAGCACTAGAAGATGTAAGATTCTTCATGTGTTATAAAGACTAAATATGTGCTTCGAGCCTGAAGAAAAGAACCCACTTCAGCAAGTGTACATAGTTATGACATGCATGTGAGCACATGAAATGTGTATAAGATGATTTTCATGTATACCAGCCAAATATTAGATTAAACCTTATGTGTTTGTTTATTTTTGACCAACTTTACTTATAAAAATGACCATGTCTTAGATGTCAACTAATCATAAGGAAATTGTCCAAGAACTTGATTTTTTGCCTGTATTGATTTTGTTATTTCATGATTTTTTTGGCAGATTATCTCAGAGCCTTTAATAGTATTGCCATGAATCAATACCTGTAAGGTATTATTTTACCTATAATAGAAGACAGAGTCTGTCCTGCATCAGAAATCCCCTTTCTTTAGCAACAACGTTGTATTTACTCTTCTATTTATGCTGTTGTGTTTGCATCAAACTGGTATAGATTAGGAGCATATGGTCATATCACTCCAGAATGCACCAAGATTATGTGTATATGCCTTTGGTTCTGTCTGTTCAACCATTTCCCAAATGTTTTTCATCTTAGTGTCTAAACTTTCAATGGCATCAGCCGCCCAAACACAGACGGATTAGGTTATATCGGTGCATCAGATGTGGACGTGGTGTGATTATGGCTGCACACTCTTAAGCTTAGCCCTAGTGGATACAATCACCCAGGACTTCTTTTGAAATGTGTAGTCTTTTTAGTGGCCATCCCTGGCAAGATCACTGTCATTTCCACATGATGGAAACAAGTTACTCCTCTGGGAATATTTCTCTCCAAATAATTTTTCACTAGCCTGATGCCACCTGTGTTCAACACACACACATATCATGTGTGAGTTGGTTGTGATGAAAATCAGCCAAGAGAGGCATTAAGGCATTAATGTTTTTTATCTGTCCCCCCCTGCAGTTACTATGTAGGCATGTGCGGAGACGGAGCTAACGACTGTGGGGTGAGTAGAACACAAGACTCATAAAGGCTGAGTGAAGAAAATGTTTAAAACTGATGGTTTAAAGTTTTGAATTATGCATAAAATTACATATGCATAATGTATCAGTGAAATTGCAGACCAAACTATTTAACTATTACAAACTATAGCAAGCCTAAATTAAGTAATTCTCAGCAGATTACTTCCTATATGCAAGAGAAGGCAGTACTGTTTTAGAATCTGAGTGTTGACGATATGGTTGAAACAAGAGCCTACCTTGAAGATTTATGTACGTAAGCAAATATTTTCAGTACAAAATCTTCAGCACAAAACTAAAGAGGATTGCTTTGTATTTCCAAAGCCTATAATATCCTTAAGATCTGGGTGGTTGTTTTCCTTTCTTTTTATATATTTTCTTCAAAGTTCTTTGAAAAACCATGTTTATACTTCGAGATCTATTATGAATTTTTCTACCTTACGCTTCACGAGAAGAAGCTCATTGATAGTCTGCTCTTCAAAACCTAAAATGAGTACCCATTCCCATAATTATATAGAAATTGGCACAAAACAAGTAATAAGTGCTAAAAAAGGACATAGTCTCTGCCCCCCTAAAATTCATTATCTGGTGGTGGAAAGAATTATGCATAATATTAACCCAAACATAAAACAGATGATCCTAAAATATGTAATAGTGATACAAAATTCTAAGAGAGAATAAAGGGAGAAATGTGTATTGAACATGAATTTCGTATGTGCCAGCCATGGTAACCAGATGCCTTGCAGTTCCACAGAACTACAGAACTACAAAATCTCATTTTATGCTCATACAATTCTTGTAGGACTAGACTATTGCTGGCCTGCTTATTAGCCACTGTCTGCTCTGTGCACTCTCTGGACCGTTTTGAGTCTTGCGGGAGTGAATTAGCCTTTATTTTAGCAAAGCAATACAGGTCCTGGAATGATGTGTGTGGTAAGTACAATCCGGTCCCTGTCTCCAGGGAAGATGCTGTGTGGCCCGTGTACTTCATCCCAACAGTTAACTGGGTGGCTACATCAGGGAAAGGTGGGAATTGTATATCTTTTCCTATCATTCCTGAAGATGGCCTGCTGATGGGGAAGACTCCACCCCCTCCGCCCTCAAATACCTATCCAAATGATGTCCTCTTTCCAGTAGGCTTCTTGAATGATTCCTTCCATTTGCTTATCACATCTACATCCCACAAGCAATGCGCATACAGGCACGTGGACACACCCGCCACTCTTCTGCCTCAGGAGCATCACTTAGCTGGTGCCTCTTTAGCTGATAACTTTTTGGATCAGGATGGGAAGGTACTCATTGTGGAGGGACACCATAAACACAGACCCAGGGCTGGAAGGTTCAGTGTTACAAACTGAATAATGTGAAGCATAGCCTTATGGTGTTCAAACAGAGCATGGCCCAAGGAGTCATGGGTGTAACGTGGATTTATCCTTCTAGGCTTTGAAAATGGCTCATGCGGGAATTTCGCTGTCGGAGCAGGAGGCATCCGTGGCCTCCCCTTTCACCTCGAAAATAGCCAACATCGAGTGTGTGCCTCATCTCATCAAGTAAGCCACAACTTCCCTTCCACCCCCCTCATTGTCTGGCTCTGGACAGAATTCAACCATAATTTAAAGCGATAAATGTCACAACAGAGATATGGGTACAGTGCTATCTGAGCACCACTTAAAGGGCCCTTTGTGCTGCTTGAGAATGGTGGAAAAAGCCACAAAATGTGGCTTTTGCCGAGGCCCAAAGAACAAAAGCCTATATTGTGTGGACAGTTGCAAGATAGAGTTGAGATTTTAAAACTGATTGCACTTCTTCCTTCTCTCTCTTATCTTGTATGTTGGATGCTTACTGGAATCTTCCTCCAGGGGACTGGGCGGGTGAGGCAGCACAAAGAAAACACTCCATCAGATAGCTTCCCCAAAGAGTGTTATCTCTCCAAGAAAGCAATCAGCAAATATCCAAAATGATCTCACCAAAGACTTTTACAATCGAGGGAAGAAAAGGAATTAAAAGCAGTTTATTTTGGGAGTATAGCTCCCTCACCTCCACTCCACAATCATTGCTGATTTTGTCTCTAGTCATATTTTAAATGTAGTTAAGAAGGTTTTATTAAATCTTACTCTTCTGTTGCTCCCTGTAACACTGTGGAGTAACTTCAGGCCATCTTCACAGCCGGTGATGTGAAAGACATCACAGAAACTGGAAGTTCCTTTAAAAAGAATGACCATGAAACTCTCCAGACTGTCCCTTGGTGCATCTGTGCATCTGAGTGGGCAGCTATTAGCAGGGATTACTCACCAAAAGGTGCTAGGCTGGAGATTCTTTGCTGTGTCTGGTTGCATAGCAGCGAGACAGCTTGCCACGTCTCTCTGAACCCCGGGTGCCTGCCCCGTGTCCTCCCACACCCTCAAACATCGGCAGCTCTCCTCCCTCCAAACAAGAGACTCCTCTTTCTAGCTCCCATGGTCTCTGCTTCTGAGGACCATCTGGTCCTTAGAGACCTCGGAACTTCAAAGCAATCTGAACTCTTCCCCTTCTTCATCCGTAGGCAAGCAGGCATTATATTTTACTGGATTCTCTTCTGGAGACTGTCTCTAAGTCCTTCCCTTACTCTCTCGACTGCCTTAACTTTGGTTCATATCCAGGGACTACAAAACCAGAGTGCCCAGGACTCTCTCCCTAGATCTTCCTTTCCATCATCAATACAACCCATGGAGTTTTTAAATTTATTTTTATGTTTTTTATTTATTTTTGAGAGAAAGTGCAAGCAGGAGAGGGTCAGAGAGAGAGAGAGACACAGAATCTGAGGCAGGCTCCAGGCTCTTGAGCTAGCTGTCAGCACAGAGCCCGATGCAGGGCTTGAACCCACCAACCGTGAGATCATGACCTGAGCTGAAGCTGGATGCTTAACTGACTGAGCCACCCAGGCACGCCCATTGCCCCCCATGTTGCTTTTTAAAATATTGTGCTTGAAAATGTGGATAAAGGAAGAGGCAGATCTTTGCCCTGAAGGACTCATGTTGCAGGAAAGGGACAGAGAGATAAAAATATAATCACAAAACAGAGAATCCTCTGCCTGATCAGTGAGAAGTGTTCAACAAATTAGTTTTAAATAAATTAATGCCCAAACAATATGGTAATTGTTTCAGTGGTTCAAATTGGGTAATTCAAGCCAGGAGGGAAGGTCTCAGAAGGGGAATTGGGACTTGGAGGATGGATAGGATGTAGGAAAACAGGAAAGAGGTGGGAGAACATTCCAAGTGGGGGAAGTAGAGAGCCATGTTTAGAAATGGGGTTTTAACTGGAGAGTGCAGGAGCCCAATAGCCCAGTGGGGCTGGGAGGCTTCTCAGGTGGGAGTTACGGAGGGCAAACCGGAGCATCAGGTGTGGAGGGAGTTTAAACTCTTGGATGGTTGCACAAAGTGCCTACTTGATCCATCCAAGAGGCAGTGCAGTTTGAACTTCAGATGCTCTGTCTCTCATGCATGGCCCAATACATTTGTGAACGTTATGTAGTGTTTTAAGATACACGTCATGGTGTAAAATTTCTCTAGTGGCAGATGGTTTAGTAAGACTTCTGGGTAGAAGCTCTTTGCTTTTATATTTCATAGATTCATAAAAATTAGATATGGTTCAGCTCTGGTAGGTTCATTTTACCCTTGTTATCCTTGATGCATGCTTATTTCTGAGAAAACATCCTCCCGAGGGGCAGCAAGGTACAGTTTTAGATGCATAGGTCTGCAGGTTTTCATTTGTTCCCTTTGAAACATGATTGACTTGCTACTTTAGTGGAAGCCTTTTAGGATAAGGACCGTGCCTTATTCATTTCTGTATTATTGTGCTCAGCACTAAGCTGGATACAACAGAGCATTGGATGAAAGTTTGGGGGATGCATAAATAAATGAATTGGCTTCTTAAAATTCATAATCATAATCATTTTCTAGGCCAATGCAAACATCCTGTATACTTTATTTACAATGGCTTCTTGAGCCCCTCACACTAGGAGAAAAAGGATGAAACCACAAAGTTTATGCCAGAAAATGGTCTAGGCTTCCCAGGCCGGCCCTGCCCTCAGCTTGTCTGCCGCTGCTCCCTCTGTGCTGAAAACAAATGGCAGTGCCTCACAGCCAATGGAGAGTATCCGCCCAACACATCCTGGCCCATCCCTCTCCAAACTTCTCCAATCCTGCCTGAGACAAGGTGGTTATTAGTTTGTCTTTTAAGGTTTTCCTTCTCCAGTCCCCATTTATTGGCAAAGGCTTCCAGTAGCCCTAATGCGCATGTCACTGGGGGGACATGGGCCGTCTCCCATGTGAATCGGCTTCTGCTCTGACAGGAGCAGGTGCAGGAGATGTTGTTGGCCAGGTTCGCGCTCCTCCATCACGTGTTCCTGCCTCGTGCTGTAGTCTCCTTTGGCCTGTCCTAACTCACCACCAAACCAAGCCTCAGTTAAGGGAATAATAGCCAAACAGATTTTTTTTTTTTTTAAGGTGAGGGCATATTTACTGTTTAACTTGCAGTTTTTACCATTGTATGTCTTTGGAACAAGCACACCAGCTCAGATTATTACCATGGATTCTTCCTGAAGTATTAAAACAACAAAACCCAATTCATCTCACATATTGGAGTCACACCCACACTTCCTAACGTGCGAGAATGCCTGTCTTTTAGCTTAATGTCACCATGGGACTCCAAAACATACACACTTCAGTTCTCAGACGCCAGTGTTTTTAGGGTGTAAAGAGTCACAGTTGAGTCAATGTTTGACATTTTGTATCTTATCAGAATGTCTTGTATTTATGATATACGTGTTATTCTTTTTAATCCACTGAAAATAAAGACTGTGCCTGATTCATTCATATCCTCCATGACTCTTAGCAGAAAGCTGGTACCTCATAAGCCCTAAATAAAAGTGAGTATATGAGTCAATGAGTGAGGTCATGATGGAAGTCAAGGATGAGTGTTTCCACAAATAATTGAGAAGATGAATCATTAATTAAGTGAATGTATATCAACAAGCTATTAAATGTGAACTCCTTTTGAAAAATAAAAGACTCAGAGATGTGTATTATGCATAACCAGTTATTTTTATTTTTTCTTAAACAGAGAAGGCCGAGCTGCTCTGGTTTCATCCTTTGGGGTGTTTAAATACTTGACCATGTATGGCCTGATCCAATTTATTGGAACATCACTTCTCTATTGGGTATGAACCAAACTAATTTCTTCACAGTTTTAATTGCATTTATTTCCATACTTGGTTTGTTCTTGGGGGTGTGGCTCCTACACAGGATTTAATGTTTTATAAATAAATGACATTTCTCAAAATAGATGTCTGCAAACTTGGCAGCACTGCACATAAAGCATGGAGTTAGAAATAAGTAACTAGAGATCCGTTTTCTAGCAGTGCTGTTTCCTTCTAGATAACCTCAGATACTTGACTTCTTCAAGCATCCATTTCTCCACTTGAGTATGAAGAGAGCTTCAGAACAGCCTAAATACAGCTCAGCAAGAAATCGGCCTCCAACTATGGACTATGTTTGGCAAAAGAGTAAGAAGAGATAAAAAGAAAGAGAAGTTAGGAACTTGGCCTTGAAGTGCTCAAAAACTAGAAAAACTCCCATATTAGAGCTTTACTTCTGAACTTGCCCAGAACATAGACACATAGACTGTCATTAGTAAAGGATTAGCATTAAAAATAAAAAAAGACATTTGAAATTAAATGATAAAAATAATAATCACTTAAAAATTAAAAAGTGATACAGAAGAGATTTGTATAAGTTGAAAGTAGTTTTCATTATTTCAGTCATAACTTGCTCTAGAGTAAAATGATCCAACAGATTCAGGAAATGCTTCAGAGAGCATTTATTATTACACTGCTTTCCTGTGACATTTGAGACATGACTGAGGACCACAGGTCTCCAGCATCTGGTGGGCTATTGAGCACAAGAATCACACATGAGAGCTAAGGACAGCCAGGTGCAGAGACACAGGAACTAGATTGGGAGTCAGAAAACCAAGATTCAAGTCCTGCCTTGATCACTAAGCACATATAGATCTTGCCCTTGACCAAGCCTTTGTATGCCTCTGCAAGGTCGGTCAGGCTGGCAAATCCCCATAGTTCTATGAAAACTGCCTCTAGAACAAATACTGAAGCTGCCTGGGAAAATTCCTTGCTGTTCCATGTCACCCTGCGCATATGTAATTGTACCATTCTGAGGGGAAAAGGAGGGGAACGATATGAGAAAAAAAAATGTAAAAAAGACAGAGAATTGGAGGAAGTACTGGGAAACCATTTATGGAGGATGAGGAATAATTTATATCTTCTTAAAAATATGAAATATTTCTCAGTTCCAAAGTCTTCATACATGGAGTTGGGATGATACTCTAGCCTGAAGCCATTCATTCTGATGCTTTAGGTCCAAAAAAGAGTGTCCCCCAAAGACCTTTGATTAGAAACTTCAGGGCCTTGGGCTCACACTCTAAAAGATCAGAAATATTTCTCATTTGCATAAATCTGGTCCATAATGGCTCAGATCAGATTAGAAGTTAGTGCTCAGCCAACAGCTGTGAAGCGGATAAACAGACCTGGCTGCAAGACGTATTGCGAAGCAGATTTCTGGAGGTTATATGTTGACTTTTATATATGACTCCATAACTGTGAACTTCAGACAAATTCTATGTCCACACAAACCTTAGAAGGCCAAGCATGCCAGACTGATGTCTGTAATGGGCTTACTTGGGAATAGAGGCCCTTGTTGAGCTTGCAAAAGTGAATGGACCCCACAAGAACTATCTGTGAACTCAGTTCACGGTTAGGTTGGAGAGGAACACTTGTTGAATGATTTGAGGCCTGGATTTCAAGTTGTTAAGCCTGAAGTTCCCAGTGGGTATCTTATGTCGAGAATTCAAATGTCTAGGCTGAGACTACAGCTGTCAGATTACGGTGGCCAGTTACAGGGTGTTTCCCAAGTGACTGACTCTTGTTGCTAATATAGAGTTAAGTTAAACACTGGGAAAATAGTGATCTGGCTTCATTATCTCCAATGAGATGCTAAAGATCATAGGTAAGTTTTTTCTTTTTAAAGAGGAGAGAAAAATAACAGTTGCTTCCTGATTATTTTCAGAAATAGAGTTGGCAATAATAAAAATGCTGTAATACACTGCTAGGAATTTACCCAAGGGATACAGGAGTGTTGATGCATAGGGGCACATGTATCCCAATGTTCATAGCAGCACTTTCAAGAATAACCAAATCATGGAAAGAGCCTAAATGTCCATCAACTGATGAATGGATCAAGAAGATGTGGTTTATATATACAATGGAGTATTACATGGCAATGAGAAAGAATGAAATGTGGCCATTTGTAGGAAAGTGGATGGAACTCAAGGGTATATGCTAAGTGAAATAAGTCAGGCAGAGAAAGACAGATACAGTATGTTTTCACTCATATGTGGGACAGGGGAACTTAACAGAGGACCACAGGGGAGGGGAAGGGGAAAAATTGTTATGGAGAAGGAGGGAGGCAAACCATAAGAGACACTTAAATACTAAGAACAAACTGAGGGTTGATGGGGGTGGGGGAGAGGGGAAAATGGGTGATGGGCATGGAGGAGGGCACTTGTTGGGATGAGCACTGGGTGTTACATGGAAACCAACTTGATCATAAACTATATTTAAAAAAATTAGAATTCTAACAGTTTAAAAACAAATAATGCCAATGAGAGAGAAATGTGGAGGTAACGAAACAGACCAATTTAAATCACAAGAAAACTAAGGGTGCCTGGGTGGCTCAGTTGGTTGAGCGTCCGACTTTGGCTCGGGTTATGATAACACGGCTCATGAGTTCAAACCCTGCATCGGGCTCTGTGCTTGGGCTCAGAGTCTGGAGCCTGCTTCAGGTTCTGTTTCTCCCTCTCTCTCTGCCCCTTGCCCACTCACATGCTGTCTCTCAAAATAAATAAACATTAAAAAAATTTTTTTAAATGCTGCAATGGCAGAAACAACATTTATATTTACTTTTATTTCCTTTCCAGCAACTACAACTCTTTGGGAATTACCAGTATCTCATGCAAGACATAGCCATTACCTTGATGGTCTGTTTAACAAGTAAGTGCTTTAGCAAAGTAAACAGCATTATTTGTATTTATCCATGCTATTCTAGAAATGCTCATACAAATAAAAGCCTTTGAGAAAGATACACCTTTACTACTAAAACTACTGTACTGGTAAATTTTTTGAAAGAGGTGTTGGCAGTAAGTGGAGGCTTGAAGTCCTCGAATTTGGTACTAAAATATCCTGATAACAAATAAGACTTAGCCTCATAAAATGGTCCATGTATCCTGAGTTCTTTGTAGGTTTGTGTCTTGTACATAGAAAAATGTCCAAGCAATCTAGAAAGGGAAATGTTTAAAACCCAAAGGTCACTTTCCATTATTCAGCTATCCTTCACACTGACATGAAACCAGATTTTTGCTAGGTCTTTGACATGTTGAGAATAAATGCTGGCATTTAATCCTAGACATTTTCTCAAAAGCAAGGTGTGGCTCACAATAGCTACTGCTCATTTCCTTCCTTTGCGATGACACGGATAAAGTATTTCCTATCAAAGAACTCAGGGCTTCATACTAACTCTTAATAAGGGAAAAAGGTGACTGCCTCAAAGAGAGCAAAAAAAAGGAATGACATAGTCATCTCCTTTTCCTTGCTCAACAATGGGATTGTTATGAAAACTAACAGATAAAACATCAGGCAATGCAGGATATGAATAACCTTGAGAATTTATGTAGTGTCTTAAAACATGAAACTGATCCATCAACCCAGTGACAAAATTTACCAGTATCAGAGATGTAAGTGACATCAATTTCAATTTTTAGGGTGGAAATGTAGATTAATAGTCCATTAGACTATTTTTCTGTGCATTATTAATAGTCACATGACCGGAACATTTGGAGTCAATGATATTGCTTTTGCAATGTTGGATATTTTTAAGCAGTTTGTATGATTTACGTGTGAAAAATAGTTTATGATGCTAAAAGAAGAAGAAGAAGAAGAAGAAGAAAAAACACCAGGAAGTTTGGGAGCTAAGCTAATAGCAGTAGCATGAAGGCCAAGGGCATGGCTATTCTCCACCACTCCCTAGCTCTGAGAACTTTGGCAAATTATTTATGAAATAATTTCCTGATATGAAATGTCTTCAAAGGGTTGTGAAGATCAGATAAAACAGTGCATGTGAAGTGTATAGCACGTGTGTAGTTACACAGTACACTATGTGTATATACACTATACTACGTAGTGTACATACACAGTATGTATTCACACGGTACACAGTACACAGTATGCATTTACACAGCACTTACACGGTACACAGTACACTATTAGTACAGTGTGTGACTATTATAACTCATAGCAAGATGAATGATACCACCCTGCACCTCATCTCTCTTCTTTTGAAATAACTGGCTAACTCAGAGAGCCCTGGAACAGATTTAGAATGTGTACAAGTAGGCTGTATGATTCGAAATCCAAAAACATGGATAGTAGTGTTTGCGTTTTTATCCTCTGCCTTCAAACACCACTGTTTTTCCATCCCTGTAAGCCCAGTCATCCCATGAACAGATTGCTTCCTGATCAATATCAGGTATTAAAATGATCTCATCATTGGACACTAAAAGTCTAGGTATTGTAAATTAACATTTCATGTTTGCATCCAATTCAAACTTTTTCTTCTTCTAGATCAAACCTGACCTTGAAGCAAGCAGTGGGAGAGAAGGCCATATTCTCTATTTTCCTTGTGTTGCCTCCTTTCTACCCTTGCTTAGGGAACCTGGGGACAACAAAAGCAAATGCCTTTTTGTATACGTGGGGGTATTGTAGTTCTGTCCTGTCAGGTATGTACCCTCTAACATGGGAGGCATCTAAACTTCAGGCAACTGATATGGGATCACTGGTGAGTTTGGGAGTTTTTCAGTTTCCTGTGAATTGCTTTGGACTAGACTGCTTCCTCACTCCTCAAGATTCCTTTTAGCAACTGCCTTCTAATGGTATACACCACAAAGCCTTTTTCTACTGCTTGGGTCCCTAGCCACAGCAGACTGCCCCACGGGGGAGATTCCTTCCAAGACAGCTCTAGCTTGGCTAATTTCCATAGCTTCCACTTGACCTTCCTGATAGAGATATAGTTTGTTCTCACTGCTGCCCTCTGTCCTTCTCCTCTGGTATTTCAAACAAAATGAGCAAGTCAATCTTTTCTCAAAACACTTCAGGTCTCTCCCAGAGTAGTTTTTATGATCTTCCCTAATTTTAGATTGGAGTGATGCTGGGAAGAAAACCATAATTCTTGCAGCTCTTAACCATTCCCTTTAAAGCATGCTTTCTCTTATATATTCTGCACACAGGTAATTGCTTGGGGCTAGGGGCATACCTATAGTTGAAGAACCAGTATGGATCCCTCTGAGTGAGTACAATAGAGATACGGCAACTATCTCTCTTTACATTTAGTTGGGATTTGCCATTCATCATCATCAAATATAAGACTTGGCAAAATTCCCCAAAGATATGTTCATCTCCTACTATATGTTAGGCACATAGGTGCCTGGGGTATGAAAAGACTGATCACTGAAATTTAGAGTTAGTGGTGGCGGGGTCGGGGGTGGGGATTCACACAAATGTATGAAGGAAATGAAAGTCAAAAGTAGGGAGTGCCAGAATACACAGATGCTTTGGGAGTTCAGAGAAAGGAGAGGTAATCTGCTAATCTGGGGTTAGGGCAGAGATGGCAATGGAGAAAAGGGAGAAATGCTGAGGAAGGGTTTCATGGAAGAAGTCACATTTGCATCAAAATAGAAAGGATGGAGAGATTTCAAAAATCTTTTCCTAAAAGAAGGGCATTTCAAGTAGAATGAAGCAGCATGAGCAAGAGAGAGCTGGGGCATGAGTTTTTCAATTTGACCACATTGTAGTGTATGTGAAAAGAAACAGCAGGAAACAAAATTTGAAATGATGAGTTGGGTCAGACCATAGAACTTGACTTCCAGGCTGAGAACTGTGGACATTCATCTGCAGATGTTAGTAGTCGTTGACAATCAGATGATTAATATAAAATCACTCTCACCAAGACTCTCTTCTTTCCAGGTTCCCAGGTTAGGGCTTTTGACCTTAAGCCTGAGTTAGTCTGGGGCAAAGACAATACCATCGCATATTTAATTATGTACTTGCATATCTATATACGCCCTGCCTTGTTCTCACAAGATTTTAAGGCAACACAAAGTAGCTAATAAGACAAGATATATTAAAGGGAAAATCAAGGAGAAAAGTAAAATGAAGCCAGGGAGGTCAATTAACAAAATGTATGTCTTAAAGCCCAATCTGACTCTGGTAGGTTTAGGAGCCATTTTGAAAGGAATTTGTTCTAGCTGCATCTCTATTCTCTTCAACAAAACCCACTCAAATTAGATCAAGAAAATAGAGACAAGGGGATATTTATGTATGTAATTCTCAAAAAAAAATATGAGAATAGAAACTCAGAAGTACGCAGTCCAGAGAAGGGCTAGAACATCAAGGCCATTTTTTTTTAATTTCCAAGAGACCATCTTGTCTCTTTCTTCTCCTTTCTACTCTTACCATTTTCATCTGACTTAAACTCATTCGCCTTGCAAATGACCCTAAATGGTGTCTCTGTTGTTGAATCTCCATAACCTTTCTGTTTGCCTTTGCACAGCAAATTAGCTCAGCCTCTCAGTGTCTCATTTGCAAATATTTTGGAGAGAAAATTCATTGACCTACCTTGAGTAAGATGTCCACTTCTAAGCCAGTCATTTCTGTGAATGAAGATGAGGTCGTGCAATTTGGCTCCATTTGGGCCAATTGTTTCAGCATGTAGAAGGAGGTACTGTCCAGAGAAGAAAGCTGTAGGAAGGAATCCATCCATTATATAAATGCATCTCTTCCATAAGTTCCATCATTGCTTCAAAGAATCCCAACATTTTTTTGGAGAATATAATGGAAAATAGAGATCTCTTCACTTTAAAAGCCTCATGAGGTGCATGTAGTTTAGGTGGGTTCAGTAGCCTCTGGAAATTTGAGTCACATGACTTGAAATGTCCATAATATAAAGCAAGCCAACTATTTAGGAGAATCACACCTACACTATCATCAAACAATTGCTAAACAACTAAAAGTATACTTTGAAAATAAAAATTTGAAACTGCTATGTCCTCCCACAGAGCAGGCCCTGTACTAGTTTCAATAAGGGACAGGAAATGGTATGAGACTGGACTTCTTCCCTCAGTGAGTTCCCAGTCTGCTGAGTGCATGTGTAAATGACTAAATCTAATGCAAGACAGCCTCACTAAATGGCAGTAAAATGAGTAATGTGCTGTGGATTCTCAGACGAGGGAATGATTAATTCTGAATAAAATAGAACACTTTACAAGCTTACATTCCTCTGCATGCAATATGATTGCATATATCATCATCACTTTGGGGAAACCTGGCCAATTTAGAAAAGCTTTTTATCCTTTTTAATTCATGATATCCACACAACTGTAATATACTGTAGAGCGGAGAATGGGGGCTTTACAGACTTAAAGGCACTACCAGCCTGTTGTTCACAAACTATGGGTCTTTAAATAAGGGACCCTACTTCTCTGAAGCTCAGTTTCTTCGTCTGTAAAATAGAGAACAAATACCTATATTGCATTGCTTTTTAAAGAAATAATGTTTAGGGGAGTCTGGGTGGGTCAGTCGGTTGAGCATCTGGCTCTCGATTTCAGCTTAGGTCATGATCTCACAGTTTGTGGCTCCAAGCTCTGACTCGGGCTCCTTGCTGACAGTGTGGAACCTGCTTGGGATTCTCCATTTCCCCTCTCTCTCTCTGCCCCTCCTCTATTTGCTCTCTATCCCTCTCTCTCAAAATAAATAAATAAGCATTAAGAAAAATTTAAAAAGGAAATCATGTATGTAAAACACTTAGCATAGCCTCTGGAACATAGTAGGGACCTAAAACGCTAGTCATTATTTTTATAGTCAGATTCTCGATCAGAAAGTATTAGGATTTCTAATATGGTAAATGTTAAAATATTCTTTATGTTAGGACTCTGGCAATCAGCTATTACCACAATACTACGGTATAACAAATCTCTCCCCCAAACCCAGTGGCTTACAATATCCACTCATTACTCTGTAGATAGGCTGTCAGTCAACTGATCTAGGTTAGCTGAATCTGATCTGTTTTAGGACACAGATCAGTTGGTCCCCGCCCAAGCTATGGGTTTCATTCAGGTCTGTACCACATTTTAACAGACGTGAGCATGCTCTTATTGTGATCACAGATAGTGAACCTAGCCATGCAAGCAGGCCTCAAACCTCTGCTAACATCTCTTTGGCCAGAGAAAATCACGCAGTGAAGCCAAAAGTAAAGGGTGGTAAAGTGCACTCTACCACAATGAGGCCAATAGTTCAATCTAGTACAGTCTCTGTGTAAAAGAAAAGTCAGAAACTTGGTGAACAACTGAGAAAGAAAGTACCGGAGGGGTGGAGGCAAATGCACAAAGATGCAATTACACCTCTCTCCATTATCCGCAGCCTCTTTATGTCCTTTGTAGCCATCTTCTTTCTTGAGTACAAAAACATGGGAAGAACTCTAAGCACTGTAGCCTTTTTGCCTTCTATGGCCCCAGGGCACAATCTCCTTGCATTGACCACAGTCTACATGGTGGCCTTTCTTGCATGCCATGCAATGACTTCTCGTACCAACTATCTAGAGTGAGGCCAAACATCACAAGTTATGGACACAGCCTCCACAAGACTGCCCTTGCTTCAGACCTCAGCCATAAGCTTAGTGGTCCCCATGACACCCACACTTCTGACTAGCTGGCTGCAATGATGGGGGAGTTCTCCTTCTCCCCTCAGGTGCAGTGATTCATATCGACAACTCACAGAATTTAGGAAAGTGCTACACATATGATTACAGTTTCATTATAGCAAAGGGATACAATCAGAACCAAAGAGAGAGACACACAGAGTGAGGTCTGGTGGGAGGATGCCAATACGTCCATTGTCCTCTTCCTGGAGAGTCAGTTCACCTTATCCTCCTGGCATATCAATGTGTGACAATTTGCAGAGGACTGCCAAACAAGGACGTTCACCTGAACTTTGGTGTCTAGAGTTTTTATTGGGTCTTCATTATGTAGACATGATTGGTGAAATCACTGGCCATGAAGTTGATCTCAATCTTTTTTTTTTTCAAATTTCTTTTTTTTTTTTTTAAGTTTTATTTTTGAGAGAGAGAGAGAAAGCAAGTGGGGAAGGGACAGAGACAGAGGGAGGCAGAATCCGAAGCAGGCTCCACATTGTCAACACAGAGCCTGATGTGGGGCTTGAACTCATGAACCACGAGATCATGGCCTGAGCAGAAGTCAAGAGTCAGATGCTTAACCGACTTAGCCACCCAGGTATCTCTAGTTGATCTCAACCTTTGGTGGCATGGCCAACTATATTCTGAATTCTCATTTTATCACCAATTCTCCTTAGGTCCATCATCTGTCATCTTATTTGCATAAACCATCGGGGTTACCATAAACCAAGACACTCCTATCAACTCAGGAAATCCCAACAACTTAGAAGATACATCTCAGGAACTGGGAATAAAAGCCAACTAAATTCTTTATTACACAACTCATCTGTGTCTTCCTATGGACTTCAAGTTCTTTGGGGTAGATGAGATGCCCTCCTCATCTCTGCATACCCCACAGCCTGTAGCTTAGCACCCTCCCCGAAAAATATTGCTTAAACTAATAAAGGTAAAGTCTTAGGGGCACCTGTGTATCTCAGTTGGGTAAGTATCCGACTCTTGGTTTTGTCTCAGGTCATGATCTCATGGCTCGTGAGTTTATATCAGGTTTCACACTGACAGTGTGGAGCTTGCTTGGGATTCTCTCTCCTTCTCTCTCTCTCTGCCCCTCCCCTTCTCACTCTCTCTCTGTCTTTCTAAATAAATAAACTTAAAAAAAAATTTTTTTGAAAAAGGTAAAGCCTTAGATAGTCAAAAAACTTTATAATAAAAGAGTTGGAAGAGACTTTGGAGACCATTTAAATATTCCAACATATTTTTTATTTTATACATGAGAAAATGAAGTACCAGAGCATTCATACGATTACCCCAGAACCCACCCAGCAAACTGAAGACCTACTATAGAGTTTTATCATTCCAGGTTGGACACCTGCTCCTACCACCCGCCCCTTTATGCATGAACATGAATTTAAGCATACGCACTCTACTTTCTTCCTTACATCAAAAAAACAAAACAAAACAAAACAAAACAGTGATTAGCTATGGAAAAGGAAAAGGTATCAGATATGAAGACAAGAACTGAACCAGGACTATAATGCAAACCTTTGAATGTAATGCATCTAATTCCTGACCTTTTCATGCTTCTTCCCTGCGCTTCCCTAAGAAGTAAAGTATATTCTATTTTCAATAGCTAGTTAGAACATATGGCTTCTAAGAAGGATGCAGTCTTTTTTTGTTGTTGTTGTTCGGTTTAATCTCTGCCTATTGCCTATCTTTTAAATTAAAAAAAAACATAAACTCTAGTATCAAAACCATAATACATGTTAATACTCTCATCTGGAAGCAAGACTGTTTTGAGTTATTTTTCCTAACCAAGTCTAATGCGCTCTAGCATTCTTCTTCTACACACTTATCCAGCAGGGAAAAGAACACACCTCTGGCATTGATCCTGGTACACTAAAGTGCTCAGAGGATGTTAGATGAATGAATAATAAAATCAGCACTTAAAAAATTAATCTCCAGCATATGAGGATTAGTCTAGCCTGATGCCTCTTACTCTCCTCATCTTAATTCTCTGCCTTCCCACCACCATGGAGTGATCCCACCACTGAGAGATCATAGTACTGCTCATCCATGTGAAAGGCCACTTTTCTATTTTGTATGCCACTCCTGGTCAGTCTGGTTGTGAAGAAACTATGTGCACCATGCAATATGGTAAATGTATTATTTATAGAACTTTTAAACCTATTACTTTTCATTTATGCAGGTGAAACAAAACAGGGAAGAGGCAAAGGCTGGTAGTATTGGAGATACACCTAAGCAATGTGCTTCCCTAGATGTAAACCCTGAGTTCGTGTTTGCTGAATCTGAATCCTAATGCAAGTCTCAAGATAATAGGCATCTCAGTCTTTTATTGTCAATAATGAAATTGTAATAGGGGAAAATGCATTTGTCTTTCAGTGAGTTCAACTCATGCCTACCCCAAACTGGCTCCTTACCGGCCGGCAGGACAGCTCCTTTCTCCCCCTCTGCTGCTCTCAGTCTTTTTGAACACCTGTTTCACCTGCATCGTGCAGATCTGTGCATTTCTCTACGTGAAGCAGCAGCCCTGGTATTGTGAGGTCTTCAGATACAGGTAAAGTTCAGGTTTTTTTAGTTTTCCTTTCTGAAGGTGATACAGAGTGCCCAACATCACCATACCACTTGGATTGAGCACATACCCTGAATGTGCACAGTGCAAAATACCAATGTCAGGATAGAACACCAAACATAATTAATGGGTGGAGTCCTGGGGTGAGCCATGTGCGGTGGGTGGAAGAAGGTCTTCACATTGGTTTTTAATGTATAGACCCAACCGTTGGTTTACTGAGTGAATATATTCATTCCCTGGTGGTTTGGATATCATATAGACCAGAGGTCAGCAAACATTTCTTCTATAGGGCTAGATAGTAAATATTTTAGGCTCTGTAGACTAGACAGTGTCTGTTGCAATTACTCAGCACTCCTGTTGTAGTGAAAAGCAGCCATGAACAATACATAAAAAGTAGGTGTGACTATGTGCCAACAAAACTTTATTTACAAAAAGAGGTGTTGAGTTCGATTTGGCCTATGGACTGTAGTTAGCTGACCCCTGATTTACAAGAGACATTTGCTTAAATTCATCTGAGTTTTTCACATGAATGTTAAAATCAAAATGTTTGTAGATGGTATCCCTGTTTTCACTGAATTGAACACTAGACTCAGGACAAGCCCCTTTGCCTCCACGGATTTTAATTTCTGTAAGTGTAAATTAAGGGTAAAATGTGGGGAATCATACCATAGGTATTCAACCTTTATTTTTTTTCTGACAAGGCCTGCCTGACCTCCAGAAAGAAAGGCAGAAAAAGAGCTTCTCTTTTTGAAGTAAAGCTTGGACAAAATCCCCACCACACACTCCACTGTGGTCCTGAGGCCCTGAAGACCCAGGAATCGGTGAAAGACTGGAAGCTACTGAAGGAGGTCTAAGATTGCCATTAGGTCTGAAATTCAGCAATTCAAGTATTATTACTTGGAGTATAGAGTTCATTTTTTTGTCTCAAAACCAGATTTTTCTCCTAATTGGAAGGCATATATTCTGAGAAGTAAGTTTCTGAATCTGGGAGACAAGATGGTAGAGCCAAATGGGTGATGGCCAGGTTGTCCTGACTTTATCACTAACTAGCTATGCCATACTAGACCCTAAACTTTCTTATCTGCAATGTAAGTATAACAGATTAGATATATTTTTTTGTGTTAAAGTCTATAATTCAGGCCTTCTAGTCTATCTGTCCTCGTTGTGCAAAAACATTTTGTGACTACTGATTATTTGTTTCATTAACGTATTCGGCAAACATTAACTGAACATCCACCATATGCCAAGCACATTGTGGGACCCTAGGGAACCAAGTATAATAAGACTTAAGTCTATTTATTGGGATCTAATTTCATCTATAAACAGTTACAAGAGTAAAAAGTTTCAAGCTGAACAAGAAAGCTGATAAAAACTAATTTGTGTGTTAGAATGTTTAAAAAAATAAACATGCCAAATCAATCTGACTGGGAAAACTCATTGTTAAAACAGATATTTTTCTGAGCAGCTATTATGTGGCTTTTCTGCACTAGGTGCTAAGGAATTGTAAATTTGAGTACAATCACAACAAAATAAAACCAAAAGGGAAACTCCATATTCAAGGAACTCTCATCCCAAAAGTGGAAAATAAAAATATGTGAATGAGTAATTGCAAAACAATGAGCTAAATGCAGCACTCGAAGCAAGAACAGGGTGCTGCAGGCAAGCTTGCCAGTGAACTAAGGACAAGACATTGCAGGTAGAGGGATGGAGATGGAATAGAGTTTTTGACCCAGGCGTGTGCAAACTGTAGTGTTTGGGAAACAGAAAAATTCCCTATCTGTTTGGAGTATAAGGAGCATAGAAGAGCTGGCAGAAGGCAAGGGCAGGAAGCCAGGCTGAGACCAGAGTGTGAAGGACTTCTGGACTCGCCTGAGAAGTAGGAGTTTAATTGATTAGCAAAATAGAGCCATGGACACTCAGAGGCAGGAGAGGGTCATGCTCGGATTCTCAGGAAGAGAGTGATAGTAGGTAGATTCATACTCAGGACCTAAGGTAGTAGGCTTTCTCAGAAGAGAAAACCACACACCCATGCGCACTCACACACAAACACATGTGTGTGCACACAACTCCCCCTCAACATGCACACATGCACACACATGAGCAGCCATGTTTCATTTGTTCTGAACGGAAAGGAATTCCATAGAAAATTATCATCCAAGCACCTTTCAAGACAGACCACGTGTTCTAAATGGAATGATAGACAAAGACTAATTTTGACTTGTGCTAAATGTTATTTCTGCTTTGTCATTGCAAGAGGTGAACAAAATATGTCTTGGTAGTTACCGGCTGGGACAATTTGAAAGCTGAGATCCCATGGTGGTGATAAACGCCTTTTGGTTTCCCACCAGCTGGATAAAAAATAGAATAAAACATCCCATAAATGTTGGCGATTCTTTTGTAGTAAGTGCTTTCTGGACAACCAAAGTAATTTCTCAACGAATGTGAGTTTGGAGAGAAACGGGACTGGAAATGCAACTCTGATTCCTGGTTCAATTTTAAGTTTTGAGAGTACCACACTGTGGCCCCTCACCACCATCAATTGTATCTCCGCAGCGTTTATCTTCTCTAAGGGAAAGCCATTTCGAAAACCCATCTACACAAACTGTGAGTATATGAAGTTTAATTTTCCTTCCTTTTCCCCACCCTCCCCAGAGCTGCAGTTCAGTGGTAAAGTGATGGCTGAACTCTGGAACAGAGTCCTGGAATATTTACAAATGGTTGTATAATGCCTTTGTGACTTGGTGTCATTCTTAGAAGCTCCCCCTCTAGTTATCCACCATTTTTATTGTTGTTGTTGTTATTTTGTTCCGCTTTCTATTTTTTCTCAGCTTTACCTTGCAATTAAAAAAGATGGGCACCTGGGTAGCTCAGTCAGTGAAGCATCTGACTGACTCAGGTCATGATCTCACTGTTCTCGCGTTTGAGCTCCATGTCAGGCTCTGTGCTGACAACTTAGAGCTTGGAGCCTATTTCCAATTCTGTGTCTCCCTATCTCTCTGCATTCCCTACCTCCCACCCCCGCTTGCACTCTCTCTCTCTCTGTCTCCCCAAAATAAATAAACATTAAATATTTTAAAAAATATAATTCTATTTAAAACGTTTTTTTAAAATGTATTGAAAGATAATTTTCATAGGTAGTAGAAACCTGGGCAGGAATCTCCTTATGTGCAGATAAAAACATGCATTATTGAACTGTCACAAGAGCCGTGTCCCACTGTGAATCATCAAGAATGATTTTAGGGGCACCTGAGTGGCTCAGGCCATGATCTCACGGTTCACGAGTTCGAGCTCCACGTCATGCTCCATGCTGACAGCTCAGAGCCTGGAGCCTGCTTCAGATTCTGTCTCCCTCTCTCTCTGTTCCTCCCCCACTCATGCTGTTTCTCAATCTCTCTCTCAAAAATAAATAAAAACGTTAAAAAAATTTAAAAACTAAGAATGATTTATCTTGTTTTTTAAATTTTTTTAATGCTTTTTAAATCTAATGTTAATTTCAGCATACAGTTTGAAGTAGGGGTCAAACTACTTTATCTGACTAGCCATTTGTTTTCCCAGCAGATTTTATTACTTAATATTTCTTTTCATCATTTATTTCTCAACTGAATATAATGCCACTTTTATCATACCTACACATTCACATATATTTATGGCTTTATTATACACATAATTTATATTATATGAGTTTTTATATTATATTTAGGTATGTTATATACTGACATATTAATTATATATAATTAGCTCCTAGACTATCTTTTCTGTCTCATTAACATGCCAGCCTATTCTTGATCTACTATACTTTAAAAATTACAATGTCATTTATTTAGCTATAGTTGTATAACAAGTTTTAATAAGCAGTAAGATTGATGTGTCCTCAGTACTCTTCAGTTTTCCACCATGTTTTACTTCTTTCTTGTTCATCCTTCCAGATAAGTTCTGAACAAATTATAAGGCTTTTTTAAGTTTCCTTTTTTGAATTTTGAGGTGGAGAGAATATAAGAGAACATCCTGTTTGTTTGTTTGTTTGTTTGTTTAAAGCTTGTAAGGATCCTTTACATCATGACAACACTGATTAAATGCAATTGTTTGGGCCTGAAGGTGCTAATCTCATCAGAAAGCATTTGTGAGGCACATCTACAAAGTGTGTAAAAGCCCTGCGGACACGGATGTGGGTAGGGTTGGAGGGATAAGAACAGTGATGTGGGCACAGAGCACCCCAGGAAGTTCATCTCCTAAAAGCAGAGCCATTTGGGCAGGTTGGAGAGAAAGAACCCAGCAGATGTACATGTTAGTTCCTCATTCTTTCAATCCAGAGTCCTAGAGAAGGGCATACAAAGTCACTTTTAAGTGGTTACAGTCTAGTAGATACATAAAGGAGGATCTTAAAAGCAGAGGGTCACACAGCCATATGAAATAAAACTCTGAGAGAGGACTGGCTGGTCCTTAAAAAGAAAGTGGTATCTGAATTGGGTGCTTTGAGAAAAATTGCCAAGACATGAAGAATATCATCTACGCAGGGTATGTCGTGAACAAAGGCCTCCGTGGAAGGAGCAGGTTTGTGATGTAACCTCTCTAAGCCACATAAGGAAGATAATCAGGGACTAGATCAGAAAGGCAGATGGGAATTGGATGTCAGTTGAAGACCCCCGGACTTTATTCTCCAGGCACCAGAGAAGAATGAAGTGGTGCTAAGAAGACTGACTATCCATCCATTCACGCACAGTTCACCAGACCTGCAGAGATAAAGCACTGGGTCCTCTCTGGTGACCCTTCACATGGGCTGGCCACTGCAGGTGTCCCTACCTCCTGGACTTCTCAGCTGAGGTGACTCCTTTATGGAGTGTCCTGTATTAGATTAGCAGTTTCCCACAGCGTGCCTTTCAAGGAAAGATGTGAAAATGTCACCTTTGTCTGTAAGCATTAGAACATATTTAAAAACATATGAGGATATATCAAAACATCTGAAGATGTATCCGATATTTGCCCAACAGAGATAATTGATTCTGCAATGTGTGCCAAATTATATGAAACATTCGTTTAGCATCTAAAAATAACGTTTGGTGTTTCTTCAGATATATTTTCATTTCTGCTGATATCTGCCTTGGGCCTCACAGTTTTCATTCTGTTTTCTGACTTTCAAGAGATATATCATGGAATGGAGGTAAGTGGTATTCATTTCCACCTCTGGAGTGACTCAGATGCGTGGGACCATATTTGCACTGTAATTTGCAAGTCACTTATCATATTCTCTTCAACCATTTAATATTGTGAGACTATTCTCATTTCCTAGAGGAACAAATAACTTGTCTCACATATGCTAACCTCTGCTTGTTCTCATATTATCTGCATTGTCAGTTGAGAACATTTATCTTATTTACACCTAAAAATACTGTTTGGATGCTTTATTATATATTAATATACTAATATAACAGATGTCATACTAATATGATAAATTAATGTGCTAATACAACAATTCTTCAAGTTTCATTTTGTAAACATATAGTAGAAATCCTTTATACTGTAGTTGTAAGGAGTAAGAAAAAGTAGACCTTGTAGGCCAATCATGTTCTGTCCGTCAGACACTGACCAGAGGGAGCTTTATGTCAGTGGGCATCACTTAATCCAAGGTGTGGTGGGTTAAAATAAAATTTATGAAGAGGTCATTGAACCCATTCTTAGATCCAGCATTGTGAGAGAAATACAGGAAAGAGAGGGATTGACTCTTGACTTGCAGTCCACTGTTTTGTTGGGAAGATGAGCCAATGTGAGTGAAATGATGACATGACCACCTGGGAACACCCTTGTGGAAGGTGTAACACAGAGAGAAGTGGGAAGAACCCAGGAAGAATGAGCTGGCTCTGGCAGGGCCTGTACCCTGTACCATCATGGGGGGCTTCATGGAGGAGGCTCAACTTGATCTGGGTCCAGAGGATAGGCTGGATTTTGCTAGGTAGGATGTAGGGGTATTTCCAACCAGGAGAGCAGTCTGACCACAAGCACAGAGGGCTGAGAGAATCCTTTCTGTCTTGGAAATGCAAAAGAATACAAGGTGGCAGAAATAAAAATCAAAAGCAAGACTTGTTTGGAAGATTGGCAAAGACAGAGGCATCGTGCTATGGAATGTGAGGAAGGTGGGACAGGCTGGATGAAAGCTGCCAGGGAAGTTCGGGCTTTCTCCTGAGAGCAACAGGGAGTCAGTGAAGATATCTGAGCAGGCTTTTCAGCAGGGCTTTTAGGACAGACTAATTTGTTGATGGCATGGAGGCTATATCCTAGAGCAGAGAGGCTGTGGAAAGAGACGCAGTTAGGAAATGAAAACCTAGATCATTTAGTCACTTGCTAAACCTTACGAAGCTCCAGAGTGTGCTTGGCATGAGGGATCCCAAGATGTGTAAGATGTGGGCACAGCTCTCAAGTTGTTCAGAGGCTGGGCAGGAAGACCATTCCATGAGCGGACAATTCCAAAGCAGTGTGACAAGTGTGTTCCAGGCGAAGGGACGAAGAGGAGGGCGGCGGCAAGGGAAAGGACCAGGTTCTCCGCTCTGATCTGACCCACTGCCGGACCTTCCAGCCTCCTCCAGACAGCTGTGTCTCACAACCCTGAGAACGGCTGTCTCTACTTGGGAAAAAATAAAGTGAAATAACCCATATCAGACTAGGGATGAGAATTTCAGGGGGAGCATTGAGATGCTGTGGGAGATCTGTGGTTTTAGTCCTAAGGACAACTCAGCCCCCATCTTTTACTTTGGGACCAGAAAGGGGGCTGTGTGAGTAGTCTTTTGCTACTGATGCAGGCACAGGAAGTTGTAATGTTAATATCTATCAGTTAATCATATTTGGTGGGCAACATGCACCCTGTAATCCTTAAAAGGAGGTGGGTTGTGTGTGTTCAACGTTGATCAAGCCATTAGATTTAGGGTTGGGAACACTGGTTCAGAAAATTTCCACCTAGTATCAAAAGTAACTGGAAATCTCTATCCCCTTTATGTTTTACTCATACGTCAATTTTACTGAAAGATGAACTCCAAGTAGATTTTTACTTTGGGAAGATTAGAAGTGGTAACATTATTAGATGAATGACTTAATCTTGCATCCTCTTCCCTCCATCTGAAAAGATAAAAATGAAGAGAGACACACAGGTGCCAAAGTGTTGTGTCTCATGTCTGCGACCCAGGGCACATTTACCAAACGTTTACTGTCAGGCAGTGGAGGAAACATGGGCCCAGAGGCGGTTCAAGTCTCATTTGAAATCTGGCTCTGCTATTTACTGATTGGCTTTACATCCTTAGGCACGGGACTGACCTCATCCATGAAGTGGGAAGAGCAATGCCTACCCTCCAAGCTTGGAGAGCTGTTACAAATACAGAAATTAAACACGATAGCTAATGTGTTCCCCCCTCCCCCCAAATGTAAGGTCTGCACAGTGTAAAGGTAGGATTTCTTTTTTTGACAGTTCATCCCAACCCTGACATCATGGAGGATTTCGATTTTGGTGGCAGCCCTCAGCCAATTCTGTGTGGCCTTCCTCGTAGAGGTAATTTCCATACATCTCTTTCTCTCTTTCTGAATATAGAAACAAATAAAGGGTCTTATTCTCAAAAGATGCCTGTTTTATAGACTGACCATTTTTGTCTCCCAAAGTGATCGTTATTAAGGGTTTGTAAAAAAAAAAAACAAAAAAAAACAAAAAAAAAACAGTGCATGTTCCCTTTGGGGGAAATTCTTGGAGAGTGATTTCAAATTCTCTAAAGGCTGCATAGAAATATTCTCAGGATCTATAGCCTGGAAAGCAAAACATCAAATTAACTCCAATTTTTGTCTCCCATGAAGGCATCATATTGTATTTTTCTGGTATTATCAATAGGCCAGTGAAGATTAGACCAGGTGTCCTACCACCTCTAAAATTCAATGAGACCTTTCAGAGTGAAGAACTGTCTTGAGAAGGGCTTCCTTAATTAAGAGAGAAAGGAAGTCATTGCTCATTCTAGTCAATTCTTACTCTTAAAAGTCTTCCCCTATAGTATTTTTCTTCTATTCAGTGTAATTAAATGACTTTACCTACTGGGTGAAAGTCTTGAGCACTATTTTTTTAAGGCACAGTTTAAAAAACTATTCATGTATTGTAAATACCTTGGGAAAAGGGTTCAAACAAATATATATATATATATATATATATATATATATATATGTATATATATACACACACATACACACACTACACACACACACACAAATATACACAGACACACTCACACATATATATCATTGTATACAATGAGTATAAAGTTTCTCATACTCTTTAAGGAATTCCATTTTGGAGGCTGTATATATTTTTATTTATTTTTAGTTTTTATTCATTTATTTTGAGAGAGAGAGAACATGAGTGGAGTAAAGGCAGAGAGAGAAGGAGAGAGAGAGAGAGAGAGAGAGAGAGAGAGAGAGAGAGAGAGAGAGAGAGAGAATATGAGCAGGGGAGGGGCAGAGAAGGAAGGAAACACAGAATCTGAAAACAGGCTCCAGGCTCCGAGCTGTCAGCACAGAGCCCGATGTGAGGCTCAAACTCAAATCATGAGATCATGACCTTAGCCAAAGCTGGACACTTCAGCAACTGAGCCACCCAGGTGTCCCAATATGCAATCATTAAAAGTAATTATTAAAAAGACTATTGCTACAAATTATATATGTTGAAAATTTTAGATTCAACTTACGTGTTTAATAGTAGAGATGCTATTTAAGTAAATAGTTATACAACCATTTGAAAAATGATATGCAATCATTTAAAAATTTTTTTATTTATCATTGAGACAGACAGAAGCAGAGCATGAATGAGGAATAGGCAGAAAGAGAGGGAGACACAGAATCTGAAGCAGGGTCCAGGCTCTGAGCTGTCAGCACAGATGCAGGGCTCGAACCCACAGACTATGAGATCACTACCTGAGCCAAAGTCAGATGTTTAACCGACTGGGCCACCCAGGTGCCCCAATATGCAATCATTAAAAGTAATTATAAAGAAGACTATAGCTACAAATTATATATGACAGAAAGTCTAGCATAACCAAAGTGGAATGCAAAATTTGACCATTTCTATTATAAGTGCATAAACATTGTGTCTGTGTGTGTGAACACAGTAAAAAAGAGAACCTTCCCACAATGGAAAGCAAACCCCATTTGATTTCTAGCATTCATCCATTCATTCAACAAACCATCAGGTGGCACCTTCTGTGTGGTGCGTGGCACGTAGCAGTGATTTTTTTTTTTTTCTTTTCTCGATTTTGAGTATGTTATTTTGTTATCATTTCAGTCTGGCAGTAAAATAATTCTAAGTGAATCACCAGCTGGGATCTAACTAGGAGATGTAGAAATGAAAGGCTGTAAGCTTTTGGCGTGAACACAAGCATACTCCCTTGCCCAGGGTAAAACCCAGGGGGCTGCTAGACTTGGTGGGGACAGCAGGGACAAGTCGTGGCAGAAGCAGCCTTAATCAGCGCATCTGGGAGGAAGGCCCGGGGTGAGCGCCTGGGTGCAGGGGAATGTGGAAGGATGGTCTGATTATTTTCTCCACCTGATGTCTCAGGATGTCATCCTTCAAAATCGAAAGCTCTGGCTATGGATCAAAAAAGAATTTGGATTCTATTCTAAAAGTCAATATAGGCACTGGCAAAAAAAGCTGGCAGAAGATTCCACCTGGCCTCCTACAAACAGAACAGATTATTCAGGCGATGGTGAAAATGGCTTCTACATCAACCGCGCCTACGAGAGCCCTGAACGGAGTCCAGAGGCGGAACTCGGACTGGGAGGCCAGGCCACAGAACAGCATTTTTGGACTAGGCTGTAGTCAGAACGGCCATCGTCCGTGGTTACCAGCATCTCCTTGTTCCCAGAAGCTAAAACATTGTGGAGAGGTGAGGACAGCCTTACCCTTACCTTTCCTCTCTCCATCGGAGGAATCAAAGTGCTTTACTCGATGTACTGAACCTTGCAAAAAAAAAAAAGAACCTTAAATATGCTTATTTTGACTCCTCCACTACTGAGGGAAAAAATGTACTTTCTGGATTGTCTTTTTTTCCCCCCTTAATAAACTATCCACCTTGCATAGCATTATCCTGGCTGAAATGCACAAGTTTCTATGGTAGTGAAATTAGTGGTATGAGCATCAGTAGAAGGAAAATTCAAGAAGAGTTTGGTCTTTGAAAGTTTCACCAATATATCTTTATTTTCATCGACAGAAACAAAAGGATGTGGGGGGGGGAGTCCTTCTGTCAACAAATCGTCACAAGTTTACTTAACCTCATATTCACTTGCAGAAATCATTTATGTACCTATCTTTTCCCAAGGTCTCAAAATTCCTCTTTGTGCTTCTTTTGTATGGCTTTACTAGAGAGACAAGAATTGAGATTTCCTTCAGAAAAGGTAACTCTTTAATAAGTGTAGATGAAGCGAATGACGGAGGGGCCTGTTAACTGCATGTAACCTTGGCTTGGGCACAGCTTGTATCTAAGTCAACTCCACTGATGTTGACATCTCCCGAAGTATACTGGTTTGGGGTCAGTAGGCTACAAAGTCTGGGGTAGATCACAGAGAAAATGGGATAAACTGTTAAAATGTACTTTTCACTTAAAGAAGCAGGACACTTTCATTTATTGTTTGCTGCGGACAGATGAAACCCTCAGGTTCTAAGTCAAAAAGTTGGCTCACACCCAGCATTGCTCATCTTAAAATACAACCCTGGGGAAGGGAATCATAATATTTGTGTCTACGGCATGCCGCTAAACAACATCAAGTTCCATTTCATCTTCTCATTATTTTACTCAATCATTAAACGCACACTAACGACAAGAAAACGTATATCCTCTGTAAATATATTCTGTATGCTATTCCCTTTAATATATATCTACCTCTCTGTGATCTTGTGAGGACATAAATTCCTAGTGAACGTTTTAAATTAGCTACTAGGCTTTCCTTGTGACAATAAATCTAATTTTTCTAATTTAACAGATCTTTAATGGCTGCTAGGCAATTAGCTAGCCAGTTCTATGCCATGAGTTCCAGTTATATGCCTAATACTGTGATGTATGCATTCAATAATGCCTTTACAATTCTGTAATCCTTAGAACTGAAAAAATGTTTTCAACATTTCAGCAATTCATTGCTGTAGATAGTATTATATATTTTATTATACAAACCAGCAGCATAAATGCAAATTCCTCTAAAAACAAATGTAAATATATTTACATTTTATTTGCTTTTTAACCTTTTCTTGGGTGCATGGCTTTGGAGACGGATCATTTTAAAATGTGTCAATTTAGGGACTGCCAATGAAAGATGAAAAGATGAAGAAGACTTTTAAATTAAGAAATGTATGTCACCCTAAAATACATGGCAGCTCAGACCTTGAACTGGCATATCTGTATTTAGTAATTTGACCTTAAGAATCGGAAGATTCTTGACATACTATGACATTTAGATAACATAAAAAGATTTAAAAAATTGTTATTCAATGAATGCACAGCCTCCCTTACCCAGTTTTTCCTATTAGTTATCTGATAGATGATGATATTTATTTCATAGATCTTTTTCTGTGTGTGAGGAGGGCACATAATAAAGTTGAACTCTACCTTTGACTTTGCTGAAAGTACTCTCAGAGAAGGGTTTAACAGTCTTGGAAGAAATGTTTGTTAAAAGCACCAAGAGTGTGACCCCAATAGCAAATGTATACCTGCAGGAAACCCAAACCGGACAGTCTTAAGCTGCCCATCGTCAAGAATGGCCATTTTTATGGGAAAACTGATGACTGACTTTGTGAGTTTTCCTCTCAGGGTGAATAGCACTAAGGCCTGAAGGCCACCTATGTGGAAAAGGTATCCTTGAATTCCATTTAAAGGTGCATTTTTGACACAGCATAGTTAGGACCACCTTCTGGAGTGGAGAGGTCTAGAGTTCACTAAAGAGGTTGGACTTGAAGGTCTCGGGAGATCCTTTCTGTCTCCACCTCCGCTCCCTCTCCCGACAGCCAGCATGATAATTCCACCACACTCGAGTCTCCTGCTTGGGGTAAAATTTGCCCTCTGCAGTCATCTTTTACCAAAAGGTAAGCACACCTTGGGAAAGGTAGCACATTAATCCAATCTCACCCTTATTTGACAATATTAGAAAAATGCTTTTCTTCCTTTTCACTATTACTTTGAAAGCAGAGTATAAAAGGAAGAGGGAACTTAAATTAGAATAGAAATGAAGGGGTAATTTTGGATTGTGGGATCTGGTAGAAGACAGTCACCCCTCCCAGAGGACCAGTGGAGGAGGAGGGAGTTTGGGGGTTATCTGGAGACAGAACTGGTGTCATAAGAAAGGGAAGAGATTAGACAGGGAACAAGGAGAGAGATGGGTCTCTATCATTGATAGGGTCATAGACCCTCTCTATTCACTGAGTCTTCTGCTTAGTTACTTTATCTACTGCTTTCCTTATTCCTTGATCTTACCTTCTCACTCCCATTTACTTGAACTTTTTCTTCATTTAATGCCATCTTTTAATTATGACATAAGAAGGATATCATTGGTTAGTGGTGTGGTTTGTAGGGTAATGTCACAATGTTTGATACAATCCTAAGGTATGGAGACCTGCATTCACTTTTCTCCACCTGCAGCCAACAGGAATTCCACTGGGAATGTACTAAAAAGTAATTTGTTTCATTCAACATATAATCAATAAAATGCAAGAATAAAATCATGACACTCCTTGACTTAACAGTAAAGGGCTTAAACAGTAAGACGAGATATTGTTTTCTAAATATGGCACTTCAAACCTACATTTAATGATCTCTTGTTAAGGTTAAAAGGGTCAAACCCTTGAAATACTTCAAAGGAAACAAGGTAGCACTGTAGAAGGAACGCCCACACTTGCTTGGCACATACTCCTGACAAAGGACTGGCTTCCAGGGAAATCACTGGATCTGAAACACCAGAGCAAAGGATCCCATCTCCCAGCCGCCCCACTCCCAGCCGCACAGGATCTAGCCATAGGAGTTCACCCTCAAACAGACTGTTAATCGAAGCTCCTCAAACTGCCTGACCAAATGCTCAATTCCCCAGTTTCTTTTCAGACCATAAAAGGAATATGAAGTTAGATGTCAATCTCAACAATTTGGGGATCATAACACTTCTTTTAAAATCACAGATCAATGTGATTTTACTTCCTCTGGCAAGTACAAAGTTGCCATCCTCAGGAAAAAGGAAAACAGTATTTATGGTAGAGGATAAAATATGGTGTGATTGTGTTAAGATCTTCCTCCGGCTTGCTCAAAAGGCTACTGCTTCTTGTTTAAGCTGCCGCAGCAGATCTCTGCTGGTAGGGAGAAAAATTTCCATGGCTCAATGATGAGATAACACCAGTAAGCAATTTATTAAAGAGCCTGCCATCCATCACCAGAATTTGCAGCAATAATGATGCATTGAAAATAAGGATTCATCCTAGTTTTTTTCCCCTCCTCACAAATTCCTTCAGTTCCAATATTTCTTCAGTAAATTGTTAACAGTATTTTGCTCTTTGTCTTTTTGGAAACAATCCCAGGAGTGAGAAGGCACCAGCAGCAGCGGTCACAAACCCAATGGTACTTATTGCTTGGTTGGCCTAGAGAGAAATGAGAAACAAAAGAGACCACATCTTATTCTAGAAGAGCCTCAGTGTCCTAAATCCTTTGAAAGACCCTTTCAATTGAAATGCCCTTTCAATTGCACTGGAAAATTTTAAAGCTGCATGCAAAATTAAATTCTGTGTGAAGATGAATCAATTTATAATTCTTATAATTATGGCAAAGATATAGTTAAATACACATAGATATATGTTTTTCTTATTTTTATGGCCCCCAACAGTTTATAACCCGCCCTGGGGCAATTCCTAATGATCATCATAGTACATCTGGGGGTAGTATTACTCCTGTTTTGCAAAACTTGGTAAGTTAAGTCTGAGGTCATACCGCCAAGATGTGTAGATACTGGTTGAGCCACGAACCGTGTGATTCCCCTCCAAACAATCCCTATCTCCTAAATACACCTTGGTTTGGTCTGTACCAGAGTGAGTCTGTGTGTATGTGTGTGCATGCGTGTGTGTTCCCTGACTCAAGAATGTTGACTAGCAAAATAATTCACAGATGTAATCTAAGCTAAATACTTATAAGCTCTTATTTGGTAGATATAATTTCTATTTTGATAAACAAACTTCAAAAGAGGTCACTACTGATGTTAACCATTATGTCACAAATTAATTTCTCATGTAGACAAACTAAAATAAACCACTCTCAAGCTCAATTGTCCATAAAGGAGTTCAGACATTTATAGCTTTCAGGGTATTAATCATCATCATGATGAGGAATCTAATAAATATTCATGATTTTCATGGCACTCAGCTAAGATTGCCTTCCATCTGCATGAGTTTGAGTGCAGTTTTATGACCCAAAGGTCATATTCAGATGCTTCAGCGTCATCAGACATTCTGAAAACAACAGTTGTTCTAGGGGATTTAAGAATCAGGCTTTCAAATACAGGGAAACATTTTCCCCAAATGATTCTGGGGACCAACCCAAATCCTGAAAAGCCTGCCCCAGACTATGTTTGAGCATGCCTTCTCCCTAACCCGCGGGCCTCCACCACCTAGCCTGCCACCCCCTCGTGACCACCACAAAGTGCTACCTGCCTCCCTATAACTTCCTTGTTGGACACTGACCGCAAGGCCCTGGCCAAGAGAGCAGCACAATCACAAGAGTATTCACTCCATTATATTATCCTGCGGTCTGCAGGGACAAGGCCTGTTACCATAACTCCCTGCTCTGCCACCATCCACAGCTGCCAGGGAGAGTGGCAGCCAGCAAACAAATGACAAATCCTATTTTAGTTTACAATCCTAACGTTATTTATTTGCCTGCTTGCCTGCTTGATTTATTCATAATTTTTAATTAGTCACCACCTAAGTTATTTCCCAGGAAAAACAGAATTTGCTACAGCCCAGACCTACCCATGGGGAGCCGGAGGGACAGGCAGATACAAGATAGAGGACAAAAGTCCGAAGAGAGGCTAAATCAATAATCAGATAGGGCTCAAGGATTATAAATCAAGCCTAACTCTCAAATAATTCCAGGCGGGTGCTGAGATCCCAGGAAAACCTGATACAGGGAAATGCGGCGGGCAATGAACAAATAGGAAGGTCCAATTGGTGTCTTTAGAGGGAAGAGTCAAATGACAGCAGGGCACAGCCCTGTGGAAACGGCAGATCCTGCGGGTAGGGTGGCCCCAGCTAAATGTAGACCTCACTGGGTATCTGTCAGCCTCTAGAAATATAAGAGGTGAAGGAAATCCCACAAATCTAACAGGCCTGGGGACAGGAATGTGATCCTAAACCAAAATCCCTTAAGAGCACACAGGCAAGATACAATTACAAGGAAACTATTTCCCATAGTGCACGCAATTTCCCAAACCCCAAACACTTATTTAAAGTTATATTCTAGATGGCAAAAATCCTGTGTAATTCGGGCAATCCCTTGGCATTATGTGTAGTGGGATCTGACTTGCAAGATTATAATATCTTAGAATGTTCTCAGAACTAGTATGAACAAGAGCTTTTAGGGCACGACTTAGAATTACAAAGCCACCTGAGCTGACTCTTCATACTTTTATCCTTTACAGGGCTTTCTGACTGAGGGTCATAATAAAGGCCTCATTCTGAGAACCTATACATGACCAATTAAACATTAGTTGAATCTGGAGCACTGTATCCTGACATAGTGTAGCTGGGTCACAGATGACTACAGGGTTTATCAAATCTCCTCTTTCTCTGAGACTCTAAGGTTACAGTGCTATGCACTGAGGCACAGTGAGACTGTATTGTAGATCAGCTTCTCCAGGCCTATTCAAGAGTGCTGCCATTTTCCACAAAACTAGGCATATTTTAATACCTTGTTAAGACTATACCAGTGGAAAACATCTACTCAAAAAAATCTTTTTTAAAAGAAAAGAGAAGCCACATACTAGAAAAAAATTTCCAACAAGCAAATCTGATAAGAAACTATACCCAAAATATGTAAAAAGCTCTTAAAACTCAACAAAAAGAAAACGAGCAAGCAACCTAATTTACAAATGGGCAAAGATCTCAAGAGATGCATCATTAAATGTGCAGATGACAAAGGAGCATATGAAAAGATGCTTAGCTTCATACATGTTTAGGGAATTGCAGACTAAGACAGTGAGACACCACTGTGTACATATTCGAATGGCTAAAACACATTAGCTAAAACACTAAATGTGGAAGAAGACATGGAAAACCAGGAACTCTCCATTTTTGTTGGTGGGAATGCAAAAGGGCACAGCCACTTGGTAAGACCTTTCATGGTTTCTAACAAAAATAAATATATTCTTACCATACAATCCAGTAATCATGCTCCTTGGTATTTACCCAAAGGAAAATTTATATCCACACAAAAATCTGCACACAAATGTTTCTCGCAGTTTTATTCAAAATTACTAAAACTTGAAATCAACCAAGATGTTTTTTAGTTGGTGAATGCACATCCAGACAATGGAATGTTACTCACTGATAAAGAAAAGTGAGCTACCAAATCATGAAAAGACATGGAGGAATTTTAAATGCATATTACTTAGCATGCTTTCTGCTCCGTAGTGCCAGAGACTTAGAGAGGAGGAAAGAAGAACAGGCAAGCAGAACATAGAGGAGTTTTAGGGCAGGGGACTATTTTGTATGATACTATAATAATGGATATATGTCACTATACATTTCTACAATTTATAGAATGGACAACACTAAGACTAAACCCTACTTTTGTAAACTATTTTAAGAGAGACAAAAATTTTTCCTTTATCCATCTTAGGTTCTCAGCTGAGGCTCACTAATAAAAGACAAACTGACAAGAGAAAAACAGGTTTAACTAATATGTACATCTCATATATACATGGAAGAAACTCAGGGAATAGTAACTCAAAGAGGTGGCTTAGAATTCAGGCTTATATGGCACATCTTCAACAAAGATCAATATATTTGTAGAGTAATGACAGGACAAAAGAAAGCAGTTTCAGGTTTCCAAGCATGGCAGACCATGAAAAGGTAAATATATGGGAAATTAATGGCAAAGGCTAGTTAGTAAATATATTTGTTTAGGTTCCTCTGTTGGTTGTCTGTGATGATTAATTTTTGCCCTTCCTGCTAGCAAAGGGAAAGGGGACACCTTTGAAAATGTGTCTCCCACTTTTAGGCAAATAGGTAGAGAGCAGGGCCTGCTTCTTCTCAACTGCCTTCAACTCAATATAATCCTTATGCCACATATTTTGGGGTGATATTCTAGTTTCTTTCACTATGGACTTTGGTAGATAATGTGTTAGTGTTGGTTCAGTGTTTATAACCAATATACCATGTTGATATGGAACATTGGTGGTGGGGGAGGGTTATGTGGGAACGCTTTAAACTTCCAGATCACATTGGCTGTGAACTATAGATTGCTCTAAAAAAATAACGTCTATTAATTTTTTTAAACACAAAGCACAAAGAATAAAAGAGATGAACCATGATCCTTCCTCTTTTCTAATCTTTGTAAATGCAATTGAGGTTTTTTAATTTGAGAGAAATACATAGCCATTTCCCAAGAAAAACATTCTATGTTCAAGACCCTAATCGCTTGGAGCAAAGGCAGTCCTAAGAGGAAAATACATTGGAATCCAGGCGTATCTCAAGAAACAAGAAAAATCCCAAACCTAACCTCACACCTCAAGGAACTAGTAGCAGAGCAGCAAAGAAACACCAAAGACAGCAGAAGAAGAGAAATAATAAAGATCAGAGCAGAAATAAACAGTATAGAATCTACAGTAGAACAGATCAATGCATAGAAGATCTGGTTTTTTTAAAGAATAAACAAAATTGATAACCCCCTAGCCAGGCTTTACAGAAAGAGAGAGAACCCAAATAGATAAAATCATGAATGAAAGTGGACAGATCACAACCAACACCACAAAATACAATTATTAGAGAAAACTACGAAAAATTATATACCAACAAATTGGACAACCTAGAAGAAATGGACAGATTCCTGGACACCCACACCCTAGAAAAACTCAAATGGGAAGAAATAAAAAATGTGAACAGACCCATAATCAGCAAGGAAATTGAATCAGTTATCAAAAATCTCCCAACAAATAAGAGTCCTGGGCCAGATGGCTTCCAGAAAAATTCTACCACACATTTAACAGAGTTAATACCTATTCTCAGCCTGTTCCAAAAAATAGAAATGGGAGGAAACCTTCTGGACTCATTCTATGAAACCAGCATTACCTTGATTCCCAAACCAGACAGAGACCCCACTCACTAAAAAGAAGAATTATAAGCCACTATCCCTGATGAACATGGATGCAAAATTTCTCAACAAGATCCTAGCAAATCGAATTGAATGGTACATTAAAAGAATTATTCACCATGATCATGTGGGATTCATCCCTGTGCTGCAGGGCTGGTTCAATATTCACAAATCAGTCAGTGTGATACATTACATTAAAAGAAGAAAGGATAAGGGCCGTGTGATCCTGTCAATAGTTGCAGAAAAAGCATTTGACAAAATACAACATCGTTTCTTAATAAAAATTCTCAAGAAAGTTGGGATAGAAGGAACATACCTTAACATCATAAAAGCCGATATATGAAAAGCCCATAGCTAGTATTATCCTCAATGGGGAAAATCTAAGAGCTTTCCCACTGAGATCAGGAACACGACAGCGATGACCACTCTCACCACTGTTGTTTAACATTGTGTTGGAAGTCCTAGCATCAGTAATCAGACAACAAAATGAAATAAATGGCATCCAAACTGGCAAAGAATAAGTCAAGCTTTCACTGTTTGCAGATGACCTGGAAAACATGAAAGACTCCACCAAAAAGATGCTAGAACTGATACATGAACTTGGCAAAGTTGCAGAATATAAAATCAATGTACAGAAATTGGTTGCATTTCTATACACCAATAATGAAGCAACAGAAAGAGAAATCAAGAAATTGATCCCATTTACCATAGCAACAAGAACCATAAAATACCCAGGAATAAACCTAAGTAAGGATGTAAAATATCTGTATGTTTAAAACTATAGATAACAGGAAAGAAATTGGAGAAGACACAAAGAAATGGAAAAACATTCCATGCTCATGGATTGAGAATAAATATTGTTAAAATGCCAATACTACCCAAAGCAATCTATACATTCAATGAAATATCAAAATTGCATCAAAATTCTTCTCAGACTAGAAGAAACAATCCTAAAATTTGTATGCAACCACAAAAGACTCCAAATAGCAAAAGTAACATTGAAAAAGAAAACCAAAGTGGGAGGCATCACAATCCTGGACTTTAGCCTCTACTACAAAGCTGTCATCATCAAGACAGTATCAAAAACAGACACACAGACAAATGAAAGAGAATAGAGTACCCAGAATTGGACCTAACTAGTCTTTGAGAAAGCAGGAAAGAGTATCCAGTGGAAAAAAGATGATCTCTTCAGCAAATGGTGCTGGGAGAACTGGACAGTAACATGTAGAAGAATGAAAATGGACCACTTTCTTACACCATACCCCAAAATAAACTCAAAATGGATTTTAAAAAACCTAAATGTGAGACAAGAAACCACAGGAGGAGGAGAAAACAGGCAACAACCTCTTGCCATTTGCAACAATATGGATGGAACTGAAGGGTATTATGCTAAGTGAAATTAGTAAGAGAAAGACTGATATGATATGTTTTCACTCATATGTGGAATTTGAGAAACTTAACAGAATACCATGGGGGAGGGAGAAGAAAAATAGTTTCAAACAAAGGGGAAGACAAACCATGAGAGACTCTTAAATACAGAGAACAAAAGGGTTAGTGGGGGGGTGGGGGAGAGGAAAAATGGGTGATGGGCATTGAAGAGGGCACTTGTTGGGATGAGCACTGGGCGTTGTATGTAAGCAATGAATCATGGGAATCTACTCCCAAAGCCAAGAGCACACTGTATACACTATGTTAGCTAACTTAACAATAAATTATATATAAATAAATAAATAAATTTATTGAAACTCCATAAAAAGGGTCCCTAATCCCTAAGGAAACCCCAAAACTAATCCAACATTAGCTATTATTAGTTGGAATACAATGAATTATTGATAGTAATGAAAATAATAATAAAGTGCTATACTTTCTATCAGATTAACATAATTTTATCGAAGAGCACCAATAAAGAGGTATAAAATTCTTAAATGCTATAATTAAAAATAATATTCATCTAAGATACATTGGTTGCTGGGAGGGATAATATGTAATAAGTGTGCTAAGAAGACTTCAAATATCTAGTACAAGCCCCCAAACAGCCTCGGCCTCAGTTTATAGATTAGGAAGCTGATAAACAGTGTTCTCAAAGCCACCCAGCTAATAACTGGGGAAGACGAGGCTATAGTCAGCCAAGCACAATGTCAAGGCTTCAGTGAGTTCTTAAGGCGGTCACTGCACTTCCTTCAACAGAACCAGCTAGAGAACAGTTCTAGTTGTTGAGGAATGATTAACTTTTCATGGGTCTTTTTAAAACATTTTTTAATGTTTGTTTATTATTGAGACAGAAACAGAGCATGAGTGGAGGATGGGCAGAGAGAGAGGGAGACACAGAACCTGAAGCAGACTCCAGGCTCTGAGCTGTCAGCACAGAGCCCGATGCAGGGCTCGAAGCCACGAACTGTGAGATCATGACCTGAGCTGAAATCAGAGGCCACTCAGCCACCCAGGTGCCCCTGCATGGGTATGAAAGGGGGAAAGGTGAGTGATCATAAATTAGAGCTAAGCAAGAAGATGGTTCTAATCCTTTTTTTTTTTTTTTTAGCCACATTAAAAAAAATTCCTTCTTGAACACAGTGGACAACTTTATCATTTACAAAGGAGAGGGATGGACTCCATTTCTTACTTATACCATTAGTTTTCAATGCGTAGGTGAGCAAGAATTTGTGTGGCTATCCTCTGTGCTCTGGCTCAGAAGCAATTAATTGTTACATGTGACTAGAACATTCATTATGTTAATGTATTTCCCAATAAAAATGAATTTCCAATTAAATTATTTCCTAATGAAAACAAATGTATCCTTTCATTATGTTCCCTGTCCCATCCTCCCAAGCTTCCGTGAGAGGAATTGTAAACTCATTCCTTAGAACAGATGTTTATATAACTGATTCAACCATTTCAAGATACTAGGAGCCTCTATTCATTCTCTAATATCAGTTTAATAAACCTTTAGATTAGAACATCAACTTTGCAATTGGACTGGTGGCACAAGAGGGAGAAAGAAGGCAAATGAATCAAGCATGCATTGAGTTAGGAATCTGCCATGCTACAAAACAGTGTGAGAGGTGACAACATTGCATGCTGCTTTAAAAATAAAGTAATTGATCCATTTTAAGAAATCATCCAAAATCTTAGTGAACCAAAAGATCTGCTTAAAAGCACAAGATACCTCTGAAACTAGCATTGCAAAGAGACAGAAATAATTTTCAAGCCCACCAAAATATGTCTGTCATTAGTTGGCCTCTCTCAGCTAATGGAGAAGAATCTCAGAGTTCTGTTTTTGGCAAATGAACTCCCATTTTACTATTTCACCGTTCTTTTCAGAATGTTCCTTTTAGCATGTGAGATTATTGATTTGACACTGCTGTACGGCAGAAAAATGGGAAGGGAAAACCCTGCAGGACAGAAGGCAATAGGACTGACAGAAAAGCTTTAGTCTTAATTCTGATTCAAGTTCCTTTAGCTCCAAATTCATGATGTCCACATTCTAACATCAATGTGGTCATAACTGCGACATGATCTTGGACACCTTGATTCCTTTCCTTATCCTTCAGGGTTCTCATCTTTTCTCATTCTTTTCATGTTTTTGAGGCCTGAGAATCTTATCATAGTCAGTAGTTCTTATTTTTCCAAGATTAAGAAACTTCTTTTACAGCTTCTAAAGAAAACTCACCTGCTCTGAAATTCCTTCTCCATAGCGAAGCAGAGTCACAAAATGCTCGCAGTTGTTGACAAGTATGTCATAATCCACCTCCTCTCCAATAACAATCTCTGAGCGCTGTATGACTTCCTCCACAGGGAGAGGAGGATAAGTTTCATCATATTTATTGTTTATTCTATATGTGTCGTTTCCCACAACATCCTTCAGGAGCTGCATCTTCACTAGGGCCTTCCTGCTAAATATGGACTTGGCGCTGGTAAATGCTGCAGAAACACCATCCTCTATAAGGAGAATTCTGGTTAGCAAGATGTGGTGACCCAGCTCAGAGAAGCCCAATGCCACAGCATTGCAATGCCACGACTTTGGAAGGGACGGAGTCACTGAACACAGCTCCGTTCCAAACTTACCACCAAACCAGAAGCCACTTACTCTTACCAGGTTTAATAAGGCCTTTGGTAGTTTATCAATAATACTTAATACTATATGAGTGAAAATATAAGAGAAACCCTGTATCTGCCCATAGAACAAATTGGGTGAGAAAACTATGCATTCTTGAGGAATAAGTTCTCTATCAGTTGGGATTATTATTAACCATCTTGGTATATGTTTCTAGCATAGTACAGATAAAACCATTGTCTACTTTTTTCCTATAAAATATGCTTTTTCAGCATCTGAACCCTTCCAAACTATCTCTGGGCCTCCACAGTTGTGCATTGGGATCAAGAAGTTCGTCCTACTTGTCTAAGTGTGCTCCTTACCCCTTTCTCTGCTTTTTACATTTGCCCTTTCAACTTGACTTCAATTTGGTTCCAATTTGAAACCCCTCCAAGGAATCAGCTAGGGTCAAGCTGGGACCCTGCTTTTTTCTTGCCAGGTCCTTTTGGCCTTCCTGAAACTGAATCTAACCTGGTAGGCAATGTCCGTTAGATGTGGCCCCATGCTCCACTCTACCCACCTATTACATGGCCCAGCCCTGCAACTCCCTTTTAGCTGCCTTAATTGGCAAGCATTTGCCTAGACTGCTAGGTACCCTTGTCTCCTGGCCTGCTACTGCCTGTATCTGAGGTTGCACAGACAATTGTTCAGTGTTCAGCTCTAACGCCAGGCCCTGGTCCCTCTCCATCTGCCCAAGACTGCTATGTTTGGCTATGTGTTCAATCAGTCATGAGAGAGACAGTCTCCATGTAACCGGTGTTTAGAGAGTCTTCCTTTTTGTAATGACTAAAGCTAACTCTTTTCTCTTCCTCTTTTTTTCTACCTTCCAAGCTCCTTTTCCTTCAAACAGCATTTCTGGTTAAAATCTTACACGTTGAAAGTTCTTGTACATTACAAGTTCTTAGAGCACAGATCTCCTAGTTAGAATTACTAAAGTTTTTTTTTACATTAGTCTGATGCTATCAATTTATAGATGAAGACTATAGATGAAGTTTAGAGAAATAAGCTGGCTTGCAAAGTACCGTACAAGTAGCTAACAACAGAACCAGAAACTGGATTTCAGTCTACAGAATCAAAGCTCAGTGCTAGAACCATATTAATAAGAGCTTAATGTATGAAAATAAGGAAAGAGTAGAAAAATGTCTTATTTTCCAGACATTAAAACTACAGAGATGATGCAGCATTGCTTACTATTAATCACTAGACTCTACAGAAACAAATCGCTCTGTATCGTAAATGTCCCTTTGTTTGCCATTTCTATTTCCAATATTCTAGAACAAGAGGCAAATATCTCAAAGTGTTGCAAAAATCACTTCATTAAAAAATTCTCAGACATCTCGAAGATAGTAGGACCAAGATTATTAACAGTTCTTTTTAAAGGTAACTTGAAGAAAAAAATACTCCAGGCTACTTGTTATTTGCATACTTTTTTTTTCTTAAAAAAAATAAATTAATTTGTGCTTATTTCTAAATATTTAGGAAATACAGAAAAAGCAACATAAATATGTAAATTTAAAGCACCCATTAACTACCCACCCATAAATAACCATGTTATCATTTTGATGTACTTCTATTATGTTTTTTATTAACACATGTATATTGATGCATGCCTAGCTGTGAATTCACATGGGTATATATTATTTCTTTGCAAACTAGGTATCATATGACACACTGCATTTTTAATCTGGAATTTTTCAAATAAATGTCATGTAAGATTATTTCTCAAGCTATTGAGCATGTCCAGAAATATGATTTTTAATAGCTGTTAAATCGCTATTGTTTTGGCCTATCTAGCACCCCATCCTGCCTCTGCTTCTTTCTGGAAAAGATTTTGCGTGGGCCAAAGTATGTCCTTTTCCAGGGCACAAGCATGGTGCAGGAATGGGCACGGGATCCACAGGAGACCAAATGAGATCGTTCTCCACACTGTTCCTCACCGCAACAGGCAGGGATTGCCTCTCTCCTGTTAGGTCACAAGACTGTAAGAATGAGAGCCTAAGGATTTTGATGACGATCAGTTCAGCTTCCTAGAGAGACTAGTCTGGGAGAATGAAGACAATACATGGTAAGGAAATGCAGATGTGAGTCTTGATAATCATGTTCATACCCCGGAGCACCTGAGTGGCTCAGTCGGTTAAGCGGCTGACTTTGGCTCCAGTCATGATCCCACAGTTCTGGGTTCAAGTCCCACACTGGGCTCTGGGCCAAGAGCTCAGAACCGAGAGCCTTCTTTGGATTCTGTGTCTTCCTCTCTCTGGTCCTCCCCGCTTATGCTCTCTCTCTCTCTCCTCTCTCTCTCAAAAATAAGCATTAAAAAAATTTTTTTAAATATCATGTCCATACCCCTATATCCAGGCATCCCTGAAGTCAGCACCAATCGTCTGTGTACTTTCTGTAGTTTCCCTCAACGAGGCAGTGAATTTGCCATTTTGCTTATGCTAATCTTTGTTTCTGTTACTTGTAACTAAAGAATTCTGTCAAACACAGAATATTCTAATATTCTGTGGCACAGTCATAATTCATTTAACTAGTTTTCTATTGAATCTAAACCTTTGTTGGCTTCTTTTTTTTAACCTCCTCATCCCCTCACATATTTTACCGGTTGCCCTATCCCTCCCCTCTGGCAACCACCCATTTGCTCTCTGTATTTGTGAGTTTGTTTCTGGTTTGGTTGTTCGTTTGTCGTTTTGTGGGTTGTTTGCTTATTTTTTTAGATTCCACATATAAGTGAAAACATACGGTATTTGTCTTTCTCTTATTTCACATAGCATAATACCATCTAGATCCATCCATGTTAATCCAAATGGCAAGATCTCATTCTTTTTTATGGCTGAGTAATATTCTATTATATTCCTATATTACATATTATGTATATAACATATTATATATACGTGTGTGTGTTTATATATATATATAAAACATCTTCTTTATGAATTCATCTATCAATGGACACCTAGGTTGTTTATCTTGGCTATTGTAAATAATGCTGTAGCAAACATAAGGGTACATACATCTTTTCAAATTAGTGTTTTCATTTTCTTTGGGCAAATATCCCATAGTGGAATTATTTGATCATAGGTATATCTATTTTTAATTTTTTGAGGAAACATCACACTGTTCTCCACAATGGCTGCACCAGTTTACATTCCCACTGACGGTGCAGGAGGACCTCCTTTCCTCCATGTCCTCACCACCACTTGTTACTCTGCTATTGCCTATTTCTTAAATTGTTACGAGAGAGAAGGGAATATCCTTATGATGAATGTTATTCTACATCTATAAATATTTCTGAAGAATAGATTCAGAGAAGGACAATTACAGGGTCAGAGCATATACACTCTTTTAAGACTCTTAATACATATTATGAAATTTTTGTCATGAACGATGTTATCAACTCTCCTTTCTTTCAACAATATCCTTGTTTTGATTTCATTATACCCTTATCAATTCTATTGTCACTTTTAAATCTTTGCTAATGTGATAGACATAAAATGTGTTATTCTGTCATACAATTCCTAGACCACTCCCTTTAAAGATGAGTATTAGCTTCTTCTTTTCTTCTTCTACATACTGTTCCTAGTTCTTTACTCATTTGTTTGTTGGGATTTTGGTGTTTACGTATCCCCAGCATCTAGAATAGCATTTGGCACATAGTGGGTAATCTACCAATAGATGTTAAACAAATCAAAATGATTTGTGTGATATATAAAGACACTGACTCCTATGTTTGTGAGAAATATTCTCCCCAGTGGATTATTTCTTTTTCAATTGTGTGGGTTTTTCTTAATCCAGAGGTTTTGAATTTTAATGTTAATTGGTCTTTGTGATTTAGCCAAAGCCACTATGGTCTTACCGTGTCTTTCTCTAAACCTATTTCAGATACATTTATCTGCTTTCTACATTTTATTTCTATTTTGTTTTCTTTTATGGTTTCATTCACGATTCCTTCTTATAACGAGGGAATTCAAAAGCCCCCAAGAGTTGCTGGAAACAAAACTTACCTAGAGGTGCTATGTTGATAACATAACCATCACCCAGGTACAGTGCCCAGTGCTGATAGCCAGAACGAAACACTTCAATCAAGTCCCCTGGCTGGGGGTTACCGGGATAGCTCAAACTAAAGCAATCATTACACGCCATCTGCAATGACAGACACAAAAAAGATGTAGCTTACACGACTTGCCAAAAGAAAACCAGTTTAAGACCCCCATTGAAGTATAAGGATATAGAATTTATTGGGATTGCATTCCTTATTAAAGACTTAAACTCACACCACTGTCCTTTTCTTTGAAGGATCCCAACACCGAATTATGTGTGCACAAGTGAAAAAAAAGTGAGAGAATTTGTCAGCTAATTGTTTCATTTTCTACAGCAAGGCTTTTCATTTTGATCAACCCCGGGCTACTTTACAATAATAAGCATCTTAGAGTTCTCGCTTTAAATCCAGACATTCATAAATTATATGATTTACCTATACACAAAGTTTCAAAAATATTAATATGGTGCAGTATTGGAATAGAAAGCGAAAGTAAATTTACAATAATACCTATTTTATTTATGTAAATACGCGGTCCATAACTATACAAAAAGATACAATAAAGTGTCCATAAGCTTGCACTTACTTAGCATGAAAGTGTCAAGATTCAGTCAGTAGCAGAAGATGAGAAGTCTTTCAGCCTTTCAAATATCAGCACAGTAAAATCAAAGAACAGGGTCTGAGTGGACGGACGATGATATTCTGTGGAAAAAATACCTTGTTTTACAAAACTTACTCTTTCATTTAACTGAAGCAGAGAGAAGTTCCAGGCTCGGATGAGTGGCCAGACACTCATTCATACTGTAATATATGGGTCATTTATTCCTTGTGCCAAACTGTACGGTGCAATGTAGGTACTTAAGTCTCTACCCAGTCAATATCAGTAAATAGTCTTTGTCATGGCACAATCACAAACGTCCCCACAGATTTCCACCCGTCCCCGACTGCCGCACTTATTGCCTGATTCCTGACGTGCGGATTCGAGAAACCGTGTAAGGTGGCCATCGCAGAAGTGAGACAACTTGGGAGGTGGGGGGCTCATCGTGTTGATGAATATGTCTGAAAATTCTAAGCTTGGTGAGATTTTTTTTTTCTTTTAAGTCACTATTTTTCAGAAAGAACATGTACGTCTCTGATGGCTGATTTTTAGGGAAGGTTACATTTTCTATGTATGTATGGCATGGGAGTGGAATGACTCAGCAGAAAAAAGCTAGAGACATTCATCAATACTCAAAAGGAGATTTAGTGCTCTATCCATGTTGAATCTCTTATTGACAGCAGAGTTTCTCATCATCTCTCACTCTAATGTAGATATGTACGCTCAGTTACAAAATAAATCCAAGTGCCAGAAAGGGAAATTTCCAAACCATCTAAATTATATTCATAATAGCACAGGCTAAGGGCCTGGGAATACAGACTATCATTTTTCTGGCACTCTAAAAGTCTTTTTTACAACACTTAATATTGGAAGGGTGTTTTCCCAAGTATTTGTATGCCATCTGTTGAAAACTTCAATCACCACACTGTCACAGGAATGTAGCCAAATGTACACTGTCCATCTGTTGGAAAATAACTATTATAACAACTTTATGGAAACCATTAAGTCTAACCACTCTCTCAAATATGTTTGAGTCTTATTAATATGGGGTTCAGAATTTGGCCACATGGGCACTAAAAGGAAAAATAGATAATATACTATGAAATAAACAAACACATTTCCCATGAATCAGATTCAGCAAGCACATACAGCTGCCTACTAGAATTCAGGGACCTAGCCAAGCTTACGATAATAATCACCCTTTGAACAGAGAGCACTTTCTAGGGTGACATATTTTTTTCAAATACACTACTACAATTAACCCTATTTAACTTTTTTAAAACCTACCACTATTTGAGTTTATGTTATCATTCCATTTTGTAAAAAAAAAAAAAAAAAGCATACAGTAGCTAATGCCAACTTTTGTAAAATACCCACTGAAAGCTTCATACAGATCACTTATGTTGGGGTTGCATCACAATAAACCCATCATTAGTTGAAGATATCAAAATGAATTTAATTCACCTAACCTACCATACATTATAGCTTAACTTACCTACCTCATACCTGCTCAGAGCACTTACACTAGCCTATGGTTGGCAAAATCATCTAATATAAAGCCTGTTTTAAAAGAAAGTACTGAACATTTCATGTCCTTTATGGAATACTGTACTTAAAATGAAAACTGTGGTTGTATGGCTGTATAGGTACAAAATGGTTCTAAGTTGTCCATTGTTGACCATCACGATCGTGTGGCTGACTGGTTGCTACAGCTCAGCGGCACTGCCCCATGTCAGGAGACAGGATTGTACATATCACTAACCCGGAAAAAGACCCAAAGTCAAAACTCAAAGTAAGGTTTCTACTGAATGCGTATTGCTTTCATACCATTGTAAAGTCAAAAAATCATAAACCAAACCATCGCTGAGTCAGGGACCATTTGTATTCTAAAGTACAGAGGGGCAAATAATGGGACCATGTGTTAAAGATGTGAGCTCCTGTCTCACGTTGTCTATTTGCAATAGTTGAGCAAACCGTCTGTGTCTCAGTTTCCTGTTTTTTTTTAAATTTATTTAAATTCCAGGTAGTTCACATACAATGTAGTATTGGTTTCAGGTATGCAATGTAGTGATTTAACACTTCCATACGTCATCCGTTGCTCACCATGACAAGCGCTTCCTTAATCCCCATCACCTCGTTCACCCATAGCCCTTTGGTAACAGTCATTTTGTTCTCTGTAGCTGAGTCTGTTTCTTGGTTTGTCTCCCTCTCTCTTTTCCCCCACAACCATTTGTTGTCTTTCTTAAATTCCACACAGGAGTGAAATCATATGCTATTTGTCTTTCTCTGACTGACATATTTTGCATCAGTTTCTTCATCTTGCAGGCACATATAAGAATATCAGGTGACCTGTTTATCTCAAAAATCTGTGGCAAGTAACCTTAAATGGACAGGCTAAAAGCTGTCACAAGTGCTCTGTGAACCGGCCAGAGCTAGACAGGTGGATGGGAAAGCATCAGTGGCTCTTTGTAAATGTTGAGAGAGTGGCATTTGCATGATTTTAGTTCTTAGCCTTTTGGCCACAACAATGCTGTGGAATGGGTGATGCCATTGCACACTTTTACTGTATTTATCACATTTTCCATTCTGACATATGGTTCGTGAACTGATTTGTGAAATGTAAGCTAACTGACTTCTGAAAGCCTATCGTATTTATAATGAAGGACAGCAGGATAACAAGGAAAATATTTCATGTGGGCTACCACTCAAGAAACTAAGGGAGGAGACCAAAGGCTAATATATAAGGGGAAAGTGAGTTCCAACACCAAGTGCTTAGAATCACAGCAATTTCCTGCAGAAAAGTACTTTAGGCATTACCTAATCGGCTGCTCTCCAAATTTGGTCTTAGCAGCAGAGCCCTGAATTAAACCAAATATCAGATGGACCCACAAAAATATAAAACACAAAAGTAGCTCTGCCCTGGATGAAGTCAGGAAGGAGCAGGAGAGCCCCATCTGCTCCACACTGCGGCTACTTCGGAGGTTGTCTGGGGACCCAGAAATTCCAGAAGGGAGCTTGAATAACACCCACCTAGTTCTAGCACAAGCCCCTCATTTTCAAGACAGAAAAAATAGAAACAGCCTGGTAATTTGACTCGCCAAAGGTCATATGCTATTTTACAAAAGATTTTCAATAATTGCCAGAGCAACTGAATATTCATTGCAAAACAAACAAAGAACAAAACAAAACAAAACTAAAACCTCCACATAAGTCTCACATGTTATATAAAAAATATATCAAAACAGATCATGGAATTAAATGTCAATCTATAAAACATAGGGAAGGGGGGCGCACATAGAAAAACTCCCCAGGACCTAGGGTAGATAAAGAGTTCTTAGTCTTGATTAAAAAAAGTACTATCCATTAAAGGAAAAGTTGACAAATTGACATCCTCAAAATTTAAAACTTTTGCACTGCAAAAGATCCTGTTAGAAGCCAAAAAGGCAAGTTATACAATGGGAGAAAACATTTGCCAAACACATATCTGAGAAAGGACTAGTATTGAGAACATATAAAGAAGTCTCAAAACTCAAAAGTAAAAGAGTAAAGAATACAATTAGAACATGACCAAAAGACACAATAATATTTCACCAAAGAAAAGTCACAGATATGAAGTAAGCCATGTTAAACACTATTAACCACTTGGGAAATGCAGATTAAAACCACAATGGGATAGCACCACATAAATATCATAAGAACTAAAATAAAAAATAGTGACAACAGAAAATGCTGGTAAGGATGTACAGTCACTGTATCACTCATTGGCTGGTGAGAATATAAAATAGTATAGCCACTCTTGAAGCAATGCGGCAATTTCTTTAAAAACTTGTAACAACCATACAGTCTAGCAATCATACTCCTGGACATTTACCCCAGAGACTGAAGACAATGAAGACTTATAGTTACATGAACATCTGTACACAAGAGTTTAGAGCAGCTTATTCATAACAGTAAAAATCTGGAAATAGCCCAGGTGACCTTCAATGCATAAATAAATTATGGGATAGCCACACCATGGGAACTACTAAGGAATACAAAGGAGCAAGCTATTGATACATTCAGCAACCTGGAGAAATCCCAGATAATTAGGCTGAGTGAAAAACGCCAATGCCAAAATGTTACATACTCTATGATTTGTTTTATAGAACATTCTCGAAATGACAAAACTAGACACATAGAGAATAGTTGTTGCTAGGGGTTAAGAAAGTGGTGAGAGGGAAGAAGGTATGGCTACAAAAGGACAACAGGAGAGATTCTAGAGATGATGGAAATGTTTTCATCCAGATCATGTCAATTTCACTAACCTGTCTGTGATATTATACTATAGTTTTGCATGTTGTTACTATTGGGGGAGACTGGGTAAAGATCAAGGGATCTCTCTGTATTATTTCTCACAATTGCATGTGAATCTACAATTACCTAAAAGCAAGAAAATTCGTTTAAAAAAGAGACCAATGCTTTTTTAAAAATATAGAACATAGAAGAGGACAAATAGGTGGAAGTTCTACTGAGGCAGATTGTAGCTGTGAATAGCAAAACTTCTTTAAAAGTGATCCAGGGGAGGAGTCAAGATGGCGGAGAAGAAGGAAGCTCTGTAAACTCCCTCTGCCCCATCTATCGAGCTGAGAAGGACATTGCTCTCATCTGCAAGAGCGGAAGGAGAAAATACAGACTCCAGAAAGAAAAGAACCTCAAAGATACCTGAGTGAGTGTGAACTGGGGAGATTGGAAAACAGGCCAGCCCTAGAGGGGCAGGGGAGGTGGGACCCCCAGCCCAACACAGGGCAAGTGCGTGGAGCCCAAGAGACAAAGGGAAGAGACAGAGAGACTGAACACGCTCATAGTACTGTCTCTCGGGAAGAGGTAAAGAACACTTAACCACGCTTGGAGAGAGAAACTCACTCCATATATAACTGCTGGGTAGCCCAAATCCCAAACCCAGGTGGCGCAAGGGAAAGAACAGCTTCCAGCCCTGTGCCATCTCAACGGGGAGTGGCCACAGCAGCTATAGCGCCAGGGTCGCTCACTTTGACCTCGATTTTGGTAGTGGAGGCATGCACCTCATTTCCACAGCACATCTCGCCCCCAGCATTGGCTGCACGAATCCCGAATCCCAGGTACCAACAGGGAAAAAATAGCCCCCACACCTACCCAATCCTGGCAGGGAGTTGGCAGTCATGGAGGCCTGGGCATGCATTCAGGCTGCAGGAGCTCCCAGCTCATTTCTGGCAGCACACAGCACCTCAGGCAACAGCTGCGCGAAGCCAAGAGAAACTCATTCCTCCCCCAACACAATCAAGATCCGGCTGGGGGTTGGGAATCCACAGTTGTGTCTGCGCACTTCACCTCCTGCTGCGCACCTCGCCTCAGGCAGGGACAGCTGAAATCCCTGCTTGAGCCAAGACAAACTGACTCCTCCCCCTAAGAAGCCAGCCACCAAAGCAAATACATCTCATCGGTGGTAGCATAAAACTGCATGGACTGGAACTTTGAACTGAGGCGGGCCTGGAAAATACAACTCAGCTCAACCATGGCACAAGTAGATTGGACTCATTAGAATGGCCTACAGTGCATAGTTCCAGCAGAGCTTGGCGTGCTGCCATTCTACTCTCTGCAGACACCAAGGGGAGCCTCTGAGAGCAGCCTCCGAGATCAACCATACCTATCCACGGGGGGGGGGGGGGGGGTGCTGCTGCTTTTTTTTATATATAATTTTATTTCTTTTTTCTTCTTTTTTGCACTTATTTTTTTATTATTATTACTTTTTACTTAATTTTTTTTTACATTTTTACTCCTTATTTTTCTTTCCCCTTTCTCCCTTTTTTACCTTCTTGCAATCTAGATATATTCTCCTGTATCTCATCCTTACCTCTCCCCTCAACTGGTCATACACTTTTAGACTGTCCACTGTCCTTTGTTGTCTCTGATCCCCTTTATTATTTTTTTCTTTTTTTTCTTCTTCTCTTTTCATCCCTTTCCTCTCCATTTTCTTTCTTTTCTTTCCCCCTTTTAATGTGTTTGTTTGTTTCATTTGTCTGTGTGTTTGTGTGCTGCTGTTCCCTTTGTGTTTGTCTGTCTGTTTTCCTTCTTAGGGCTACACCAAGAAACAAGCCAAAGTGTGCTTGACGGTAAGTCCCAAATATTCCTGAGTAGGGAAATAAAATATTCAAAGGCACAACAAGAGAAACTGAGAGACACCATTACAAGAATATTTCCTGAAATGACAGGCCCTGGACAGTCAATAAGCCTCCATTAACAGAGAAATATTAACAGGTGCACAGTGCACAATGAGTTTTCTAAAGGTGACAAGAGACAGAAAACTAGCAAAAACGACAAAACGAAGGAACTCTCCCATGAAGAACCTCCAGGAGGAAGTCACAGCCACAGAACTGCTTAAGGCAGATTTAGACAACATACTGGATCAAGAATTTAAAAAACATGTTATAAATTTAATCGCTGGGGTTGAAAAAAGCATCAAAGAATCAACTGAGACAATTACTAGGCACTTTGAAAATAGGTGTGATGAGTTAAAAAAGGCTATAGATGAGGTGAATAACAAACTGGAGGCAGCCACCTCAAGGATTGACAAGGCAGAGACAAGAATAAGTGAATTAGAAGATATAGTTATAGCAAAAGAGGAAGCTGAAAAAAAAAAGAGAGAAATTAATCCAGGAGCAGGAAAGGAGAATTCAAAACCTGAGTGATACAATCAAGCGGAACAACATCTGCATCACAGAAATTCCTGAAGAGGAAGACAGAGAGAAACATCCTGAAGGGACACTAGACCTAATTATAACTGAGAATTTCCCAAATCTGGGAAAAGAAATAGACATTCAAATTCAAGAGGCACAAAGAACCCCATTAAGACATAATTTGAATCAGCCTTTGGCACGACATATCATAGTGAAACTGGCAAAATACAAAGATAAAGAGAGAATTCTGAAAGCAGCTAGGGAGAAAAGGGCCCTCACAAACAAAGGGAAACCTATCAGAGTGGTTACAGACCTATCTAATGAAACTTGCATGCCAGGAAAGAATGGCAGGAAATCTTCAATGTGATAACAAAAAAAAAAAACATGCAGCCAAGAATCCTTTATTCAGCAAGCCTATCATTCAAAATAGAAGGAGAGATAAAAGTGTTCCCAACTAAACAAAAATTGAGAGAATTCATGACCACCAAACCAGACCTATAAGAACTCCTAAGAGGGAGTCTATGAGGGAAATGTTGCAATGAATACAAGGTGCCAGAGACACCACTATAAACATGAATTCTAGGGAGAACACAATGACTATAAACCCACATTTTTCAATAATAACACTGAATGTAAATGGACTGAATGCTCCAACCAAACGACACAGGGTAGCAGAATGGATAAAAAAACAAAATCCATCTATTTGCTGTCTACAAGAGACTCATTTTTGACCGGAAGAACCTTCAGGTTGAAAGTAAAGGGATGGAGAAATATCTATCATGCGACTGGAAGCCAAAAGAAAGCTGGGGTACCCATACTTAGATCAGACAAACTGGACTTTAAAGTAAAGGCAGTAACAAGAGATGAAGAAGGACATTATATAATAATTACAGGATCTCTCCATCAGAAGAGCTAACAATTATAAATATCTATGCACCAAATTTGGGAGCGCCCAAATACATAAAACAATTAATCACAGGAAGAAACAATCTTATTGACAAAAATGTGCTAATTGCAGGGGACTACTTCACTGACATCAATGGATAGATCAACCAGACAGAAAACCACTAAGGAAACAATGGACCTGAACGACACATTGGAACAGATGGAACTGATAGATATATTTAGAACTCTGCATCCTGAAGATAGGAAATTCACCTTCTTTTCAAGTGCACATGGCACATTCTCCAAGATAGATCACATACTGGGGCATAAAGCAGCCCTCCATAAGTATAAACGAATAGAGATCATACCATGCACACTTTCAGATCACAATGCAATGAAACTTGAAATTAACCAGAGGAAGAAGTCTGGAAAACCTCCAAAAATGTGGAGGTTAAAAACCACCCTTCTAAAGAATGATTTCATTAATCAGACAATTGGAAAATAAATTTAAAAATATATGGAAACCAACGAAAATGAAAATACAATAATCCAAAAGCTCTGGTACGCAGCAAAGGCAAGTCCTAAGAGGAAAGTATATTACAATCCATGCCAATTTCAACAAACTAGAAAGGGTGCAAATTCAAAATTTAACAAAGCACCTACTGGAACTAGAAAGGAAGCAGCAAGAGCACCCCAAATCCAGCAGAAGAAAAGAAATAATAAAGATCAGGGCAGAAATAAACAATATAGAATCCAAAAGAACAGTCGAGCAGATCATGAAACCAAGAGTTGGTTCTTTGAAAAAATAAACAAAATTGATAAACCTCTAGCCAGGCTCCTCAGAAAGAAAAGAGAGAGCACCCAGATAGACAAAATCATGAATGAAAAAGGATCTATTACAACCAATCCCTTAGAAATACAAGCAATCATCAGAGATTACTATGAAAAATTATATGCCAACAAACTGGACAACCTAGAAGAAATGGACAAACTCCTAAATGCACATGCACTGCCAAAATTCAAACGGGAAGAGATAGAAAACATGAATAGATCAATAACCGGTGAAGAAATCGAATCCGTTATCAAAAATCTCCCAACGAATAAGAGCCCAGGGCCAGATGGCTTCCCAGGAGAATTCTACCAGACATTTAAAGCAGAGCTCATACCCATTCTTCTCAAACTATTCCAAAAAATAGAAATAGAAGGAAAACTTCCAAACTCATTCTATGAAGCCAGCATCACCTTGATACCCAAACCAGACAGAGACCCAGCAAAAATAAGAGAACTACAGACCAATATCCTTAATGAATACAGATGCAAAAATACTCAACAAGATACTAGCAAATGCAATCCCCATCAAAGTTGCACCAATATTCTTTTCAAAGCTAGAACAAACTATCCTCAAATTCATATGGAATCACAAAAGACCCCGAATAGACAAAGTCATATTGAAGAAGAAAACCTAAACGGGAGGCATCACAATCCAAGACTTTAGCCTCTACTACAAAGCTGTCATCATCAAGACAGTGTGGTATTGGCACAAAAACAGACACATAGACCAATGGAATAGAATAGAGAACCCAGAACTGGGCCCACAAATGTATGGCCAATTAATTTTTGACAAAGTAGGAAAGAGTATGCAATGGAAAAAAGACTGCCTCTTTAGCAGGTGGTGCTGGGAGAACTGGACAGCAAGATGCAGAAGAATGAAACCAGACCACTTTCTTACACCATACACAAAAATTAATTCAAAATGACTGAAGGACCTGAATGTGAGACAGGAAACCATCAAAACCCTCGAGGAGAAAGTAGGAAAAAAAACCCCTAGACCTCCACCGCAGCAATCTCCTACTCGACACATCCTCAAAGGCAAGGGAAATGAAAGCAAAACTGAACTTTTGGGACTTCATCAAGATAAAAAGCTTCTGCACTGCAAAGGAAACAATCAAGAAAACTAATAGGCAACCAACAGAATGGGAAAAGATAGTTGCAAATGACATATCAGATAAAGGGCTAGTATCTAAAATATACAAGGTACTCACCAAACTTCACACCCATAAAACAAATAATCCAGTGAAGAAATGGGCAGAAGACATGAACAGACACTTCTCCAAAGCGGACATCCAGAT
>NC_043704.1:74629024-74881187 GCF_006229205.1 Suricata suricatta
TCCTCAGAAAACTATCCACAGAACTCCCCTTTGATCCAGCAATAGCACTGCTAGTGATTTACCCAAGGGATACAGAAATGCTGATGCATAGGAGCACATGTACCCCAGTGTTCATAGCAGCACTGTCAACAATAGCCAAAACATGGAAAGAGCCTAAATGTCCATCACCTGATGAGTGGATCAAGAAGATGTGGTATATATTCACGATGGAGTACTACATGGCAATGAGAAAGAATGACATATGGCCATTTGTAGGAAAGTGGATGGACCTTGAGGGTATTATGCTAAGTGAAATAAGTCAGGCAGAGATGGACAGAAACCATGTTTGCACTCATAGGTCTAACAGGAAAACAGGAGAAACCTAATGGAGGACCATGGTGAGGGGAAGGGGTAAAGAGAGTTGGGGAGAGCGAGGTATGCAAAACCTGAGAGACTACTGAATGCTGAAAATGAACTGAGGGTTGAAGGGGAAGGGGGAGGAGGGAAAAGAGGTGGTGGTGACGGACGAGGGCACTTGTGGGGAAGAGCACTGGGTGTTACATGGAAACCAATTTGACAATAAACTATTTAAAAAAAAGTGATCCAACAATGGAATAGAGCACCTTGTGCAGATAGCAGGCTGTCACTAGGAATGTTTACATACACTGAGAGTCTATAAAAATAACATTTCCATGGTGGTGGTGAGAGGGGACAGTATTTAGAGTAAGAAGTCCTCGTAAGTTCCCTTATAAGCTCTAATGTTCTCCTATTCTACTTTCCAAAACTGTGCAAGGTGTGATCCTCAAATCAACACCATGAAGAGATCATTGTTTCCCCCATTTTAAAGATGAGGCATATGATGTTCACATTAGTTCAGGAACTTATCCAAAGTCACACAGCGGAAAAGGGCCAGAACTCACACATGGACTCAGGTAAGCCTACCTCTAAGACCAGGTTCCTAATCCCATTCACACTGTATTGCCTCCATTGCTAACATTTCTGTAGCCCTTTTTGAACCCTGGTGGACCCGGGAACAACCGTGAGCTGATTATTATGATCACCATTTTACAGATAAGAAACTGAGACTGTGATGAGTTAACCTTCAGGCCTAAAGTCACAAAGGTAGTAAGTGAGAGAGATAGAGCTGAATTCCAGGTCTGCATGCTCATGGTTTATATCACTGATTAATATCATTAACCAAAGGAATTGTTACTAAGCAATATTTCATTTTCCCCTCTTCTCAAAAACCCAATATGTAGCATATATTTTTTATATAACAATACAGGAAGTTTTTAAACATTTTTATGCAGAACCAGTGAGTAACAGGAATAGACTTTGAGGAATCCTTTCTCTTGTCCTGCAGGAGAGGTGGACCAGAGGCATCTAGAAGATGCCTAGACTCAGATCTTAGTCAAATGGCTATCACCTGTCTGCTTGGGTAATTTGATTTGCAGGGACCATGTCTACCCATTTCATTTTGGCACAAGAAAAATAATATTGTGTTTCATAAACATGAGATAACATGGAACCCATTTAAGATACATTTATGAAGTCCTCTACTACGATCTGTGTGTGTCATCTTTAAGATAAAAAAAATACTTTAACAGTTCATCTGCACAGAGTTGTTTGTCTAGTTTATCATCAAGAGTGGCATGAAGGTAAATCTGTAACCTTTGTACAGGAAATTTCCTGTTTCAACTGCCAAACCAGGCTATCCCATTTATAGCTCCCTGTTGGTCCCCCGCACAGTGAGGGACAGGCTGATTAACTGCTGCGTGTGTCCATGAGGCCATCTTCGTTATAGGAATAGTACAAGCACTCTTTCACAAATGACTCCCAAGTATGCTGTTGGAAGTCTGAAATGCTACCACAGACCAGCCCTGGTCCAACAGTCTCCCAGTGTGATTTGAACCCTTTCAGCAGCATTTTTTTTTCCATCCTTGATCCTCCTACAGTGAGTTGGTTCCATGAAGCTCTGTGGTCTCAGAAGGGCTACTCCACAGCCCCTCAGAGCTCTAAGGATCTTTGATCAGACATCCTCACTCTGCAGCTGAGGCTTCCCCCTCCCAACCAGATGAACCCTCCTCCCAACCATTTGAATCGTTCTCAGCCACTGCTTGGAATCCTTCCAAGCCTTCCCACTACTGACTTCCCACCTTACCTCCATATTTGCATCCTTGCATCATGGGAAAACCAAACCACTTATTATTCTTCACACTCACCTGGAATTTTGTTGTCAGAACTGAACCTTCTACCTGGAATGCACTGCCCATTTCCAAATCCCCCAAAGTCCCACTCTTGGGGACCCAGGTCAGATGCCACTTCATCCCCAAGGTCAACCAGAAATGACGTCTCCTCAGGAGTTTCCGCGGTGCATTTCATCTAACACCTACTGTGTTTCCCACACCTGCATCAGTTACTGGCGCCCTGGGAATAATTTCTTCTGCTGGTTCTTGTTTGTCTCTATACCTTCTGTTGCTAGCAGAGTTCCTGGTACAAATAACTGCCTAGCAAATGTCTAATGAATGAAGGAATGAGGAGCCCAGGCCCAGGGAGGACAGAGTGGCTGTGTTTCCAGCACATATATCATAATAATAGTCTTGAATGCCAAAGTAATATCACCTAATATCTTAAAATGATAATGACTTGTATTATTATCCATATTCATCCAGTGAGGACGGTAGGTTTAAAAAAAGCCTTTTAGGCAGGACCAGTTTTCTAATCATGATTCTGCCACTTAATAACTGTCTGACTTGCAGACTGAGTCTGTCCATGTGGGTTCAGTTCCCCTGTTTGTGACAAAGAGCGGTGTTCGATAAGGGGTGCAAACAAGGTTGTCTGGGCGCCTAGAGGTCCTCCCCCACCACCCCAGCACACCTTGCTCGGGTGTCCAGGTCGTCTTTCCCACCGGTGGCAGCTGCTGGGGTTCTGGGGTCCTCGCAGCTGCTGCCCTTCCGGCTAGTGGTCACCGGCCCACTCCATCTGCTCCCTGGGAAGGTCAAGGCCACAGCAGCTCACCACCATTCAGCGCCGGCCGTCCAGCGCCAACGCCAACCCCACCGCGCGGAGGCGTCCTGGCGCCCCAGACACTGCTGCGCACGCCCAGGGGTCCCGCTGCCGCCCGCGCCACCGCCGGGGTCCCCACCCTCACCAGGAGGAGCCCCGACGCGACCCCTGACCTATACGTGCGCGCGCGCGACCACACACACACGCCCACATCAGCGAAAGCTCAGCCCCCTCACGGAATCCGTCCAATGACAGCAGCCCTCTGCCCCGAGCCGCTGGGACACTCCAGCATCAAACTTTTGTGGTCCCGAGGGCTGTGCAGATGCGAACCTAACCTGTCTTGTGGAGATACTTGTCATGAATGCACACTCACCCGCTGGATGTACACACCCTTCTAGCGCGGCACAAATTCCAAATTCCGTTACCCAGAAAAGGACGCTTAGTCCCTGCGCCCCAAGAAAGCAGCTCGGTCTTTAACTTAGCAAACGTGGGGAAAGGGAGCGGCCTTAGAAAACCTCCCTGCTTCCCACCGCAGGCACACCCACACCGTGAGTGCTGGTGAGCCTGGTCCAGCCCAAAGACTGTGAGGACACATATGGACCCGGTTCCCTCTGGACCCCTCCTTGTCACCACCCTCTCTCTAGCCTAAGATCAACTTCAGAGTGGGAAAGGGAGAGAAAGGAGAAAGGAGAGAGGAGGGTGTGCCGGCTCCCCACAGCCTGGTATTAGTTTCTCCCAGCCTCGGGCAGATTGACCTTGCTCCAGATGGGATGGGGCCTTCCTTAAAGACAGGACTCTCTCTGGGGCAGCCTATTCCCCCTCACCTCTTCTGCCCTTCCTCTACCAAAGGTCTGGTTCTGCAGGTCCCTTATTCAGCGTTGACTTGAATGCACGTGACAGAGCAGGCCTAACTGACTCTCTTTCAGGCCCCGTAGGCAGGCAGAGGCTACCAGAAATAAAACCATGTGAGTTTAAAAATAAAGCTGGGCATGAAGAGTATCCCCTTTCTCCCTGCTAAGAAAAGGGAGGCCAGGACACTAGCCAGCTAAGCAAGGAAAGCCAGGCAGACTGCTAAATGAACTTTCTGGAGCTCTGCACAGGACTTTCCTGCAAACAAGTCAGAACCTAGATTTTTTTCTCTGACTTAACTGGAATCTCAGCTAAAAGGAAGGATTCGGAGGCTGAAATAGCGTGCTAATTTTGTGTGCTTTGCCACAGTGGGGTAAGAATTATGTAAAGACACAGCTGCCTTTATACAGGAGTCAGGTTCTGGTATGAAGATTAAGGGTGAATCTGCGTGGTTTGAAACCAGGTCTGGCTTTGGCAACTTTGGAGACATAGAGAAGGTACAAAGACATAGAAAGCATCAGGGATCTAGATATAATTACTGGCCCAGTGGAAACTAAAACACTGGAGAGGTTGTAGCCGTGTGGGGTTTTTCTGGAGCTTATACTTTTATTAGAAGTTCCCTATTTAATATAGTTTCAGAGTCCTAAACTGAATCAGATATGCCTTTCAATATTCATTTAAGGTCTTGGAGAGAGAGCCATAAACATGCATTTGCTTTATTGTTCCTCAACTATTCAATTGAGTCATCACTGAAGGAAGTGGTTTATGATTTTCTACGGGAGAGTTTTTCTGAGCATTTATAAAGCCATCCTGCTTATGAGTGAAATTTATTATGTTTGCCAGGTTAATCTGTTTTCTCTAATCGGACACTTAATCATCCAGTCTCCTCTCCGTATTATGGATTCATGACTGTGAACCAAGGAAGATTGCTCCAGTCAGGGCAAAATGATAAATTATCATTTCATTTGGGGGGTGCTTGTGATTAAATGCATCGTAATAGAATTAAAATGAAATAAATCTTATCATTTTACTTCGAGATCCCTGCCAGGTATAGAGAAAATGCATTCGGGTAAGAGGAAATGCAATTTGACTTTTGAATGAAATTTGTAGGAAAAACAGAGAAAGCGTGTAGCTCAGGAGAACCCTGAGTTCTCTCCTTATTTCTACAGAGTGGAGTGATGGTTAGTCACTCAGTGATACTCTATGGGTGAGTGGCACAGAATTCAAATTTCCAGCTAGACAGAATGAGGAATGAACGGTGGGCAGGTATAGCGAAAGTTTATCTGCATCTAGAGTTATAATCCTGGGATCTCACAGCTGCACGGGGTGTGCAATGGGAGCAGGTGTCAGATTACAGCCGAAGAACCATTTCCCATTATTTTGGCTGTCATGTTAAGTGAGGCACCACATGCGCGGCATCCTCGGTTGTTGCCTGATTGAGTTGAAACCGATGAAAAATGTTGAAATGACTATAACGAAGATGATTTAGTCATGTCTGTTGTTGAGTCAAGGTCACATTCCAGCAAAAGCGCTGTGACAAAGCGAATCATTATTTGCCTTTGTGATACATAAGGGCTAAAACTGATTGGCACTGTGTGATGTCAGACAGAGTGCTCAAGACAACTTTTTCTGTGTGTGGGTATTTTACACACACACACACACACACACACACACACACACAATCAGCAAAGCACTTTCATATCATTTGTATCATTTGGTCCTCACAACAAGCCCATGACTAGTCGGCTCCTGGCAGTGGTCTGGAGACCCGAGCTGCGAAGATCAGTGTCCATGGGGATTGGACCAACGTCAGGCCTGTTCGTGGAGAGGTCTTCCTTTACCCAGACTCTCTCTTTATTAGACAGTGAAAGCAGAGTCTTCCTTTTAGATTAAAAAAAAAAAATTAGAAACAAACCCACATGCCAAACCCCACAAAAATAAAAGGCCTGTACAAATAGGAGGTGAGTGAGCCCTGGTGCAAAAAAAAAAAAAAGTGGTCTTAAAAAGATCTCGTGGCCTTGTGTGAGATATTTGCTAAGAGGACATGGAGGCTATTGGCTACATGAGCATAGCAAGTGAGAGGTGAGACAGTCATTCAAATAGTCCCAACCTTGTACCCCGAAACCCAAGCTGTTAAACACTTTTTTCTAGATTGCAATATCCAGGCGCATGTCTACTCAGACTAGATTCTTATACAAATTGCCCAAGCCTCTCGTTCAGTCGGCTTTGTACATTCTTAAAAACTTTTGTCGGGGTGTCTGGGTGACTCAGTCAGTTAAGCGTCCGGCTTCAGCTCAGGTCACAATCTCACGGTTTGTGGGTTCAAGCCCCGCATCGGGTTCTGTGCTGACAGCTCAGAGCCTGAACCCTGCTTTGCACTCTGTCTCTCTCTCTCTCTCTCTCTGAACCTCCCTTGCTCACACTGTCTCTCTCTGTCTCTCAAAAATTTTTTTAAAAAATTAAAAAAAACTTTTTTTATTGCAATATCCAGGCTCAGTCTGCTCGGACTAGATTTTTATACAAATTGCCCAAATCTCTTGTTTGGTCAGCTTTGTACACTCTTGGTCAGTATGAATGGATCTCGAGATTTGTTTCCCTAAAGACTCCTCAGGTAGTGCATATCCAGGCTATGTGATCTCTCTCTGATTGCTGCTTCTGAATGGCCGTGTGCATTTGAAATTACTAAGCTTGGTAAATTAGGCTGAACCAAGTCGCTGGGGCCACCAAGAGGAGGGGTAGAGAAAAAAATGGTTTAATGGGGCCCAGGTCAAAGACACAGAAACCTATCAGCCTGTGGCAAGGAAGGAAGGGAATGCGTATTCCTTCTATGGAAGCAGCTGCCTGCATTCCACCCAAGGAAAGAGACAATGGAAAAGCCCTAGACAGTGAGTCTTGGGTTCTAATCTCAGTTCTGTCACTTGTTAGCTGTGCAACATGGTACACACAGAAAGATCCTGAAACTTTCTAAGTCTGAGCTATACATGTGCAAAATAGGAAAAATAACACACAGCTTGCCATCAACATATCTGTGGAAAGGTCTGTAAAATATACAAAAAATATAAATAAGAATAAATTCAAACTATGCTTGATGAATGGATATAATACCAGGGTATCCTTGGAAATGATATTTAAAATTTCACCATATTCAGACAGAGAAATGGCTAAATATACACATAATATTCCTATTTCTGCTTTCTCTATTTGCCTCTTCCATTTTCAATTCAGAGCCAGTTGTCTTATTTAGTAATTGTAACATTTATATAGTATAAATATCTGCCAATTAAAAGTGATACTGACAATGTAGTTAAGCCTTTATTGCCTTTTATTAGTCTAATAAATGAAAGTACATCACTAAAAAGAGGCCACAAATATAAAGGATTTCAGTGACTTTGCCCTAAGGGGAAATCCGACAATGCCTTTGGGAAAAGGTAATTCTGACTTGGTCCTTTATAAAATGCCAAATTTCTGCACAAAATCTTACAACACAAGTGTTTACAGGACTCTTGGTGACAAGAAAAGCGATAGTAAATGTGCCTTAGCACTAAAATTCCTGTATCCATGGAGACCCGTGAAGTTCTGTAAGCACACACGCACGCCGCCTCCGTATTTATTGAAGGGCGGAGGAGCCATCAGTAGGTTACTACGCTGTGAAAAGCTGACAGATTGCTGGGAGCTGTTCAGTACGCGCGTGGATGTTTTTCTCCTGCTAAAAGTAATTACAGGAAAATTCAGAAACCTCAGATATTATGGAAAAAAATATATATATATACATATTTCTGTGCCTCAGAATACAGTGTCCTTAAATCATATATTTGACCAGAAAAGGCTTGAGAAACCATTAGCGTTTCCCTCCCCCACTCCACATTTTTAGCTACATTCAGAAAGTCTCTAGATTTCCCACGTGCACACATTCAGAAATTTCTTGATTGGTGGGAGAAAATGTTGCAAGTTGTTATCAGACTGACTATTTCTGGGAATTTGAATGTGTTCCTGGTCAGTGCTTCCAAATGTATAATTGCTTAAAAGCAAAAGAGCATAAAAATATCAGAAGGAAAGAATCATCTAGAGATATTTGTAGTGTTTACATAACCAAGGGCCAATATTTTAATAAAATAAAAAGCAAGTTTTGCTATTTATAAAGGCATATTTACACAGTGTTCATTTTTTTTGAAAACATCCATATCATCTCATTGGACCTCACATCAACCTTCCTGGGTATTCTTATCCCCCATTTCCTCTTCATGCCGAGTCCCAGATTCTTTCTCAAACAGGATTCTAGATTTTAATGACTGACAAATGGTCTGTGTTTTGGTTCAAATGCATTGAAACAGGTAACATTATTGAGGGTTTTTTTAATGTTTATTTATTTTTCAGAAAGCACAAGTGGGGAGGAGCAGAGAGAGGGGGACAGAGAATCCGAAGCAGGCTCTGCGCTGACAGACTGACAGCAGCAAACCCAGCATGGGGCTTGAACTCACGGAACCGCGAGATCATGACCTGAGCCAAGGTTGGACGCTCAACCGACTGAGCCACCCAGGTGCCCCACATTATTGAATTCTTAAAAAGATGTGTTTCATCACAGTTTTTTCTTTTAAAATATTTTCATGTTTAGCTCTCTGAAAATGTGCTGTCTAATGTGGTAGCCATCTGCCACATGCAACTATTGGGCATTTATAATGTGGCTTGTCTTATTTTGAAATGATAATATTTGAAAATAGTCAGCTAAACTGAGTATATGAATTTAATTGATCTGTTTCTTTTTCCTTTTTTAATATGCTTTCGACAATATTTAAAATTACATATGTGGCTAACGTTATATTTCTATTAACAGTCTATTAGACTTATATTTTATATTATATTTCTATTAGCGGTCTATTAGACTGCTCTAACAAAACCTTTTTCTCATCGTTTCCTGTACACCATATTGGCTTAGTCTTGCAATTGGCCCGCAATACTGTTCACGAGAATAAAGAAATTAACAGCACTGATTGCTTTCATCTAAAAAAAAATAGCGCTTTACATTATCCTTCTTTTTCCAAGCCAGATTTCTATCCTTTTCTCCCATCCAAATCTCCATGGCAAAATCCCAGTAAGTAAATCAACACCGTTCTTTATCTTTGCTTCCAGAAAGGCAATGAGGCATAGCACCCGCCCCGTGAGACCTGGTAAACCATGCAGGATACACAGTTTGCACGGAAAGCACCTTGGATTCTAGACAAAGCCTTTTAAGCACCTAGGAATTGGCTTTGCCACTTCCAACTATAACGGAAATATAACTGAAGCTATTTTGTATTACTATCTTCTTCTCTTACTGTAATCTGAACACAGATTACAAACTGAGTTATAATGTCAATACTCATTAACTGGCTGTGTGACTTTTGTCAGATCATCTAAGCTCTCTGGGCTTCAGTTTCTTTTTAGTCTAGTCTGTTGATAATGGACTTGAGTAAGTTAGTAAATTTTATAGAGAAATCCTTGTCTAAGAGTTTACAGTGGTTCAGGACTCTAATGATTCCATTGGAACTTGTAAAACTGGGAAGAAAGAAAACATACGAAGAAATAGTAGTTTTCCTTCTAGCTATGTCAGGAATACTTTGAAATAGTTTCAACTGCAGGTGAAAGAATACCATATGAACAGTGATTTAAACAGGAGGTGTTTCTATTTCTCATGTAGTAAGAAGTCTGAAGATAGGCCCTCATTTGAATATCTTACAGCATATCCTGGTGGTCTGACCTCCAAAACGTATCTAGAATCTAATCTTTCTCTCTGCCACATGCACCAGCCACCATCCCCTCCTGCAGTATTTTTCTGTCTCCCTGTTTCCCCCTTGCTCTTTTTTTTTTTTAACATTTCTATATCCAGTGACCAAAAACTTTTTTTTAAAGCACCACGAAGGTAAAATTTAAGTACTATGTTGCTTTCTTGCACAAAATCTGCAAAAGGCTTATGTCCTTTACAATGAAATCTAAAAGCCTTACCATAGTTTTCTAGCTTCTAAATGATCTAGATGCCAGCCATCTCTCTCATCTCATTCCTCCATTGTCCCCATTGCTCACTTGGTCCTGGCCCCTCTGGGCTTCCTGCTGCTCAGGGCCTTTGCCTATGCTATTCCCCCTTCCCCGAAGCACTCCTTCTTATGTTCCAAAGATCTGCATAACCTGCCCCCTTCCTTCCTGTGGGTCTCTCAAAAGTCACCTTATCAGACCTTCCTTTATCAGCCTATCTAAAATTTTACCCCCACCACTCTCCAGATTCCTTATTCTTCTTAATATTTTACAGCTCTTAACTCCAGCTGATATGTATTTAATATTGGCTGTCTTTCATCCTAATAAAATGTAAGTCCCCTTAAACAGGGATTTTGTTTCTTTTGTATGTATGAGCATATGAATTCCAGCACTAGTACAGTGTCTGGTACCTCCCCCCCAAAAAAAGCATTCAATAAATGGTGATTGAAGGAATACTTCAGCAACTGAATGATATCAAACCCCTCTGTCAGTGACCTTGAAATCCCCTTGGTGTTCTCCTCCTTGCACAAGATGACTGCAGCTGCTCCAACCCTCATGTCATCACACTTTCAGAAGTAGGGAGGAGTAGGGACAGAACCTTTTTCTTTCTGAATTTCTTTCTTAACAGGGAGACAAGTGAGAAAGTACCTCCCCTGAAATATTCCAGGAGACCACCTTCAACTTCTACTGACTAGAATTGGGTCAAGGGCTACCCCAATCAAAAGTACTTGAGAAATACTGAGAAAGTATTTGGATTTTTTAGCTTTTAGAGAGAGAGAGAGAGAGAGAGAGGGAGAGAGAGAGAGAGAGGCAAGGGAGAAGAGTATGATTAATAAAATCAACAGGCCGATAAAATGCCATGCTTAGTACACCCCAGTCAAGTCACATGGTTGATTGATAAACCATGAGGTCCAGAGGCAGTCAATAGAGCTTTCACCCTGTCCTGCTCCTGCTTTCCCCACCTTGCACATCTTGGAAGTGTAGCCATGTGTAAGACTTACCTTTCCATTTTAATTACTGTTTCATTAAACAAAAACATTTGCAAATCATCATGGGGGAAATGCAAATCATTATGGGGAAAACACGTAATTCTACTGGGGAAAATACTTATGTGGTGATGGAAGAGAGATCAAGGGAAGAACTGGGTAGACAGATGAAGGAAAATGGTCAGAGGCACGAGTACCTTAGAACAGGACAAAAGAAGAAAAGCTAAGTAAGCGTTGTTGTGCTGAGAAATTGAGGCAGCTGTTTGCTAATGGGGCTGGAGGGAGGGACTTCCTCCTCGGGTGAGGACAGGAGCCAGAGGGAATAATTTTCTACTGGATTTCACTTCCTTATCCATGCTTTGCAAAAGACCAAAGACTGGCTTTTTATGTAACATTGTAGATCATACACTCAGAATGTTGCATAGGAATTTTTTTTCTTCTCAAGTAGCCTACCAAAGCTTGGTCCGGGTAGGTTGATGCTGTGGCCCATAACAGTGTCCTCTTAGTTTGTAGGGAATCTAGAAGAGACACTAGGATTGCCATGCTCGAATAAACTCCCCTCTTCACATCTTTCATGAAGTATCAATGGCTTAATATCTCAATAACAGAGGAGAAAGCCACATGTACAGGACTCCAGGTCAGGAGAGAGGAGGCCAGGAGCCCTCCCTACCTTTTAATCTCAATCATCCTGTGCCCCGGGACTCCAGTTCTCTGACACAGAAGAAAATAATGGCTCAGAGTCCCAGAGCCTAAAATCAGAATGTCTGAAAGCATAGACCTTCTCATACAGAGTCCAGCACGATCAGACTTACACGTGAGCCCGGCCTGATGTGATCGCGCGGTGTGCAATCCTGCTATTTCCTCCCTGTAGCCTTTCAAGGAGGAAGAAGAGCTTTTCACATTTTTCGCCATGACATTTAGGATGACATGTGAGGCAGACATTTCAAAATAAATGCTGTCTAAATGCTTAGCCACTTAGATATCTCATGCAACAGAGCGTGGATGAGAAACAGGTAAAATAGGATTAATGAAGACCACCAGTGGCTGTGAATTGTTTTGTCACACGTGACATCTGGGCTAAGGACATGGGCTGCTTGCCTTTCATTCACACGCAGAGCATCTTAATATCAAATTGGCACTTTCCCCAACCTATTAGAAAAGGGCTGTCAGTTATCAAAAAAGAAAATCAAAAGAGATTGGACAATAGAGGTGAGCATGTTACCCTTGAGATATTTGATTCTCTGCCAAGTTCTAGTGCTTGTCATGTATGAACCCTGGACCAGGAAGTGCCGTGAGAGGTTGGGAGGACTGATTGCCTGGCTCCATATTGCCACTCTGCCATGCATAGCACTGTGTCTGCGGCAGGCTCCTTCACCTCTCGGTTCCCCAATTTCCTGTTTTCTATGAAAACCTAATTTTTAGGTTAATGGGAGGATTAAAAAAATTAATAATAAATACTTAGAGTAGTGCTTGGTAAATACTATGTAGATTTAGCTATTGTTGTTGTTGTCCAAAGTAGATTAAGTGGTCAGTGAGTAGACACTTGAATATGGTGGAAATGAAACTTCGACCATGTCGATTTAAGGACATAGAAGAAACATAAATATTTTCTTTCTAAGTAAAAACGGATGGCAAAACCCATCTGCACGACATTATAGAATGTGACTTATCTCAAAAGATATAAAAGACATTGCCTTACGGACTGCCTGCGTGGCTCAGTTGGTTAAGCATCGACTTTGACTCAGGTCATGATCTCACGGCTTGGCTTGTGAGTTCAAGCCCCTTGTCGGGCTCTGTGATGACAGCTCAGAGCCTGAAGGCTGCTTCCATTCTGTGTGTCCCTCTTTATCTGCCCCTCCCCCACTCATGTGTGCACTCTCTCCTCTTTCTCAAAAATACACATTACAAAAAAAGACACTGCCTTGCATAAAACAGCTCAGAGATGCCCACTTCTCTCTGGTTTGAAGTGAAGTGTACATAAAACTCTACTCATCACTGAACTGGCTGGAAAATTTAGCCAGAAATCTATCATTCAATCCAGGACACTAAATCACTGAAACCAAGATTTTAGCTCAGCTGACCTGGTTTCCTTCTCTGCCCAAGCTGGTTGATTCAACTGGACCATAGAACCAGTTGAACAGGTATTTTCCATCTTCTAGGCTGCCTAAAGCAGCCCTCTTTTCTCTTCTTCCCCCCGCCCCCCACTTTCTTTTAGCAGATAACTAAGCTTTACTCTTCCCAGGGCCATCGGAAGCACAGCTTCATAATGTTAAACTTTGAATAGTTGATTCTCTGCAGCTTATTGCTATAAGAAATGTTAAGAATCCTTCTGCTACTGATTCTCAGTATCTGTCTTACCCAGTAATACTGTCAGCTTGGAGGCCAGAGCCTAGGATTTTGCACATAAAGTACAGCGAGGTTGGCCTCCGGGGCAGGGCCCTGCTTGAGGGTGCTGCGGCTCCGTGGCCTGGCAGCTGCAAAGCGCCCCGCCCCCACGCCCCCAGCCGTGCACTTGAACGACTGCGTAGTGCATGGCCCAGTACTCTTTGCACTGATATTTAATGTTCTGTCATGAATATCCAGATTAACCAACCACTGTAGATAATTCATGGACTGGTTAGAGCATTAATATTTCCAGAATGCCTGGAAACTACTGGGGAAAAAAAATACATAAACAAGTAGAAGCAAATTTAAATTTCCCTTAAGGGAAAGGAAATACAAAAAGAGCCTTACTACCAACGAAGCATCCATTTCTTAGAATTGTTTCTAACACAGATATGATCACATCCCTCCCCTGACTAAACCTTCTCTACCACCTGTGAGATAAAGTGCGAATTCTCCAGTCCTTCACTTTGGCCTTGATATTCGATCCCATTACAGGGTTCAGACTTCACCTCCATTTTCACCTCTCTTCTCCCCTCCCCTCCCCCGCCACCTCCAGTCCTACACCATATGCTCTAGGCTCATTTGAACTACTTAAAATTCCCTGACCATGACAGATGTCATCTTGTCTCCATGTCCATTATGCCCTTTTGCCTCCTGTTTCACGGAAAAAGCTCCTCATATTTCAAGGCCCAGTTCAAATGTTACCACTCTGAAAACGAACAGCATTTCCCTCTCCTTTCATTGCACTTTATCTGTAACTTTCTAGAACAATGCTTGGCATAGGTGCTTTTCTCTCTTCTGTGATCTCCTCAGTATCAAAACTGTTGATACTTCTGTGGCCTATTATTCACATTTGTGTCCCTAATCGCTAACCCGGGATTGCGGGTATCAGGTGGTTATATTTAACCACGTGGGATTCATTCTGGCAGGAATGCAAAAGGGAACCAGCTTGTCTTTGCTGTATTTTCTGTCTCCCTACAATACTTTCGCACTTCTTCGCACCAGGAGTCATTTTGCTAATCACAAGTGCCAGTGCACACTGCTCTGACACCATGTCCCTGTAAGACCTCAGATGGGAATGAAAGGAAGGTGCGCCTCGCTAACTCCTCGAGGGCGAATGAAGGATGCGCTGTGGCTGCTTCTGACACAAAATTATCATCTGTTAAACACAGCTGCCCTGTCTCACCTGCTGTCACCTGGACCGCTTCAGAGGCCACTTGCAAACTCTGCTTTCTGACAACTCAGAAGCTGTTCTGCAGCCTCCCCACTGGTTTGCTTTCTGGCAGAGCTTGAAACTTGAAACGGCACTGGCTTGCAGTCAGAAGGCCTGAATTCTGGTCTTGGCTCTGCGGCTTGAACTCCATATGACTTAATGTAGGCCACTTAGAGCTGAGTCTGTTTCCTCGTGTGCAAAACAAGGAAAATGATCCTTTTCCCAGCAATGCTGACCTTGTTGGATTCTTAGGTTCAGAGGCTGGAAAGAATTTGAAATCACTTTACAAACTTGAAAATTCACTGGGGGAATGGAGGGTAGTCATATAGCATTGTTTATTCCTTAATTCTGGTTGGTGGAGGTTTTCTACAACTGTTTTTTCTTCAGGAAGATCAAATTAAATACAATGTCTAAGTGATACTATTTTGGTTTTCTTCTCATAAGCAGCCAAAACTAATCTTTACTGACATGAATATTACTTGAAATTTTTTTTTGGTTTCATCTCTGTTTCATAGACATTTCAGTCTAGATTAGTACCCCAAATACAGAAAGTTGTATCATTAATTATATTCACTTTGATTTTTAATAAGACTCAGAGAAATAAATTTTCAGGAGGGAAAATATTGAATTTATTGATTAAAATGTAATCTGGATATGTCAAGGTTTTTTCCTAGCTTTAATTAAAATAAACTAGCCAAGAGCAATTTGATTTGAATTAAACAAAAAGAATGAGAAGCAACCTTTTTTTCGTTGTCAGTGCTCTCCAAGATAGGCGCATGGTGTGAAATTTGTGTTACTATAATAAATTAGCTGAATCACCCTTGCTGAGCCTGATTGTGTAGATTGATTACTGAAACCAAAAAGCCCAACTGGGATTTGTCTGTCTTCAGGATAAATCAATACATTTCTAAAGCCTCAATACATACCTTAAACACCTTCAGCTTTTGTATGTTTCAGAACATTGCAAAATACAGTTTATCTTTGAACAACACAGATTTGAACTGCTTGGGTCCACATATATGTGAATTTTTTTTTTTATAAATACAGTGCAATAAATGTATTTTCTCTTCTTTATGATTTTCTTATAACATTTGCTTTCCTCTGGTGTACTTTTTGTAAGACTGTAGTATATAACACATATAACACGCAGAATATGTGTTAATTGACTGTTTATGTTATCTGTAAACTTCTAGTCAACAGTAGGCTACTAGTAGTTAAATTCTGAAGGAGTCAAAAGTTCTCCGAGTGGGGTTGGCGGCCCTGACCCCTGAGTTGTTTAAGGATTGACTGTACATCCATGAAAAGTTCTCTGAGGAGACTGACCTCTGGCATGATGGCATGAGGAACTCTAATGATACACTTCCCAGTGAAATGTGTAAACATTATTATAAAACAAAAAAGTTTAAAGCCTCTGTAAGTGATTGTAAAAGAAAACAAGAAATGAAGAAATATCTGTCCAAGAGTATGAAAATTCAAGAATATCTATGAAAATTCAGTAACAGAGGTGAGTCTGTGAATCACATGTAGGCAAATAGCTTCTTGCCACAAATTCCAATTATGTTTTTAAATTTCTAAATTATATTCACATTTGGCTTATTTCATTTCCTTCCTTTGACTTGGATACAAGAATCATAGAGCTTGATAAATTTCATGCTCAAATGTAGTAAGCCCCTGGGGGGGTAAAACTTCTGAGTATCATAACTAACAGTGGTAAGCAACTAAAAAGTAATAGCCATCATCCCCATCAACACACCATCATTGTCACCTCCACCACCACTCATATTCTTGACACCTCATCTTTGCCCTCTTACATCTGGTACCTTCTGGTATTTTAATCTGAATTTATTTTTAGTTGCTCTATGGTATTTATGTGTGGATGTTCATACATGTGAGTGCTTATGTTTCTGCGTGGGATCGTGTGTAAACTGTAAACTTCCTAAATCCTTTAAAGAGGTAGTTAAATGTAGTTAAATATCATCATGGAGGAATACTACAGAAGACTGTGATTAATTACCGAAAGTTACAATAACCTCACTAAGGAGCTCACATATGTTCTTACCTCTTACAGCTATCAAGTGTAATAGCTGCAAATATCCACCTTTTTGTTCCTTTTATTCCCAGATAATTATGTTAGATATATCCGTTAGACCTTAGAGTGATTTCCAATTCCCTGTTAAAAAGAGAAAAGTAGATAAGAGGAAAGTCTATAGCAATACAGGCTTACCTCAAAAAAGCAAGAAAAAAAACCCTCAAAAACCTAATCTTACACCTAAAGAAGCTAGAAAAAGAACAACCAATGAAGCCTAAAGACAGCAGAAGAAAGGAAATAATAAAAATTAGAGCAGACATTGTGGTGCCTGGGTGGCTCAGTCGGTTGAGTGTCTGACTTTGGCTCAGGTCATGATCTCATAGTTGGTGGGTTTGAGCCCTGCATCAGGCTCTGTGCTGAGAGCTCAAAGCCTAGAGCCTGCTTCAGAGTCTGTGTCTCTCTTTCTCTGCCCCTCCCCTGCTCCTGCACTGCCTCTCTCTGTCTCTCAAAAATAAACATGAAAAAATTTTTCTTAAAAAACTAGAGCACAAATAAATGATACAGAAACTAAATAAACAGTAGAACAAATCAATGGAAACAGGAACTGGTTCTTTGAGAAAGTCAATAAAATTGATAAACCTTTAGCCAAACTTATCAAAAAAAAAAAAGAGAAAAGACTCAAACAAATAAAATTATAAATGAGAGGGGACAAATAACAACCAACACTACAGAAATACAATTATGAGAGAATAGATAGATCAATGGAACAGAATAGAAAACTAGGACTTAAACCCACAAGTATATGGTCAATTAATCTTCAAGAAAGCAAGAAAGAATATGCAATGGGAAATAGAAAATCTTGTCAACCAATGATGTTGGGAAAATTTGACAGCTACATGGAAAAGAAAGAAACTAGACCACTTTCTTATACCAAAATAATTTCAAAATGGATCAAAGACCTAAATGTGAGACTAAAAACCATAAAAATCCTAGAAGAAACCATAAGCAGTAACTTCTTTGACATAGGCCATAGCAACTTTTTCTAGATATGTCTTCTGAGGCAAAGGAAACAAAAGCGAAAATGAACTTTTGGGACTACATCAAAATAAAAAGCTTCTGCACAGTAAAGAAAGAATCAACAAAACTAAAAGGGAACCTGAAGGACGGGAGAAGATATTTGCCAGTGACACACCTGATAAAGGCTTATATAAAGAAGCTATAAAACTCTACACCCAAAAAACAAATCATCTAATTAAAAATGGGCAGAAGACACGAATAGACATTTCTCTGTAGAAGACATATAGATGGCCAACAGACACATGAAAAGATGTTCAACATCACTCATCATCAGAGAAATGCAAATCAAAACTACAGTAAGATAGCATCTCACACCTATCAGTTTGGTTAAAATCAACAACACACACACACACACACACACACACACACACACACATAGGTGTTAGCGAAGATGTGGGAGAAAAAGGAACCCTCATGCACTCTTGGTGGGAATGCAAACTAGCATAACCACCATGAAAAACAGTATGGAAATTTCTCAAAAAGTTCAAACAGAATTACTCTAGGATCTAACAATCGCAATACTAGGTATTTATGCAAATACAAAAACACAAATTCAAAGGGATACATGCACCCCTATGTTTATAGCAGCATTATTTACAATAGCCAAGTTATGGAAGCACCCCAAGTGTCCACTGACTGATGAACAGGTAAATTAGATGTGGTGTGTATATACAATGCAGTATTACTCAGCCACACAAAAAAAAAAAATCTTGCCATTTGCAATGGACATAGATGGAACTTGAGACTATAATGCTAAGTGAGATGTGTATTCGGAGAAAGGCAAATACTATATGATTTCACTCATATGTGAAATTTAAGAAACAAGCAAAGGGAAGAGAGAAGAGAGAGATAAATCAAGAAACAGACTCTTAACTACAGATGGTTACCAGAAGGGAGGTGGGCAGAAAGGTGGGTAAGGTAGGGGATGGGGATTAAGGAGTGCACTTGTGGTGAGCTCGAGTGATTGATGGAAGTGTTCAATCACCATATTGTTCACATGAAACTAACATAAAACTGTGTGTTAACCAACTGGAGTTTTTAAAAAATAAGAAAAAAAGGAGAAAAGTAGACAATTTGCTTTCTCCTTAATAGATATGTGTAATTTAGGTGAGTTAGGATTGTCCATTTTGGACTATGGCACTGATGAGACAAGTCCTTGTCTACCTAAAATATCAAAGAACATATGCATATGTACGTGTGTGTGTGTGTGTGTGTGTGTGTGTGTGTGTGTGTGTTCTGGGCCTTCCTTAATGAGTGACTTTTATCTATATATATTTTTATATGTAATATATATATGTGTATATATGTATGTATGTATACATATATACATATATATGTGCGCTTATGATTATGTATATATAAATGTATAAATGTATATAAATATGTATATTTATATGTAATGTATATTATATATTATATATATGCCACTAATTAAAGGAGGCCTAGAATTTCTGAAGACAAAGGATAAAGGTTAAAACTGTTTTATTCTACTCACCTGATAGTAGTCCCTCCTTCTTGCCCCTTATTTTCCAAAACAAACAAGTATAATGAACATTTCATTGAAAGTTACCGTTAGATTAGTTTTTTAAAACAGAATTTTGTTATACCTGAATATCTAACTTAGGCATCTGAATATTTTCTATTTTCATAACTCAGTTAAGTGTGACCAACTTCACTTGATTTAATCATTAAAGCAAAGCTCATTAAAATGCTGATGTAGAAAATATTTTGTTTTGATTGCTTTTGAACAGTAGGAAAAATTAAATTTATTCATTAAATCCTCAAAAGAGAAGGTAGCATGAACATTTGCATTAAGAAATTCAACCCACCTTAATATGCCAAAATAAATACCTCTACTTAATAAATATTAGTCTTTTACAGGGAGGTAAATAGGAAACATTCTGTTTTAAACAGTAATGGATATTACATTTTACTAAACTAAAATAGTGTACTAATGAGTAATAATTGACACTATATTCAGTTAGTTGTAATTGAAGAATAATAGCACAGAAGTACCTTCCATTTAAGTAGTAGTTTTTACTTCTTTGATACCCAAATATCACTATTTTTACTTTCAATTATATTGGAAGAAGAAATAGAGAAGACATTGCTCTATCCTATTTAGATTTAGAAAGATAAAACGAGGGGTGCCTGGGTGGCTCAGTCAGTTGAGCCTCTGACTTTGGCTCAGGCCATGATCTCATGGTTCGTGTGTTTGATCCTTGCATCAGGCTCTATGCTAACAGCTCAGAGCCTGGAGCCTGCTTCAGATTCTGTGTGTGTGTGTCTCTCTCTCTGACCCTCCCCTTTTCGCGCTGTCTCTATCTCTCAAAAATAAATTTTAAAAACCTAAAAAAAATGTTTTAGGAAGATAAAACTAGAGGGGCACCTGAGTGGCTCAGTCGGTTTAGCTGCTGACTTCAGCTCAGGTCATGATCATGCAGTTGGAGAGTTGGAGGCCTGCACTGGGCTCTGTGCTGACAGCTCAGAGCCTGGAGCCTGCTTTGGATTCTGTGTCTTCCTCTCTCTCTGCCCCTCTCTCACTCGTGCTCTGTCTCTTTCTGTCTCTCAATAATAAATAAATGTTTAAAAATTAAAAAAAAAGAAAAAAAAGAAATATGAAACTAGAAGTTATGTACCTTTGTTTAACTTTAAAAGTTAAAGTGCTATACTCTGAATTATTCAGGTGTTGTCTCATCATGATTTCCTACTTTTCTTGAACAAATTGATTAAATGTTCTGTACCCTGGATTTTTATTTGAAAGACAGATTAAACATGTTATACAAACTCTCCAAATTGTTTGAAAAATTAGTAGCGATTCTAAATGGCTTCTTTTTGAGTTAGAAGGAAAAATAATGTTTTCTTTCATTTTCTTTTTTTTTTAATTTGACCTCAACCACTTGTCCTAGGGAAATTGCAGGATTTAACTGAGAGGAATAAGTCACTTTTTCATTTATGGAAAACACATTAATGTGTCTTTAGTGACAAAAGAAGGCCCCAGGCTAGACTTGGGACAAAAAGACAGTAAATTACGGTGCATAATAAAGTAGAAGACAGCAAGGTTTTCCCAGTGGTGGTGGTAGGGTCGGGTGGGGCTGGGACTGGAGGGACGTTCTCCCCCATGAAAGGCATAGCTGAAGAACTTTAGAATGACAATGACCAATTGTCAAGTTCATTATAGCCAAACCTTCAATGGAAATGGGCTATAAAGAAGAATATTCCATTTGTTGTTCTCTGGGGAGCAAAGGAGATGGGACTGGGTCACATTTTGGGAGCATCGGAAGCCAGAGAGGGCTGGAGACTATGGAAGGAAACATTTAAGTTGTAGAAAATTGAACCAGGAACAGGAATTTAGAGTACTGGATGACAGACAAGCCCTAGGAATCCTTTGCAGGACTTCTTGCAATCACATGAGATTGTGCCCAAGTTTTCATTCTTTGGAAGGGATGTGGGGAAAATAATACTAATAAATAATAGCAACAAGAGCTACAATGACCGAGTGCTTGAAATATGGCAGATACCCATCTAAGTTCCTTTCAAGTATAATCTCATTACATTCTCGCAGCAACCCTGTGAAGGTTTGTAGTTGTCCCCTTTCATAGAGGAATACATTGTGCACGTCGATGTATGGAGAGCCAACTCTCCACAGGTCTCTCCTCCCCGTACGTCTTGTGAACGGAGGAGCTGGCTGCCAGTTTTCCAGCCTGTCTTTTAAAGGATACGTGTATAGCAAACAGGCTTGGAAAATAGAGACAGTGTCTCCTTCAGGTGCAAAGGCAGGTTTGTTTTTGTCCAGTATAACATAGGAAACTCTCCTTTCAGGGCAAAGGCTGGGCAGGCTTCATGCCCCTCGTAAAAGATTTGGGTTCTTTACACTCAAGCTTGCTCTCCTGAACAACCCACAGCACATGCAAGCATCTCTTGTACTCTCTGCATCACTCCTGAAGGACTGGGGCTCAGGGACCTGACACAAAAGCTGAGGCTCTGGCTATTGCTGAGAGTAAGGAAGTCCTTTGTCTCTGACTCATGAGTCTCATGTGTTCTGCTAGAAGCCAAGAAATGGTTTCAGACTAACTTGTTGGCTTGTAAGTAGTTAAATTCTCAGGCTCCTCATAATCCTAATAAGAGATTAATAGCATGTCCAATAGCCTCTCAGCTAAAAAGTAGGGGAGCCCAAAGGAGACCCACCCAGGGTGTTCTACTCCCTAGTACATGCTCTCCCCCACCATGTTGTAGTAAAAGAAATGGCAGGTCCAGGTGGCCAGAAGACAGAAGAATACAACTCAAATATGTGTTATATAAGAGTTCATAAAATACATACGTATCCTTAGTAAGTCAATCCAGCTTTGTTTGTACAGGCTGTTTCCACTGTAATTATGGTCAAGTTCGGAGTGAACAAGATGTATACAGAATCATTGGCATAATTGAATTGTCAGACAGAAATACTCTCCATCCTGTTCTAATTCTTACAAACTTCCAATTCTAGACTTACATAATTCTTCAAAGAGATAATTTAGAATACTGTACCTTGGATGAAACCATTCTTATTCCTTCAGTAAAAAATAATGTTACACATCTCCAAACTCAGGAGGATTTTGCATTTCTCTCTAGAATCAATATGGAAGAGTGATTAAGAGCCTGGGCTCTGGAGCCAGATGCCCTGATTCTAATCTTGGCTCTGCCACTTCTTAGCTATATGACCTTAGGCAATTCACTTAAGCCTGTTGGGCCTCAGATTCTTCACCAGTAAAATGGAGACAATTTTGACAGCAACTCAGTTACAGTCATGATAAAGTGAATATATCTCTGTGTTAAAACATCCCCAAGTTTTAGGAAAAAACACATACTTTCTGTGGGGACACTTTAGCTTTTTTTTTTTTTTTTGGTTTTTGCCACTCATAACCTAAAGGCCCTGTGTTATGAAACCAAATGAGTTCATCCACTTACAGCACTCTGAATACTACCTGACATGTCATTACGTTCTCATTAAGTGTCTGCTATCGTCTTCCATCTCTTATGGGTCTTTTTAATTCTCCCTGGCTTTATGGCTATGTGTGTGGGCTACTCGAGTCTCTCAGGCTCCACATTCAGTGAGTATAAAGGTAGTTTCATTTCTTCTACTAAATATCAATGACCATTTCCTTTATTTTAGAAACACAACAGAAAACATCATAGTCAATTGCCCTCAGGCCTGTTTTGATGTTTCCATAATCAGGTCTTGATTAGAAATCATCCCCTTAAACAGCCTGAGCTCAGTAGTTCTTCAGTGGCCTCACTTTGAGTTGGAACTCTGCACCTAGCAGCACCATGGCCATCACATGGGACCTGGTGGAGCTAGGATGCTACCATGAGCAAGACGGTGGGATGGGAAGAACTCAACCATAGAGGTCCGTGCTATCACTTGTATGAAGTGAAAAGGACACATTTTGTGTGATATTTGGACACAGGGGAGACCCTTAACAAGGTTCCTTGCATACCTCAGGTACTATTGTAAGGATGCAGGTCTGAAACTGACTCCATGAAACAATAGAAGGGCACACATTGCCCAAGGAAGGAGGGACCACCCTTGTAACACCCAATCACGAAAGGCCAGCTAACACCTTTAACACTTCTAAGGGCAGGCCTAAAGATGGAGGCTATAAGATAATCACCTATTGCTTAAGACTAGTCACGCCCTACGTGAGGGTCCTGGGCCCACTCTGTGATTGGTCAATACTCTAAATGTTGTGATTGGCTCCCGCCAAAAGTAACAAATACTCTAGGCAATGTGAATGGTTAAACCTGCTGTCAATAATATTGTATAATAATAATTGGATCACTATGTCACAATTTCCTGTAACTCCCCCTTCCCAAACTCATAAAAGCCCTGCCCTGCCTTTGTTCAGGGCTCTCAGCATGGATCTGCTGCGTTGGTAAAGTCTGTGAGCCTGAGCTTAGGCTCGGCCAGCCTAAACCCGTAATAAAACCGCCCTTTGTTTTGCGTGCGTGATTCGGTCTCCCAGGTAATCTCTGGTTTTGGGAGGTGATATTAAAATCTGGGCATAACACTATAGACTTCAGGGAAACAATAACTTTTTCCCCCGTGCATGTGCATAATGATAGCAAAACTAGAACAAGATGAGTTCTGTTCACACCAACCCATAGTCCTCAGGAATGCCGATCTCTTTTAACTTTGTTGCTAAGTCTGGTTTCCTGTGATACACTCTTTTTTCCTTTGTGTTAAGTTTAATTTTCCCCCCAATGGTGCATCTTGTTTCTCTCTGTCTGCAGTGTCAGGCATATATTTCTGAACACAAATGGTAGATGGGGCTCAAGATTTTTTCCAAAGAAGTCATCAGCCTTTCTGTAAATCAGTGGATATAAATGGGTACTTTCAGAATAGCTGAAATTAAAAAGACAGACTATACCAAGTGTTAACAAGGATGTGGAGCAACTAGAACTCTCATACATTGCTGGTGAAAATGCAAAATGGTACAGACATTCTGGAAAACAGTTTGGCAGTTTCTTAAAAAGTTAAACACCCACCTGCCTTATGACCCAGTCATTCCACTTCTTCATGTAAATGAAAGCATATGTCCACATAAATAAAGACTTGCACATGAATGTTCACAGTTTTATTTGCAATAACCCCAAACTGGAAACTACCCAAATTTCTAACAACAGATGAATGGATAAACAAATTGTGGTAGATACAGATACAGCTATGGACATAGATATAGAATCATTCCACTGAGTAATTATATACTATTATATATAATAATATAAATATACATATTCAGTAGAATATTACTCAGTGATAAAAAAGAAATGAACTGTTGATACACACAACAATATAGGTGGATCTCAAAAAAATTATGTTGAATGACAAAAGCCAAACAAAAAATAATCTGAGGATTCCATTTATATAAAATCATAGAAAACACATCTTAATCTATAGCTATGACAGGAAGCTGTCAGGGTTTTCCTGGGTTTGGCGAGTGGGGTCAAGGAGGGATGAGAGGGAGGGATTTCAAAAAAGCATTATTAGCAAGTTGGGGAAGTTATGAATATGTTCTTTGTCTTCACTATGGTGATGTTTTCATGGATGCCTATACACGTCAAAATGTAAGAGATTGTTTCCTGTAAAAATATATAAAGCTATGTTTGAAATGGATACATAGGGAAAACATGTCAGCTAACCTTTTCCTACAGAAACATCGGGAGTTTTTTTTTCCTCCTACAGAATCAAACCATGTCTAATAACCATTACTTGGTTCTTCTTAACAGACCAGAAGCCAGCTCATTGAGAGCAGATATGGCCTTATTTTCCTTTGTGTTCCCTGTGAACCTTGGTACGATACCTTGCAAACATCACAGGCACTAAATATATACATATAAAATGAATTAAGAATAAAATAACTAATTGAATAATTATCAACCTGAATAGTCTTCACACAACTGTCATTCATGTGTAGGTCTGTAATTACTACATTCCTCTCTCCAGGAATAAATTCCTTCTTTTGACAAGCCAATGCTTCTCACTCCAGACTATCAGGCAACAAATCTTTGCTTGAGGAAGATGTATGAATATAAAGGAAGCCATTCATAACAGAATTAAGGAGCACTGGTTCTCTTAGAGTGCTGAGGTTGCCTCCTATGTGTCATTTCAGCAGTGTTAAAATTTAGAATCGTAGTTAATACCTACTGGATTCAGTTGATAAAATGTCTACCAACATTCAAGAATCAGAATGTGAATGCAAATGTGTTTGTAAATGAGAAAAGCTCTGGACCAGGAGATGGGAGCCTGGGGTTCTAATCCCGAGTCCCATACTTATTAGCTATTTGAACCTGGATAAATTGTTTCATCATTCGTGGGCTTAGTTTTCCAGTCTTACAACAAGGAGGCGAAGTAAAATTGCTCATGGAGCTTTCCTATGTCAACGTTCTGTGATTTTGTGAGCCAGGAAAGATCTATTCAGATTGGGCCAAGATTTATAAGAATTCTTTTGAGGAAGGGGACAAAATGAGATGGGCAGTTGAAGGACCATGTGCAGGAGGAATGGCTTAAATTTATAAAACTTTTCTCTTCCTAGAAAACTCTGGCACTGGGTGGGGCATTCAAGGCTCAATTCTTTGTCACTGAACTGTCCACTTGGAGCACGCTTCTCGTAATGTCCAGAGAACATATAACTCTAGTTTTGTTTTTCCATGCATTTGCTGTGGTTAAATTGTGTGGTGTAGTAATAATTTTTAAAAAGCATGGCAATCTTGTTCTGAAGGAAGTACGAACCATGTATTTGGCAACTTTTCTGTGCATGTTTCGGGTTCAGGATACCAGGAAAGTCTTGGCATATATATGTTCAATCACTGTCAGAGACTGGAATTGCATTTTCTGCCCCTGTTTCTACCTGGCAAGAGTCCTTTTTGTGCTGATGCCTGATGGGATGCAGTCTCCGGAAGAGTGATTGATTGCCAGGTGCAGGCATGATTAAACCAGCGCAACTGTGGATCACCCCTCCCCCCAGGGGAAGAAGAACAACGTGCGTGTTCTGTGAGGCCCGGTGGCATTCTTTAGCTTTGCAGCTCACAGGAGTTAAAAAATAAATAACAATCTATGTATATACTGAGCAAACTGGATTCCTTCATGGAAGCAGAAAATGGGGGAAATACATCAGTTACTATTAGGACTCAGAGTCAAATCCTCTTTGTAAGAATTTAAAGGACAAAACTCACTTAAAGCATAAAATTCATTTAAAAATCTTTTTTTTTTTTAAAGTGGTATCTTTCTTATGCTGTGCTTAGTTACCCAAATAAATGTGATGTATTTATCTCAGTTTATCCCAACTTTTGTTCTTGTCTTAAAACGTACTTGTGTTCAGGGAAGAAAATAAAAATAAAAGCAAATCCATCTCTGGAAATTTTGAAAAATAGTCTAAGTGTTTGGTGAAGATTTGAAGAAGGAAAAAAATAGAATCAAATGGGACACATGAAGCAAAACTTCCTAAAATTCTCTTTACCCATAACGTATGTTCCTCAAAGTCCCATTTGCCTTTTTCCCAAAGGAGACAATCCAGACTCCCATCTTGCCATCTCCAAGGTCAGGATCCCTTAGTGACCTGTGATCCTTTCCATCCATTCCAGATACGGCACCTTGTGGTTGGAAGTTTAGGAAAGACAAATTCCTGCCACCATCCAGGCCTGGGCATGAAGCCCCGGGCAGGACATCCAAATAAAGGCTCTCCTTTGGGATAAAGAAGTATGGCCAACTCCAGAGGCATTGGTCTGTGGCAAGGAAGAGATGCTGATGGATGGGTCTTATGAAGAACTCTTGTTCTGTAGTGGAGGAAATTCTTATTAAACCTTGGACTGGTTTCTAGGAAGAACTCCCTACTATATTGTTTTCCATGCCCCTGGCATTGCTGTCTGGGAAGTTGGAAGCTCAAAGATTTCTAGCCAAGAGTTTTTAAAGCTAGGCTTATCATTTCTGTTTTTTAATGTTTATTTATTTATTAAGAGAGAGAGTGTGTCTGTGCGAGTGAGCAAGGGAGGGGCCAAGAGAGAGAGGGAGAGAGAGAGTCCCAAGCAGGCTCCATGCTGTCAGCAAGGAACCCTATACTGGGCTCAATCTCACGAATCCATAAGATCTTGACCTGAGCCAAAATCAAGAGTCAGACGGTCACCTGACTGAGCCAGCCAGGTGCCCCTGGGGTTATCATTTCTTTTTAACAAAGCATTTTCCTCAAAAACAGTAGGTTTCTTTCTGATCTGTTTGTTGCTGGTCAATTCTATGTGCCAAGGACCAGACCCGAAGTTCTTCCCACCAATGGCTGTATTTCCTTACTTCCTAAGAATATTAACTTAAAACCCATGTCAAGTTAATAGAATTCTAAAACAATAGGCATCAGCAAAAAGGGAACATCTTTAATATGATCTGTGCTACAGGACTGAAATTCTTCATTCAATTGGTAAATTTTTATAGAACTTCTTCACTAAAAGCCTTTTTATTTCTTGCTGTTTTTTTAAGTTTATTTATTTATTTTAAGAAGTAGAGTGCAAATGGGGCAGAGAGAGAGAGGGAGAGAACAATGGAGACAGAGAGAGAATCCCAAGCAGGCTCTGTGCACTGTCAACGCAGAGTCCAATGCAGGGCTCGATCATGAGATCATGACCTCAGCTGACATCAAGAGTCAGAAGTTTAACCAACTGAGCCACTCAAGTGCCCCTGTATTTTTTGCTGTTTAAAGTCCAGAGGAGTGGGCTTTCCAGACCCAGATTTCTAGATTCCTATCACTGTTATTTCTACTTTCAAACCACCTAATACCTTGCTAACTGCACAAACACAAACAATGCACGTGCAGACATTCTAGCCTTTTCTAACCTGTTCCCCCAGAACTGCAGATTTGGAAGACTCTTGTTCTGGCTTTCAAGTTACTGAAGGTGACAACATCACCAAAGTTTCATTGTTGTGTGACGTGGGATTTTGTCTTTCTAGCCTCTGCTGTTTCCTCCCCTGCAGATGTTTGACCACTAAGTCAAATCCAAATATTGGAGGCCTTTTTTATGGCAAAGTCCCACTTCTAGAATCAATTTCTGGTTAAGGATAGAGAAATCATTCAACCCTGCCAACAACAAACCTTTTTATACCAATGTAGAAGAGAGGGGGGAAAACATAATTTATTACTGAATAACCACTAATAGATTTATATGCACATACAGTAGAGAAAAGTGACCACCAAATCTGGGCAGCATTGAACTCAAATTTATAAAGTGGTAGAAAGAAGTTAAGAGTTATTTTATCTCCTTGAGAGACAAGGGGGCTGAAACTTTTGACAGTCTCTGTTCATCTTGTGTGAGGCCTCCGAGCAAATTCCAAAGGTACAGTTTTATATAAATAGAGGTTATTTGGCTTTTGACCTTAGAAATATCTCTATGTTATAAAATCTGGAGGCTGGGCTTAATCCTCAGTGAGATTTATCTTTATTCCAAAGGTTAGAGCAAAACCTCAGATTTATCAGGTCTCCAAGTAAATGCTAAGAGAGAAAGGGGGAAATGGTCTCTCTGCCCTTCATAAATGGAGAAAATAATTTTCATTTACCCTTACATCAGTTAGGGTCATGATAATAAACAGACCTAATGTAAACAATGGCTCTAAAACAGTGAAGCTTTGTTTCTGGTTCACGTCATAGTCCAGAGTAGGTGCTCCTGCCCGCAGATCAGCTGTCCACAAGATCATCATCCAAGGACCCTGGCTGACAATGCATTAGCCATCTGCAAGTTATGATTTACAACATCACCCTGGGGGGGTGGTCAGCCATAAAATGGGAAAAGAACATGGAGGAAACACTCCCGTTTTTTACAAGCCTTTGCCTAGAAACAAGATGATTACCTGTGCTCACATTCCATTGCTTCAGTCATATGGCCACATGTGCCTGCAAGAGTCTGAACAATGTGGTCACACTCTGCCCAGGAATATTCACTGCTAGAGGAGACTAATTTGGTAAACAGCTGGCAACCTGTACCGGAGAGTAGACAAAGCATATGAAATAATAGAACCTGAAGATAAATTCATTAAAAGGCAGTGCATTTTTAAAGTGGCCACTTTTCCAGTCACTGGTGCAGCCTCTCCACCCACCTGGCTCACTCCTCCTAGGGTTACAACCCGTGCTGGTAGCGTTATCTCAAGGGACTCTCTTGTGCTGTGCTCCTCTGCTCATTTAGAGAAAGTCATCTTGGTCTGGATGAGCACGGTGCCGAGGGAGTCACTCAAGAGTACTCGGTCCCCACCTGCTCTAAAAGGGTCTGTTCTAAATCAATGGTCTAAGAGTTCTTGAGAGATTAGTTCCTTCTGGCCAAGCCTCCTTCTACTTTATTTACCACCTCAGTCCACGTTCAGGCACTTTATTTCTTTGCCACCCTTTTAGTAGCCTTCATACATTTGAAAATGCCCCCTGCTGATCTCTAGGTATTCATTTTGTTCTAATGGAAGGACATTGAGAGCAGGAGCCTTGCCTGTCTTGCCCACAGTAGCGATTTCTCAGTCCCTGCTACTGAAGCATTTTTGTTTGGAAATATGAAAAGTCTAGTCCACCAGTTTCCCATAATTTCTCCCTTTCTCACTTGTATTAACCATATGTCTTCATTTTCGATATTTTGGTGTTTTGTGACATCTGGGACCTTGCTGGTCCTGGAGGCACTGCTGCTCCCAGGGTTAGCCAATCCCCACCCACACGTACAGCTACAAATGCCAGCCAGCCAGCTCGGAGCTCATATCCCCAGCCACTTCCTTTACTGAGCTCTCTCCCTCCTGGCTACTGCCCATCTACCTTAATCACCAAGGTCCAGGGAATTAAACGTCTCTAGAAAGAGAACCAAAGGATGTATGTGTATATTAGAGAAGGCAGGGGCGAGACTTGTTTTATTTTAAGGTATTGGTTCTTTTGATTATGGAGGCTTAGTCATCAAAATCTGCAGGCCAGGCTGGCAATGGAACACTTGGGGAAGAGTTGCAGTTTGAGTCCAAAAGCAGTCTGTGGGCAAAATTCCTTATTATTCAGGGCAGATCAATCTCTGTGCTATTCAAGCTTTCAGCTGGTTAGATGAGGTCCAACCACATTATGGAGGGTAATCTGCTATATTCAAGATCCAGTGATGTAAAAGTTAATGTCACCAAAAAATAAAGAAGGAAAGAAGGAAGGAAGAAAGGAAGGAAGGAAGGGGAAAGGAAGGGAAGGGAAGGGAAGGAAAAGGAAGGGAAAACAACACCTCCAGAGAAATATCCAGAATAAAGTCTGATCAACTGTTTAGGCACAAAGATTCAGCCATGTTGATACATCAAATTAACTATCATAGCCAGGTATCAGTTAACTAAACATCCCCCAAATTCCAGAGCCCACTGAAATTCAAACTAGCCAAACCTAAGCCTGCTTACCCTCACTCACCTGTTTCTTCTTACAGAAATCACACTAAAATCTCTTGTCTGCCTTTTTCCTTCACTCCCTTTGCCTCTTGAATGACCCTGGTGCTTCTCCATGTGGTCCCCCTGCATGGCCTCCTGAATATTCTGTGCTAAGGATCTGTGAATGCAAGGAATCTACTCTTTCCTGATAGCTGTTTCCAGGTCTGTGTTTCTCACCATATCTGATTAAAACAAATCCCAATTGTTCTTAAAACATCACAAACTGGGGCGCCTGGGTGGCTCAGTCAGTTAAGCGTCCGGCTTCAGCTCAGATCATGATCTTACGGTTCGTAGGTTCAAGCCCCGCGTTGGGCTCTGTGCTGACAGCTCAGAACCTGGAGCGTGCTTCAGATTCTGTATCTCCCTCTCTTTCTGACCCTCCCCTGCTTGTGCTGTCTCTATCTCTCAAAAATAAATTAAAAAATTTAAAAAACCATGACATCACTAACTAAGATGCTCTGATATTGTTTCCACAGTGAAAGTTTTGTTCCTTGTAAAACTATTTCAGATCTGGAATTTAAAATCCTCATCATTTCTATCACAGGTTAACAGCTTTTTACCCCTCACCCATAATGTGTTAGCTCTTGCTCTCAAACCTCATATGTTTAACTAGCAACACACTGGTACGTGATACCCCAAATATGAGGGCAAAACCAACCACTTCATGCTTCTCTTTCTCTAAGAAGAGTTGCCCTCTGAGGCCTAACCATACTCCTATTCTATCTTGGAACTATATTGAACCCCCTATCCCCTGCACCTTTCAAATGTAATCAACCATTTCTTCCAATGGCCTAGCTTTTCTACAAGGAAGAACTTTGTGGAGGTGGTATTCAGACTTCATCCTCACCCAAAAGTTTATGTTTTAAAAATTCCATTGGGTTTGCAGGGCAATGTTGGTTGTAAATTTGAACCTGAATTATTGACCTTTATCAACTCTCTGTGTCTCTTTATCCCTTTATGACAACTCAGGATATGTGCTGTTGGCCTTGCACAGTGTCTACACCCATGGTTTATGAATTAACTTATGTCTGGATCATTCCTTGCCCACCCAGTCCACCTTGCTATCTCTTGATATGGAAGCTCTCTGGTTATTTTCTACTATACGTTTCCATGCTCACAGAGATTGTCTGCTTGTTTCTGCCCTACCACATGCCACAGGAAGCTCTAGCTTCACTATCTAAGCTCCTTTGTAGACGGGCATTGTTTGTGCACTGGTAGGCAGTGGTAGGCACTAGCAGGAGAGAAAAAGATGGATCCTTCTTCCCTCCTACTTCACTAAAGCATTACTGATGGTTGTTTCATGTCTCTCAAACTTTACTTTCTACAGAGCAGCCCCTCTCCTGGGGTCCCAGTTCTAACTGGGCCTCAGTGAAAGTAATTACTCCTTGTATCAGTCAGCCCTGGAGAGGAGTGGTGGTGGCAGTGGCGGTGGTAATGTTGGTAATGGATTGCCATGGTTGCTGGTCTCCAAGTGCCTCACTTTGACTTGATTTTTTCCTTAACCTGGCCCACACCTCTGGAAGTACCCTCATTAAAGTCTCCTCATTGGAAATATCAGAGTGAGTTATGCTCCCTGACTCAAACAAGGCCTTTATAACCTATAACATTGTGACAAGCCTGGTGAGAAAGAGCAAAACAGCTCTTGACATGGAGACTTGGCCTAATAAAAGATGGCCTCAGTGTTATGAGGGGCTGGCTAACTGCTCACAGCGAGGCCATGAATTCTCCCATTAGACACAATCTCATAGAACCCTAACATCAGGAAAGGTCACTCTATGACCATAATCCAGTGAGATGAAACAAGGCCACTTCATAATTTTTTCTAGGCACAGACAAAAGCAAAGTCACTGTTGAAACCACAAAATATCAAACATCCTCCTCTCCTGGCTAATATGAGTGAATGTTTCTTCTTTACCAACTGCAGTTATAGTCTTGCTTTATTTAGTCTTTCCTCCATCTAGATAAGATTTATTAAGAGACCCAGACACTCTGTGCTTATAGCTCAGAGCCTGCTTAGGATTCTCTCTCTCTGTCTCTCTCTGCACCTCCTCAATCCCTCCCCCCTCTCCCCTCCTCTCTCTTTCTCAAAATAAATAAAGAAAAAGAAAAAAAAAGATACCCAAACAGAATTGTGCCTACCTCTGACAGCACACATTTCCTTGGATTCTCCAAAATCATCTAAGGAAAGCCCAAATCCTGTGAGTTCATCCTGACACCCCCTTACTGAGACATCCCACAGTTCCTCATGGTGACAGCCCTCCTCCCTTCAAGTGATAAACCCAACGTGTTCAACTACAGTTGTGCTTCTGGTGGTCTTTGACTCTGGGGCATTGACCATGGAAATGACCTATCCTAGATGGTCCAAGTTCTTTGATTCAAATTCTCCACTGTCTTTGTTCTAAGCAAAACTGATGGAGAGAAACCCTATTACAATAGCTCTCCAACTGGGAGGTGGCTGAGACTACCACACCTAGAGAAATGATTTTTTTCTAGAAAACTCTGTGGTCATCTAGCCCATGTCAGGTCTAAAAAGCAAGACCATCCAAAAGTAGACAATCACTGGTACATATGTATAACAGCATTTGATGTAAATGCATAGCCGCTAGAGGCAACGCTGGGGGAGGGGGTGCAGGAGAGACTGGCAGTAAGAGATATCCACACCTAGGAGCTGTGACACTGTATCGACCAGTCAGGCCACCAAAGCACATTAAAGGCCATGAACACGAGCTTGCTCTTTTGGTAGCTTGTTATCAGCATGCTTCAGAAACACTTAAGTATTTGGAATAGTTTCTCTTGGATTAGACATGGTCTGGGAAACCTGAACACTTGCATTTCTCCTCATCACAATCATCCTAGGACACTGCCAAAAAGATACATTCAGACACTCTGCTTCCTGATGGCGAAGAAACCTTCCTCATAATGTTAAATGCTCTCATCAAAGTGACAGATTTTGTAGGTACTAAATCCTATCTCTACCCATCTATATCAAAGAGATATATCAAAATGATCTTCTGGGTCCATAGACTGCCTAGCTATCTGATCTCTGACCCTCAATTTAAATTCTTGGTTTGGAAAGTGTCCTTCATGCTTAGGTTTGTACATTCATACTAACCTGTCTAACCTTTAGAAACTAAGTACTGATTCTGACTCCAAACTCCCTATGCCCAGAACCACCACCTCTTTAGGAGCTATTTCCTAGAGTAGCCTGAGAGTCTTAAGAGAATATAAAAGATACTCTCCTTTGCACAATAGAACAGGGAATGTGTCAGCAAAGAATCTAGGGTGGGAGATGGTACTCAAGAAACCCCTGCACCGGCTGAATATTGGAGGACTGAGACCTTGAGTCTCTCAACCTAACACACGTAATCAACCTTATGCTTTTACGGTCTGCAACTCTAACCACCCTCTTTTATTATTTTTGTCGACCCATTCTTACCACTTTCTGGTCCATTTGTCTAGTCAAGACTCTGTTCTGTACACCTCCTAGATTCCAGAATCTAATAGGGGTGACCTGAATATGTTGTCAAAGACCCTCTGGACTCCTGCCAAAATCCCGTTCAGCCTCAGAACTTAGAAGTGAGAAAATATGGGATGAAACATGTGCTTTGAAATTTGATGCCCCCATTCCTGATGCCTTGGATGAATCTGAAGGAGGCTTCTGGAAATGAGAGCATCTCCCTCATACCTGACTATAAAAAAGAGCCCTAAGGTAAGCCCTAAGATAGACAAATCAGATCTAAGGAGACAACAATATCTGTTTCCAGTAAGGACCCTGAACTGCTGTCCAGTTTTATGTTAGGCTACAGCCTCCAGTTTCAGGTTTTGATGTTAGTTCTGGTTCCCAAGCTGACATATTTGGCCCACTCTCTCTATCCTACTGAATTCACCCTTCTGACCGAAGGTTGTATCTTCCTCCCACCTCTGTGTCTCGCGCGAGAAGTTCTCTCAGTCCTGTCCCAGGGAGACTCTGCCCTAAAGCCAACCCTAGGAAGTGCTAGACATACTAGGTACTTTAAGAACTCCTACTTAATAACCTCCTTTGCTCTGTTTCTTCTCTCTTATACTCTTCTCCCTCCCTCTTATAATCTCTTCTTAAAATCCACCCAACCATGCATTCCACTTATCCAATCGCCCATTCAAAATTTTTAAGAATTACTATGTACCGAAGACTGCTAGACTCTTGGAATAAGAACAGGGTCTACATCATCAAGTCTACAACATAGCAGTGCAGACCAACTTCTAAAAAAAGAAAATCGCATAAAATGTGGCGTGTGCTATAATAAGAAGTAGAAACCGCATGTTGCAAGAGCGTGCTGGCAGCGAGCTGCCATCTGCTTCTCTGCTGTGACTCCTCTGATCCTGAGCACCCCCGACGCAGTCTCCAGCTCCTGAGCCTGCTGCGCGCATCACCACGACAGGCCTCCTTCTATCCGCCCACCTTCTCTCTCTTTTCCTTGCATGTGAAGTGAGACCCCACAAGAGATCTATTGAAATGTGTTAGTCATTCCCCGGGAAGGGCTTTAAACCAGATTTTGAGAGGCTGACTCTCAGGGTGGAAAATGTGTGTCAGGATAATGAGTTGTCTGTGTACATATACTATCTATTATAGAAAAGCAGATGAAGTGAAATGCCTGCTGTAATTGCTCTCTTTGGGGAATGACATGGGAGGCAGGACAAAGTAATAATACTACGCTTTGACCCAGAACTATGAATTTTAAACTGTTTACGTGAAAATACCAAAACTGGATACATGCTACACTCCCACACACGTAAACCGACGTGCTGGAGACAGTCACAAAAAGCAAAGGCATGTGCCTGCATAACCAGAGCCTTAGAAAGTGAATGTTCAGGCATGAGTCAGAGTCACTGGCCAAACCGAGCAGGGTCAGGGCCCTTCACCTTGGAGTGTCCTAGTGTTGGGTGCCTGCCCAACCCTCCCTCAAAGAGACTGAGGCAGGCTGTCTGGGAAGTTCTCTTATTTGTGTGTTCATTTACAGGCTCAACAAATATTCATAAAGGGCTCCTATGTGCCAGGCACGCTGCTGGGCTGGCGGTGCAGGTGTGAACCTGAAAGGCGTGATCTGTGCCCTCTTGGAGGTTGTATCCCAGGAGCTACTCAGGATAGCCGGAAGTAGGCAGAGCTCCAAGGAGCAGGAGGTAATTATAGCAACTCTAACCTTTAACTGCGGTGTGTCAGGTGCTAAGTGCCTTCCTTCTACTCATTAATACTCATCACCACCCCGTAGTGAAAGTTATTATCCTCCCCTCTTTGATTTTTATTAAATGTATTATCCTCATCTTACAACAGAGGAAACTGAAGTTCAAAGGAATTAAGCAAGTTGCCCCAGATTTGTGGTTAGAAGGTGGCAGTCTTCACCGTGTCTGTGTGCTGAGCCACTGTACTCTATAAAAGTTACACGACAAGAAAGCTGACCCCATTGCCCAGCGAAAGGAAAGGGCATCTCTGCCTCCCCTGTCCGAGGCTAAGTAAGAGGTAGGCAAGTCAGGAGTGTAGGAAGGGTGGGCGGTTCCACTTACACCCCCCACGACTAGTTAGCTGAGGCAGTACTTAAAAATGGGCATCTGCCTCCTCTCAGTTTCCTTCCCTAACCCACCTTGTATTCCACCTTCCACTCCATCCCTCATCTTCCTTGCTTTACTATTTTTTAATGTTTATTTTTTAATTTTTTTTAATGTTTTATTTATTTTTGAGAGAGAGAGAGAGACAGCTTAGCAGGGGACGGTCAGAGAGACGGGGAGACACAGAATCTGAAGACAGTCAGCACAGAGCCAGACGTGGGGCTCGAACCCACAAACCGCGAGATCATGGCCTGAGCCAAAGCTGGACGCTCAACCAACTAAGCCACCCAGGTGCCCCTAACATTTATTTACTTTTAAGAGAGAGAACATGTGCAGAGAAGGGCAGAAAGAGAGGGGGACAGAGGATCCAAAACAGGCTCTGTGCTGCCAGCACCCAGCCGATTCCAGGCTCAAACTCCCAAACCATGAGATCATGATCTGAGCCAAAGTCACAGGCTCAACTGACCAAGCCAAGTATCCCGTCCTCCATGCTTTAGATTCCTTTCCCCTTTATGGATTTGCTTTGCCTTCAGGCCTACACCCAGTGCTGTATCTCCACCTAAGAGCCCCAGGTTCCTATCTGGACCTCCTTCTGGTACTGCTCTCCACAGCTCCATATAAATGCATTGCCCAAGGTAGTACAACCCAGGGACCACACCCCTCAACTTTCCAGAGTTGCCCTCCTGTAGGACAAGAACACAAAGCATCCCAAGGATGTCCATACAGTGGTCCTATAGATAGATACACTATTGCATGTATTTGAAGCTTCAGGGAAAACAAGGCTTTGATCTTTGATTCTTCCCTCCTGCTATAATCTAAATCAATAATGCAATGGAAGATAATGTAGAGCTGTGTCAGGGAATCCTTTTTCATTTTGTGTTGAGTTTGGCTTATGGAAAAGTGGCATAGCAACTGGCTTTTTCCTTTTCTGCCTTTGTTAGCAACAAAAATCAGAATGATTTAATCTTGTTCTCCCAGTTTCATTTAGAGATTCGAAATCCTTTTGTTCTGGTTCTCTGCAAAATTTTATTGGATCTTTGGGGAGAATGTCTCCCTCCTGCCTTATAAGCTTCTACTATCCATAGGAAGCCAACATGGAATAAAGTTCCAGGAGAAAAGCTATCGTCTTTGTGACACAACAAGAACTATAACGTGAGGCTTTGACAAATGACAAATTGATTGTGATTAGGGGAATTATTTAAACCATGAAGGTCAAACTTGAAGGGTAAGAATATTTCGGCTCCCAGGTCTAAAGCTAAAGTACACCCACACATTGCTCGACAGTCATATTTTCTGTTGTTTTTCAGAACACATCTCTTCTTCTCCAGCCCAGAGAGGTGATGCTTTACAGAAATGGCATTCTTATCACTTTTTGGTTAATGGGGCGCTCCTCCACAAGATCTGTAGAATGTAAGAACTGAGATGGAAGGAAACTGAAATCACTCAGTCCAAAGAACTCATTATCCCATGAGAGAAACCAGGGTCCAGAGAAGGGGGCCGCTGGACAGAGATTAATGAAAGAGCCAAATGACGCCCTATGCCTGGAGTCTCCCCCTGTCAATTGTCTTCCCTTCTGTTGCTTCTCTCCTGGTTCTGTATAATTCTTAGACAGTTGCCCCCAACCAGCTGCACCCAGAGCTTTGTGTGAGTGTGTTGACGGAGGAGGACTGTTCACAAGAAACACTTACAATAATTGAATTATTAATGGTAAAGACGAGATCTGGCAGCTGCGGCGGCTACTGACGGCTAATCATTCTCGCATCTTTAGTGACATCTCATTTATCAAACAGCACGATAGGGTGACAACTTCACAGAATGAAAAATGCTGACTTTATTTTACAGTGTCTAAAAAAAATATGCCTCTGTCTTTTGGGGGAAAAAAGTAAAAATGAAATACGTGTTTTCATAATGTAAAGTTTCACTTCTGCCTTTAAAATTCTTTTCATAATACATGAAATACTGAAGGGCCCAACTGCGAACTCACCACTGGGAACCTACGTGTCTGTACACATATCTCCATGTATTTTTTGAGGACTTTCTAAAATAATTTTGGATAGAAGGATAGTAGGAGAGGAAGGGGAAGCTAAGCTTCTTTTCCATTGAAAAATGAATTTAAAAGATAGTTGTAACCATGATTGCTTTTTAATTAGGCATGTAAATTTTTAATAAAATTAATAAAGAGCCACTGCAGAGCAGCATTCCCCAAAAGTGGTCCATTGTCTAGTACTCCCATAAGACATCTGTTAAAAATGGATCCTGTGGTCAAATGAATGTGCAAAATGCAAATAATATAGTCCCTTGAAAATTTAGTATCCATATTAGCTTTTTATGGTTCTGAGATGCCCTGCTGTCAAGACAAATGCCTTCCCCAGCTATTTTAACACAGAGTCTTTTTCATTTTTCATGGAACACATTTTGGAAAACAATGTCATAGATAATACTTTCTAAAGAATCAATAACAAATATTGAAAAAATATGCATACATTTAAAACAGTGGAGTAAAGGCAAGAAAACTAGTCTTTGCTACTGATACTGACAGTTCTAGACTCCTACTTTCATCGGATACAAAAGTGAGCATATATAGTCGTTTTCAGCCATTGGACAACAGGCAGCTAGGATTATGGCTCCTAAGAGAAGAGAAAAGCTTTAAGTGACCCACGGCCAGCTGTCCTTCAGGCTGGGGCCCTGTTCAGACAGAGTGAAGGGAGGGGAACCCAGTCAGAGCAATTTCACTCAGCTGAGGGGTAAAGACTGGACTTGGAGGTGAGGCACCATGGACTATGGGAGACAGTACTAGAAGGAGGGGGTTGCACAGAGAAGGAGATCCAGAAATCTACCCAGTGACTGGTCCTCTTGTCGTTGGCCAAATACAACACTTTTGCACAGGGGAGCTCAGTGCCACCCCAGCAGAAGAGAGCCACGGGGTGGCTATGAGCTCCTGGGCAGCTCTGGAGGCTCCACAGCGCCAGGGGTGAGGGCACCACCAATTTGAGTGAGGAGACTTTGGTGCCTGCTGTGAGCTCTCCCTTGAAAGCCAGCAAGACTCTCATTATCCACTAAGGGCTGCACTAGATCTCACCTAACAAAGCTTAAAAACAAGCTTCCCAAGGGATTCAGCTGATCTGCCACTGAATCACTTCCATAACAAACTTCAGCATTCCTTCCAGAAGGAAAGATAGCCAGACTCTCAAAAATGAAGCATTTCCAATGTCCAGCATATAATAATAGATATAGATAGCTATAGCTCTTTCTTTAAAAAAAAAACCAAAGGATGTGACCCATAACAGGAGGTGGTGGGTGGTGGAGGGGAACAATGGGAACAGACCCAGAGATGACCAAGGTGCTAGAATCAGCAAATGAGTGCTTAAAACAGCTATAAAACATATAAATGTTTATAGATTTAAAGGAAGATGGACATGATCCATGAACAAATGGAAATAAACTGAAATAGACACTATCTGACGTAAAACCAAGAAACTCAATAAGCATGCAAATATATAGGATTCCTTTCAAAAAACACTTTAGAAACATCTAGTTATTAATTACTTTCTATAAGAAAGTTTACAGCTTTTGTTTAGGTTTTGTCCTTGCATTTTTGCAGATTCTGAGGATTTGAAAGACCCCCTAGAGCAGTGAAAATATCCTGTAAGTGTGACTGGAAAAGACATAGAACTTATATATCGATATAAAAATTAGAACTTGGCTGTTAACAGCGAGTTGTAAATGATTCATTAGTTGGTTCAACTATGGAAAGTCAAAAAGAATAGTTTCCTTAGTAAGAAGCAATGAGAGAAAATATTTCAAAACTAAAATACGAAGCCAGTGCTAGTCATAAAGACGGTCACCCACATGAAAAGAGTTTTATATAATTTTGTCTTCCATCAAAGCCAGTTCTTCACATTTCCAGGAGACATTTGCCTCTTTAATCTTGCTACATTACACCGCAAGTCAGCATGGGGAAGCTTTGACTTCCATAGACTAGCTTCTATCAGACGTCTGGTAAGAGCTTCTAAATCTTGTGTCAGGAAGGTCAAACAGGTATTGCTAAATGGAATGTGTGTGTGTGTGTGTGTGTGTGTGTGTGTGTGTGTGAATGCACACGCACGTAGAACAATTATATCACTAGCCTGTGGATTCTCCTTGCAGGAAGAAGTTCTATCTTTATTCTTTTTTTAAAAAATTTTTAAAGTTTTTATTTATTTATTCTGAGAGAGAGAGAGAAAAGGGGGAGAGGGCACAGAGGGAGATGAGGAGAGTGATAATCCTAAGCACAGTCCACACTGCCGGGACTGAGCCCAATGCGGGCTCAAACTCATGAACCATGAGATCATGACTGGAGCAGACATTAAGAGTTGGACACTTAACCAACGGAGCCACTGAGATGCCCCTCTCTATCTTTATTCTTTCACAGAGACAGATGTAACAAGTGGGGGAGTGGGGGGTTGGGGGAGAGCTGTGGTCCATCCTGAAAGGGTGATCTACCCTTTTCTTAGCATGAAGGTGATTTACCATCATTAGCACATGGTAATAATAAAAGTTGACCTCTGGTTGGTTTGAATATTGTTTTAAAATTCTTCTACTGCCCAACCTCTACCACCCACACTGCACACATACATCATATACCACTCCCTGAATATTTTGCTTTTTTCTTTCACAGGCCATCCTCAATGTCATCAGGCATCAAATCGTCAATCTGCAGTAGTGCTTTTATACTCTCAGCTCTGGAGCAGACTTCATTAAGGATCTGACTTTCCCCAGGGGCTTTAATCTGTATTATAGAGCCGTATTTTTAATTGTTCTCAATAGACAATGTGTTCTTATGCATAGACTCTAAAACTGATTTTGTAGAAAACATTGGTAAATTTAATAATATATTATTATGGAGAATAAATCGTTAAATCCATTTCATTTAAATCTCATAGTCCTATTGTATCCTTATAGACACACATGGATATTTTGTCACTTGACATATGATGAAACTAAGGTCCAGAAAGTGGTTATTTAGTTATTTATTCAATGTGTATTTATTTTTGAGACAGAGAGAGACAGAGCATGAGGGGCAGAGAGAGAGGGAGACACAGAATCCAAAGCAGGCTCCAGGCTCTACACTGTCAGCACAGAGCCTGATGCAGGGCTCGAACCCACGAACTGTGAGATCATGACCTGAACTGAAGTCAGAGGCTTAACCGATTGAGGCCACCCAGGCGCCCCCAGAAAGTGATTATTTAAAGTCACAAAGTTTGTTGGTGACTATGATTCTCCTACTCCCCAACTGTTTTTTCTTAACTGAATCATGCTACACCATTTAATGTCTATTCAAGTTAATTATTCTTTTTTAATAAGAGACTATCAAGAAAGGTATTTTGTAAATCTAGATTTTTATCCTTAATATTGCCACTTAGCCAGTAAGAAAACCAAAGGTCAGGAAGGTTAATCAGCTTGAGAGGATAGAAGATTCAATGACAGCACAGAGACCAGTACCTGGGGCCCATCCTTTGTTTACTGCACCGTGGCCAACCTGGGCTCTGGACTCTAATAGGATTATTGATTTCCGTAAGTCTTAATGACACAGAATTTTACGCCCAGGAATAACGGAATCATACAATACACATTATATAAAATAATTCGATTTTCTGGTATCTTTGCTGTTTTAAACGCCTTAGATCAAGCTGCAGTTGAATTGCCCAAGGGCAGAAAGTTAAGCTCTACACTAGACAATGGTTTAGCAGCAAAACCCAGGAGTGACTCCTGTTAGGATGAAAGATCCTGGCCCACCAAGGACGGCTAGCCTGTGGCAACAGTGGGAAGACAGGAGAATGTGACCTGGAGGAAAGTCTGCTCTTCCCAGGTCAGAGGGATGGTGGGGGAAAGGAAGGCATCAGGGCAGAGACACAGTTAGGCGGGGGTAATGGGCAGGCCCAAGGGTCTTGACTTCTCAGCTCTGTGCCTCAGGCTGCAGAAAGGAGGTGCATTAGATAAGCAGGGCATATGTTGTCCCATTGCCATGTAAAACTCTGGAAAGAGATCACAGTGGGCTAAATTCTCCATACCAACCATGTGAAAATAAACTTGGCAACGTGATTAAATAGGAAGAGGCTTTGATATTTGTTTTACAGGGGTGCCTGGGTGGCTCAGTCAGTTAAGCATCTGGCTTTGGCTCAGGTCATGATCTTGTGGTTCATGGGTTCGAGCCCCGCGTCAAGCTCTGTGCTGACAGCTCAGAGTCTGGAGACTGCTTCGGATTCTGTATCTCCCTCTCTCTGCCCCTCCTCCTCTCATGCTCTGTATAAAAACATAAATAAAACATTTTAAAAAATTGGTATTTGTTTTACCTATTTACCTCTAAATTTCCCAAACAGCTCTAGAACACACCACATTATTTCTGCTTAAATGTTAAGCACTTTTAAATGATCTGAAGAAGCTCAAGAGGCCAGATGCCCATACACATGTAGACCCGCCCTGCGTCTTTTAGAGGAAAATCTCAGAAATGGCTGATGCTGAGGGCACATGACAGACAGCAAGAGGAGGCAAAACTGCACAATAGAAGCTGGACTGCTTGTTTCAGAGCAGAGATCCAGAAGATTCTGAAATCCTAGTGAGAGCTCAAATAAAGTGGAGACATCCAGGGAGCATTGATAGGGTTTGAGAGTGGTGGACATCTGGAGCTGACAGCCAGGAAAGAAATCTTGAGACGTTTTGGTGCAACAAGGTGATTTTATTAAAGCTGCACTGGGCTGTGAAGAGTGCCTGGTTATATACTATGGAGTTGGGGGGAGGTAAAGGCAAAAGGGAAGCCTCCAGAAGGATTTTCGTATGCGAAAGAGGACTCATAAGATAGGGGTGTCTTATTACTGCCAGCTAAGCTTACTTTTCCTCTAGTCAGGCATTAACATTAGGTCAGTAGGGAGTTACTGGAGAAATACTATACTCTGTATTTGCCTCAAGTATTTGTCAATGGGCTGCATGCTATAAATGTAATGTTATTTACATTTTCCTCTTGCCTTGGTTCTTCACATCACTGTGGAGGAGAGGGAGATGTTAGGGCTCTAGGAAACTGAGTCAATAGGTTTCTGGGGATTCAGCTATTAATAAAATTGCCTTTGTCTTGTAATTTACTAAGACATTTGTAAACTGACAGAGATTCGTGTCCTGCATGACTGTGTTCTCTATCAGTCAACCATTGGGTTTTTTTCCCTTTCTTTTGTTCTTGAGCAGCCAGAAGTGCCTGAGGAATGTCACAGGTATCCCACTTGGGGGGGGGGGGGTGGAAGGGGATGTCAGCTTGCTTTATGCTCCCTCATCAGCGTCACTAGGCTTAACCAAACCCAGAGATCAGATGCCTATGAACATCCACTGCAACCAGCGACAAGAGACGAAGCCTCAGAGACCAGCAGCTGGTCCAAGGAAGCCTTGTGGGTCTGATTTGTCTGCCTTTCTCAGTGTCGCCCTGTCCCGTAATCCAGTTCAGACAAGCACTTCACACTCCTATACAATCTTCGAGAAGCAGAAGGGAAAAGCGGATTAGGTAGGTATTTTGTCTTAAAGCAGAATGTCATCTGAAGGGACTATCTAAATCATTGCATCAGATTAGGGTTTGTTGTTGTGGTTGGAACGCCTGGGTGGCTCAGTCAGGTAAGGGTCCAACTCTGGATTTCAGCTCAGGTCATGATCTCACAGTTCATGGGACTGAGCCCTGCATCGGGGTCTGAGCTGACAGTGAAGAACCTGCTTGGGATTCTCTATCTTCCTCTCTCTCTCAAAATAAATAAAATAAAAAACTTTAAAAAAAGGAAAAAAGTTTTTTTTGTTTAATTTTGAAATAATCTCAAATTTAAAGGAGAATTTCACATATACTACAAAAACTCCCCCTCTGAACTATTAGAGAAGGAATTGCTGACATGATACCTTTTAACCTTCAAACACTTTAACATGTCATATCTCCAAGAAAAAAAGAAAGTTCTTCCCCATGATCCCAGCACAAACATTAAAATCAAGAGATTTACATCAATACAGGGCATCTATTTCATCCTCCATCTCCACTCAGATTTCTGAAGAGTGCACTTAGGTATTTCATAGAATATTCCTAGATTTCGGTTTTCCGATGTTTCCTCACAATCAGATGCAGGTTATTCATCTCTGGCAGGAAGATCACAGAAGTCACGCAGTGATCTTGTTGCCTCTGATCAGGTGGCATGTGATTTTCAGTTTCCTTCATTACTGATGATGTTCACTGTGATTCCTCAGTTAATGTCTGTAAAGTTACTCTTCCCCCGTCTTTAATTAACAGGTATTGTGTGGGGAGGTACTTTGAAACTATGTAGATATCCTGTTCCCACACTTTTGGTTTATTCATTTATTGACTCGAATTCCTATTTTTTCAGTGGGTTATAATCCTTTGCTATCGTTGCTTATTTTGATGCTCTGTGTCCCTATTATCATTCTTTATTTTGATACTCAGTGTCTTTTTGATATGACTATGCCTTGAACACTTAGCTTTCTGGCTCAACCCGACGCTCGAGGCTCTGCCATCCACTGCACTCAGCCCGACCCCACCCTCCAAATGGTTTCAGGACTGAAATGTTGAAGATGGGGAAGAGGAAGAGCTGACTAAGTTACCAGCTGAAGCAGACATGTCAGTTTCTCCCTTACCTCCTTATCCAATGTGTGGGACTTACGAGGAGACAGAATCATCGTTTCCCCTCTGCTATGTGTGGCAGCCTGAGGGAATTAAAACCTCGCCGTATGTTTATTAGCAGGGAGAGTTGTGTTTGCACTTACCTGAGACTCTTTGGTTCCTGGGCTGATTGCTTATGTTACACCTGTTGTTCATTCCTCTACAGTGCTTGGCAATGAATTTGTGAAACAGAGCAGTAACATTGGTCTGTTTTAGGGGCTTCTGTAACCAATGAACTGGTGACATTTTAATACTTTCCTGATGTGGGGCACCTGGGTGGCTCAGTCGGTTGAGCGTCTGACTTTGGCTCAGGTCATGATCTCACGGTTTGTGAGTTCAAGCCCCGTGTCAGGCTCTATGCTGACCGCTAGCTCGGAGCCTGGAACCCATCTTCAGATCCTGTGACTCCTTTTCTCTCTGACCCTCCCCTGCTCATGCTGTCTCTCTCTCTCTCTCTCAAAAATAAATAAAAACATTAAAAAAAATACTTTCCTAGTGTGAGTTGGGGAGATGGGCACACACATGAAAAGGTAGCCTGGAGAAGTCACCTGAAAGATAAACAAGCCCCAAGTTTTGGAAATGGGGAAAAACTAACGATGAGCAAACCAAAGCAGGTCCAGGATTAAAAGGAGTCCTGGATTTAAGAAGCTTAAGAACCAGCGGAACAGTGTGGCCACAGATAACAGCACGTCACAACTTCTCAACATGTCCTGTAGATTACGGGGCAGGTGACAACATGCAGTACTTCCATGCTCTCAAAGGAGCTGCTTTTTGTTATGCAAAAATACAACCTGGGTTGTATCGTAAACACAATGTTTTATGTTTTTGCCCTCTGGGGAGTGGTTCTTTGAAAGGTAATCATTTTCTAGGTTTTTGCATTTCTGATACATTGGCATTTTTACTAAATATGTATTATTTTGTAATCAGAAAAAAATTCTGGACATGTAAGAAATAGCAGTAGTGGGGGGGCTCCTGGGTGGCTCAGTTGGTTAAGCATCCAACTTCAGCTCAGGTCATGATCTTGCCGTTTTTGAGTTCAAGCCCTGCGTTAGGTTTTGTGCTGACAGCTCAGAGCCTGGAGCTTGTTTCAGATTCTGTGTCTCCCTCTCTCTCTGCCCCTTCCCCACTCACGCTGTTTCTCTCTCTCTCTCTCGCTCTCTCTCAAAAACAAACATTAAAGGGGCGCCTGGGTGGCTCAGCTGGTTAAGTGTCCGACTTTGGCTCAGGTCATGATCTCGCGGTTGGTGGGTTTGAGCCCCGCATCGGGATCTGTGCTGACAACTAGCTCAGAGCCTGGAGCCTGTCTTCAGATCCTGTGTCTCCCTCTCTCTTTCTGTCTGTCCCTTACTCATACTGTCTCTCTCTCAAAAATAAATTTTTAAAAAAATTTAAAAAATTAAAAAAAAACAAACATTAAAAAAAAGGAAATAGCAATAGTGAAATAATGCAGTTTCATTAAAACACTGCATTTCCCCCTTTTATCCCTGAAGTATAATGCTACACTTGGTTAAATGTACAAATCTTTAAGTGTAGAAGTGGGGGAATGTGTATACGCCCCAGCAAGCACCATTCAGATCAAGACAGAGAGTATTTTTGTCACCTAAGATAGTTTCCTTTCCCCTCTCACCAGCCAATCCCTCGCCAAAGTAACCTCCACTTTGTATCGCATCGATTAGGGTCCAGAAGACAGCTCCTGCTCTGCCTTGATCATTAATATATAGTGCCGATCGGTACAAGTCTCTCCTCCTCTGGGTGTCTTAGGAAATAGACTAAATGACCTTTATGGACACCTTCCTCTCTAGTATTCCAGGAAAGAAATGATAAGTAAGGTATTTTCCTCAAGGGTCCTCAGTAAATGAGCAGTAAGAATTATCTCTCAACTTCCAGGCCTAACTTCAGCTACTAAGCCGTAGGGCTTCTGTATAATTAGTTCCTAATGCTGTATCAAATAGAGTCTATCCAAATGAGAAGGCAATAGTTCATTCTGAATATTAGATTAATGTTTCATTCATTCACTTTTTCCTATTAACTACATGTTAAACTGGCCTTTCGCAGGCAATTGGCTCGGCTAAAGAGGCAGAGAGCAGTGCCTGCTCCTTGGTCTAGTGGAAGAATAAAAACACAGGTCCAATCTCATTGGATGCAGGCTCTAAAAAAAAAACCAAACAAACCCGTAAATCTGAAGACTAGATTGCTGGTTGCCAGAGGGAGGCATGGAGGGTGGGCAAATTTGGTGGAGGTGGTCAAAATATACACCTTTCTAGCTACAAGATAAATCTCAGGGATGTCGTGGGCAGCATGGTGGCTACAGATAAGACTGCTGTGCGGCATATTTGGAAGTTTTGATAACAGTAGATCTTGAAAGTTCCTGTCAGGGGGCGCCTGGGTGGCTCCGTTGGTTAAGCAGCCGACTTCGGCTCAGGTCATGATCTCACAGTCCGTGGTTCGAGCCCCATGGCAGGCTCTGTACAGCTCAGAGCCTGGAGCCTGCTTCGGATTCTGTGTCTCCCTCTCTCTCTGCCCCTCTCCAGCTCACTTCCTGTTTCTCTCTCTCAAAATAAAATAAAGACATAAAAAAAAAAGAAAAGAAAAATATTCCCGTCAGAAGAAAAGAAATGTTACTTTATAAGGTGATTGATGTTAACTGGACTTATTGTGGTGTTTAGTTCACAATGCATACAAATATTGACTCATTATGCTGCTCCTCTTCAATTAATACAATGTATGTGTCCATTATATTTCAATAAAACTAGAAGGAGAAAATGAAACACAGTATCTGTAATAAAAGGAAGAAATTCTCAAAGCCACAAGGGAGAAATAGAGTTCGTTTTTTACTATTTAATTTTTTATTTTGAGAGAAAGAGAGGGGGAGGGGCAGAGAGAGAGAGAGAGAGAGAGAGAGAGAGAGAGAGACAATCCCAAGCAGGCTCCATTCTGCCAATGAAGAGTCCAATTGGGGCCTTATCCCATGAACCATGACCTGAGCCAAAACGAGAGTTGGATGCTTCACCGACTGAGCCAGCCAGGCGCCCTGAGAAACAGAGTTCAAAGGGAAGGCAAAATTCATTTTCAACTGGGAGATTAGGCCAGGATTCACAGAAGAGGTTGGCCAGAGAGCTGGACCTTGAGCGATGAGTAGCAGTTGGAGACCCAGAAATAGACTGTTTTCCAAAGACTCACTATTCATACATGAGAACGACATGCACTCTCAGAATACTCTCTTCTCAGCAAGATGAACTGCTTTGTGCTGAGGGCCTCACAGATCCGCCTGATTTATACCTGCAAGTGAGCAGGTCATCTTTGGGAAAACTGTGTTTGTGTAACAGATGGACATAAACAGAGTGTTCATAGGCCTTATCTAGATAGAAATCAAGATATGTGGAGAAACTCGTGTGTTTATGAGGCCACTGTTAATTAGGGATTCTGTTCACAACCTCCTAGGCTGTGCTGTGTCCACCTGATGGGCTCTCCAGCTTCCTGGTTGGGCTGGACAGTAGATGCCTTTTACCAGTAGATGCCCTCTTTTCCTGGACGAAGATAATACCTCGTAAGGGAGTATGAGGGGGTGACCAAAAACCTCACTTTCTCACCAGTTTCCATGTTGGGCACTCTGTCCTGAGATCTTCCGATTTGAGTTCATTTGGGGTGTTCCTCTGTGTGACGAAAATCCCTCCCTAAAGCAAGTTACTGAAAACCACATGGCTGGGCTCTCAAGATTGAGAAAGAGCAAGTCACATTTACTGCCTTGCCTACATCTACTTATTTCTTTTAAATAATGTTTTTAAATTTATTTAAATAATATGTATTTAAATTTAGTCTAAATTACCCCCAATTTGAATTGCATGATCTTAATCTCTTTATTACTACTAAAAAATCATTTCCTTTTTCATAAACATGTTCCAAGCTCCACTGATGTGCTAGGAGTGGATACTCTATGAAAATTTTAAAGATGAAAGATCACGGTTTCTCTGTGTCACATGCCCGAATTCTCGAAACAGTCATCAAACTTGCTCCAAGTCCAAAGCACTTTTCTAGGTACTGGGGACTGATGAGCCAGACCCACAGGGGTGATCGCTTACAATTCTTCCTTTTTTGGGGGGGATGAAGAAATTACAGTCGGAGTGGTTATAATTTAACCAAGGTCACACGGCAGGTAAGTTGCAGAGTGTAGACAAGAATTTTCTCCCGGATTGGTAGGTTTTCCATTACAAATTTTTTAAATGCCTCTTTTTTTTTTTTATGGGCATAAAAGCAAATCTGGCATATGTTTTCCCAAAATAGACCGATAGTTTGGTAGGCTAAGAACTATTGACTGGGAACATGATATGATGATCTCTTCTCAGTAAAGAAGTGTAGATTACATTGGATCCACCCAGATTTTTCTCACTAAAGTGTGTTCACAGAACCAGCTTACACAGGCTGGGGCAGCAGGGTGGCGGGGCTGGGGGCGGGAAGCCTTACTTAGCCAGTTCAGTTCATGAGGAAAGAATATATATTGCCAAGAGAAGACATGTTGTTGTGGGGGTTAATTTGTTATTTATTTATAACCAGTAAAACCTAAAAGAACTGTAACATGATTTGCTCCAAAAAGGAACAATTGCTACCCACAGTATAATGGTTCTTGCTATAGATCACCTGCATAACTGGGACCAGAAATAGTTGGTAGTTACTATTTGTTTTCTCTTGTTTTGTTCTGTTTTCTACTCCAGCCTCCGTCAGTTGAAATGTGACTGTTGCTGTTATTTATACTCTGTTTCTCCTCTACTTTCCCCAGTTTGAGTCTGATTTGAAAGAGAAGGTTGGCCCTCGTTCCTCAAACAACAGCTGAAATATGCATAGAACCATTACTCTGCTTTAAAAAAAAAGTGCTTTATTTATTTATTTTGAGAGAGAGACAGACAGACAGAAACATGAGTGGGAGAGGGGCAGAGAGAAAGAGAGGCAGAGACAGAGAATCCCAAGCAGGCTCCTCTGCACTGTCAGCGCAGAGCCCAGTATGAGGCATGAACTCATGAACTATGAGATCATGACTTGAGCTGAAATCAAGAGTCAGAGGCTACCACATTTTACTTTTAAATGCTTTGGTTTCAATGTTATTTATTTGCTCATTCATGAATTCATTTATCAAACTCTGCTTGAGCCTCCACTATGTGGTAAGGCCCTGAGCTAGGCGCTGGGGGTATGACAGTCCTCAGAGAAAAGCAAGCAAGCTCCTTGTAACAAATGTCACCACAAACATAATCTCAGAGTGCTGGGGGAGATCTTAGGGGAACCTCTGACCCAGACCTGGAGGTGAGCAAAATGACTTTTCTGTCCTTCTGATTCTGCAACAAGACTATGAGACCCCTTTGACTTTCCCACATTATGTAGAACATGAAATAGAGTTTTGTAGAATTCAAGTGACCTCTTTTTCATTCATCCATGTGACGAAAGAATGTGATGGCCTGCTAAAAAATCAGGCACTGCTCTTGGCACAGGACATAGAGTAATGATGAAAAGAGATAAAATTCCTGTGCCCAGAGATTTTACATTTTAATGAGAGAGGAAAGATTTGAACAACTGCATATATAACATATTAGGTGTTAGTAAGTGCTAATAAGCAAACTACAAGAGGTGAAGATGTATGTAGAATAAGGTTGGGGAGCGTGGGGTTGCTACTTTATGAGACTAGTTGTGGAAGATCTATCTAATAAGATGACTGAGGTTTGAACTGACACTAAAGGGAGGGAGCAATTAGGCATTTTGAGGAATAGTATTTTCATCAGTGGGATCAATAAGTACTAAGACTCCAAGTATGCCTACTGTGTTTGAAGGACGTATGACTAACGTAAAGGAAGAAGTAAGAAATAGATAAGGTTGGACTTTATAGAACATGATTCAGATTTTGGATCAGACTCTAAGTACAATGGGAAGATGTAAGCAGAGAAGTGATTTTTGTTTTGAAAGGATCATTCTGGCTGTACTGATAAGACAGTAAAGGGACAAGGAGAGGGATGGGAGAGTTCATTCAGAAGGTTATTTATCAGAGCATGACTAGGTCATGGACTTGGACCAGGGTAGCAGGATGGAGGAGGTGAGAAATGACCTGATTTCGGGTACAGTTTGACAAGATTTGCTGATGGATTGAATATGAGATATGGAAGAAAGAGAGGGGTCACATCTCTCTTACAATGATAAACAGAACAGACAGAGGTCTGACCTTAGGGAGTTTATCTCCTGGTGGGATAGGCAGTCAATAAACTAGCAAACAAACGCATGTGATTGCAGTTTGTGATAAGTACAAAAAAGGAAACAACAGAGCGCTATGCTGTAACATACCACGGGATCTCTCTCAGTAGGTAGTCAGGGACCCTCTCTCTAAGGAGGTGGTATTTAAGCTAAAGGCAGAAGAATGAGAAGGGGCCCTTCATGCAAAGATGCAAGGGTGGATGTGCCAGGTGGAGGCCCCAGTAAGCACTGGAGCCCTGAGGTCCCTTGGCTGCAAAGCAGGAAGGCCCCGGATTTAAAGCAGTTCTGCCCAACCCGTAAGCTCATTGTTTTGTTTCTGTTTTCCCTACTCTTATATGCTCTAGCACAGTGGTTTCCGAGGTATGATCTGTGTACCCCCCGAGTTCCATGTGACCCTTTCAGAGGGTCCACAAGGTCAAAACACCTTTCATACTAATGCTGTGTCACTATTTTTTTCTTTTTCATACTAATTCTTTCACGAGTATACAATGTTTTCCAAAGGTGACAGGACTTGTGATACGTCAACAGATTGACTCCAAAGCCGATATGAAAATCCAGCTGCCTTCTACTGAGCCAGATGTTAGATTTTAAAAAATGGAAAGCAATGCCACTTTTACCGTTGTTATTTTTGTCTTGTAAAACAGTTACTTTTCATAACATATTTATGTTTGTACAAAGGGCATTATTAATATTTTAAATAATAGACATCTTTAAAATTGCTCTGTATTGATTTGTAATGATAAATATCAATAGATATGGCTCACAAAAACAAAAGTTATTTGGATTGTACATAATTTTTAAGTGTGAAGAATCCTGAGATGAAAAGTCTTAGAACTGCTGCTTTAGTATTAATGTTAAAACTCTCAAATTCATACTTGGTCTCTAGATATAAAATCTCCTTTGTGCCCAGAACTTTCCTTAAAACACAAAGGTAAGGATCGTGAACATTAATTGAGTATTTACTGCGTTCTAGGCTTGCCCTAAATGTTTTACAATATTTTGACTAGCTTAATCTTTCGGATAAACCTAAGAAATGGGTACTTTTATTCTATCCGTTTCACAAAGAAGAAGGCAAAGCACAAAGACATGAAAACCTGTCCTGCCCGGCTCACACAGCTGTAAGTAATAGAGCTGGGATTGTGCCCCAAAAGCAGTCTTGACCTACAGACATCATTCTTAACCATAGGTGGTAATTTAATAGGTAAACAAATAAATGAAAATTTGTCTCTCATGTTATGCAAACTTCACCTGCAGGTTGGGCAGGGTGGTGCAATATCACATACAGGAGGAGCCCAAGGCAGGAGGCCCTGAGCAGCAAGCCCAAAAAATTCACCTCTGCCATCAAGTCCCACAGGCAAGCATGAATCAGGATAAGTGTTAAGGCCACAAGGCTTAAAGCTGTGTGGGTAGGAGAGACAAACAGGGAAACTCAATCATCTCTCAGGACAGTGGTCCCTGTCCCTCTGACTGTTCCCTAGGTGTCACCTCTGCAGGGGAGGCCTTGGCTGAGATTAGAAAAGTTTCCTTCTCTCCTTCCACCCCACCCAAACAAGAGTGAATGAGTGAGCAAGAGGATTCCAGGCAAATAATAGGGGGAGGGCTGGAATGCCCATGACTCAGTTTTATTTACTGAGGGGTTCAAGGTTCATAGGTGGACCATTTGGTTTAATAAGATCAGGTTAGGGAATATACCCACACCAGGGTAAATTTTACAATTACACACTTTACCTGGTAGATTAAACAATCATACATGGTTGGTAGACTTTAGCTTGAAGAGTCTAAATTAAGTCATACAAAAATTCATAAATGCACATTTATTAAAGTCAAGTATAAAGACCAGAGCCATAAAGGATAAAAATCAAATTATATTTTACTGAGTGTAAATATAATTTACAATAAACTTTGAAAAATGGTATTTAAAGTTTTTCTGCTTAGCAGAATGAGATACGATTTCTACTTTCTGAATAATGTAATTACAAGGTGAAAGAGAAATTTTTAAATTTTTTTTCAACGTTTTTAAATTTATTTTTGATACAGAGAGACACAGAGCATGAGAGGGGGAGGGGCAGAGAGAGAAGGAGACACAGAACCGGAAGCAGGCTCCAGGCTCCCAGCTAGCTGTCAGCACAGAGCCCGACTCGGGGCTCGAACCCATGAACGTGAGATCTGACCTGAGCCGAAATCGGAGGCCCAACCAACTGAGCCACCCAGGCGCCCCGAAAGAGAAATTTTTATATATGAAAACCCATAGTCTCATCTGTCAAGGGCCACATAACCTCTTTCTCTCCCTCCTTCAGTAAGAGGAGTTCATTATACAAGGTCTGTATTATGTAAATGGAGTAATGGTTGAGAGGAGAGGAAACTCAGAGAAACCTACTTGGTTTGTATCCGAAGGAGATAATATAACACGGATCCTTTTCTTAAGAGGTATTTAATAATCTCTTTATATTTGTATTTATTTCTAAAAATACACTGTTTGGTTTTGCATGTTCCAAACATAAGGTAAATGACATCAGATTGTGTGCGCTCTTCTACAATGTGCTTTGGACACTCCAGCCTCAGTCCCTGAGACTCATCTGTGTGGTAAAGTTCATTTTTCCTAGCCTATATGATTCTAGTTCAGGCCTTAAGCCTATTTTCTTCATTTTTCTCCTTTCAACTGATATTTTGGTTGTTTCCAGTTATTTTGCTTTACATATACTGCTTCTGTGGGCCACCTTGTACATGAATCTTGATGAACACATATAAGAATAACTTCAGAATATATATCTGGGACAAGAACTGCAGAGTTATGCAGGGTGTATGTTTTCAACCGCACTCCATAATGTCATTTGCGTAATCAATTACTGAGAGAAATGAGCTAAAATCCCCCGCAGTGATGATGAATTTTAAAATTCCTCTTTGCAGTTCTAGCAATTTGGGCTTTATAGCTTTAAAATGAGAGATGATTCCCTTCACATTTATTGTGAATTTGTGAATCATGATATGTTTGAATTTATTTATATTGCCTTATATTGTCTTATTTTATTTTCTGTAGACTTTTCCCCTCTTTTCTAGATTTCTTTCTGATTTATTGACATTGTGATGGATTTTGTTGTTGCTATTGTTAAAAGTGGGATGCAATTATTTCTATCCCTGTATGCAAATCCCTTTGACAAGAAGACTGTGTTTCCTTCGATAGAGGCGAAAGAGAAGCTAATGGCGGTTCTGAGTCTAGGCTGGGAGTCAGCACGCTACAGCCCATAGGACAAATCTGGCACGCTGTCTATTTTTGTAAGTAAAGATTTATTGTAACATACCCACACTCATCCATTTGCAAATTGGTTATGGATGCTTCTTGAAAAATAGCAGAGTTGAGTAGTTCCAACTCTTGAGTAGTATGGCCCGCAAAACCTAAAATATTTACTGTGTGGGTCTTTTCAGAAAAAGTTTGCCAACTTGTGGTTTAGGTCTCAAGAGGACTGTCACTCGTTCTATTGGAACTTGTCCAGTTGCCATGGGTATCAGAACAGGCAAGTCGGCTGGCGGGGTGAGGGACCATGTGGAGCAGAGGTGACTTGTCCTGGATAAGTCCAGCTTGGACTAGCAGCCCCCAGAAACCAAGCTCTGGACAATGTTTCATACATGGTCCCTCCCAAGAACAGTTAAACTAGCCCAGATCAGCAGAACTGCCTGATGAGCAATACACAGGTTCATGAGTAACAATAAATGATTGTTGTTTTAAGGGGGTGCATTTGGGGATAGCTTGTTACATAGCTAATACAAAGGGTTTGGGATTTGCTGTAGTTTTTCTTCCATTTCACTTCTCCTCTAACAACTGGAAGTTACACTTTTATTCTGTTAGTGATCACTCTAAAGACTTCAATGTGCAAAGTTTAAAGTAAGTCATTGTTTTTTCCTTCTTCATCAATAATGCAAGGACCTCTGATGACTTTAACCCTAATCATCTGCTCCCAATTTACATAAGATTATTGTACAAAATTTTGGTTCCATTTTACTTATTTAACTCTACAAGTTAGACATTATAACTATTATTTTATACTGTTGATTTTTGTCTAGATTTACTTATATATTTATCTATGTGCTTGCTCATTATTCCTCTTGCACCTTAAACTTTCTATCTTTTTGAATGTCTTTAGTAGGAGTTGGTTATTGGCACATTTTCCCAGTTTTTGTTTTTGTTTAAAGGTATTTAATTTTACCCTTACATTGGAAGATACTTTTATAAAGTATACAATTCTGGACTGATGGGTTTTTTTCTTTTTTTCTCTCAATCCCTTGAAGATATTATTTCATATATCTTTATATATATATATGCCAGATGTTTCCAGTTCATGGTTCCAGTTAATCCCTCAGAAAAATCTGCCCTTTCTCTCCATATGGATATAATCAGTCTTCTCTCTTTTTGTCTTTGTCTTCTGTTGTACTACATCTACTTGTGGATTTCTTTTATCCTCATTTAAACTTTTCAGCATTTGTTCAGTTTTCTGAAATAAGAACTCGTGTTTTAATACATTTGAGATACTTTTAGACACTAAGTCCTCACGTATTGACTCTCTCCTGCTGCATCTATGCTCTTCTGTTAAAACTTCAGGTACGCATATGCCCAGTTGCTCATTCTCTTCTGTATCACTTATTCTCACTCTCAGAACTTCTATTTTTATCTCGGAGAAGCATTTGAATATTTTTTTCTACCTTGCTGTTTACTGATTTTTCCCTATTTATGTTAAATCTGCAATTTCTACCCTCCATAGCATCCAGAATCATGCAATGCATATCGAAATACTTTAAGATTATGAAAAGAATACATTAAGAACTACACGAATCAATTTGTGGATATAAACTTGATGTTGAATGATAGAAGCTCTGAGCTGATGAGTCGAAAATCTCTGAGGTCTTTGAAGCTGCATGTTAACCAAGCATAGCCAAAGACACAGGTACTTTTATCTAAAATATAGGTAGATGATGGTGTGATGATTTAAAAAAAAAACAACCCAAATATTTATGAAGGTATGGATTGCTGAATTAATAAAAACTTGTGGGCCTTCTCCCTGAGACGGTTGGACTTGTGGTCTGAATAATATAAATACAAGTATTATTATATCAGTGTAATATTTTATATTCAGGACAGGCTCTACTCAAAAGATTGAAATCACTATCATAAACATAGCACACTGTAATCCTTATACAAGTGAATTTTAGTAGTGTGTGTATTTCCTGAAGAGATTTAAAGCTAAATCTCCTTTCTGGTCACCTATACTCACACTTAAATGAATGACCAGCCTCTACCACTCTCTATCATAGAGAACAATCCTTCTTATAGGGTGACACTGACTGGGCAGTTCCCTCTCTTAAGCTGCCTTTGCAACTTCTGGTCATTTCACAAGGCATGGCCTCTTTCTCTGTCACGCAGTGTCACATGTCACTAAGGCTCCAATGAAACCAAGAAAACCTAATGGGCCTAAAAACTTTTTCCACCTTGTATTCAATCAATCATATGAATGAACTATGAGTCAATAGGGTAAGAACTTGTTTAGGTTTCAGAATGCTCATAAAAATGAGTCAGATGGATAAAAGGTATGAAAGCACTATAAAAAGAAAAAAGCACTGTAAAAATAAAAGAAATTATTTTCATTACCAAGGTATTAATATTGAAATCAGTAACAGTAGCACAGTGAGAGTTTGGCATTTGCTTTTCTTCCTTTGGGCAATTATAAAAGCTAAGAAAGTAGTATTGTAAAGGTTTCTCCATAATCATTGCAGCATTTCTAATTAACACCCTTTCCTTATACATGGAGAATGCATACATCACAGTAGCATTCAGAGAAATAAGACTTTATTTGGATTTTAGCCCTTGGAGGATTAGCAAGCTTGTATGCCATTGGAGAGTCAGGGATGGAACTACAGCATACATTCACATATATTCAAAAGACGCTCCCTATGCCAAAGAATTAAGAAATGACCCACTTGAAAAACCACCCACAACTGCATGTTGATGTGTAAGTTGCAGTCAAAACTCCTTGGATATGGTATGGGAATGATCCCCATTGTCCACATTAGCCTCTGGAGAAGTTCTGCTGAAAGCTCTCCCCAAGGAGCATCTCTGCATTTTGTCTTTGGGCTCATACTCAGTGGTGGTAAATGGATTAACACAGCAGTCTCTGATAGTATGATAGATGAAGTCAGAAGAGCAATTTTCTAAACACCCTTTCCTTACTTGATGGATGCTTCCATTTCCATCTCTTCCCTCGGGGCTCTTTGTGTGCAAAATCTCTCTTCTGAAAGGAGTTTTCGCATGCTATTAGTACCTAGTGGATTTATGATGTCCTCTTATGCAAATAGTCTTTCTGCCGTTGTGTGGCTAGAGTCTGCTCCGGTGTTCTATGCAAAATTATATCTGACTTCTTTGACTAATGGCTTCCACTGGGCTGACATTTTAAAGTACGAGACACAGTTTAGCTCCCCAAAACAACAATTATGTTCTCTTAATTAAGCCCTAGTGCAGTCAAAACTCATCATCCACCTTGAGAAACCTTTACTTTCTTAAACGTTTAGTTGAATCCCACGTTACTCTATTGTTACCACCAGCACCTCAACCTGACTCAGTTTTACCAGAAACCTCAGTTGGGAGCAAAGAATACATTCTGACTACACTAATTAGCATGGAGTTCTCCTCTATGACCTCTCTCCTTTGAACCCAGAAGCACTTGGGTCCCTATGATGGATGAGAAAGAAGTTGTCAAGAATAATAACAAAAACATCAAATTTAAGAGGTAGGAGATTTGGGTAAACAGTCCATGATTTAGGTGTGAAGTGGAGATTTTGAAAATAGTTAGCATCCAGCCGAACTAATTTTTTTCTCTTACTTTTTCCTCACCTTCTTTATCAAAAATATCTCTGGTAGCAGAGAGTTGAGGAGAGGGTTAGGTGCTTAAATAACAGACTTGAAAATAACAGAATTAAAAACAGAATTAAAAATTGGGGACTCCCAGAACCAGTTTCCAGCTGAAGGCATTTGAGAGCAATTCCTTTCTGACAACAGTCCCCTTACCACCTGGCCATGGGACATGGGAGCAATAAGGTGACAGAAATGAATACAGACCGCAGATACCTGAGGACAGCCCTTTCCTAAATTTTCTTGGTATCTCACAAATGGTTAGAAAATGATCCAAAATTTCATAGTCTTGAACAGAATATGGAAATTTATTAACAGTGAGAGCCATTTTCTGCCAAAAAGTTCCTTCAAAGAAGTGAAGAAACATACACTGAAGAGGGTGTGGAATTTCAGCCACTGACTGGGGAATGAGGAGCTGAAATCTTTTAAGTATCAACGCACCACAGAGTGGTCGCCATGGAAGACCCCGGGGGAGAGGACACATTATATGTTATGTTGGTAAAGGACATCATGAGGATGTTGTCAGGGACCACAGGCTCACCTTCACTGCTCCCTGCAACGAACTTCTCCTGCAGTCCAAATGCCATCCCTGAAAGAGGAGGAAAGGAGAGTAGACGCTTGAACTAATATTTTAACCCACATGGAACTTGGCACTATAAGAGTGAACTGGATGGTTTGGCTGCTCTTAGACGGGCTGTGCAATGCAAAGTGAAGTCAAAGTGAGTTGCAGGAATAAAGTTTAAGATGCTAATATTTATATTTCTTTGGCTTCTAAAGAACATAAGAACATAAGAGGTTACCAAGATGAAGTCAAATAGTTCTTTTAAGGAAAATGTATCCAATATGGGGGATTAGAAGAGGTGGCAAGAGAATTATAAGAAAGCTTATAAAACATTTGCCATTTTTAGGGAAATGGTAGATTCAGAACAGGAAAAATTTGCATGAAAGGCAAAGGGACCAGGACCTGGGACTGTTTATCGTTGAAAAAGTTATAAACGTCAAGATTTTTAACAGCTGATTCCACTAAAGCAAATTCCCATGAATTCTGGGACAATTTTAACACAAACTCAGCCTGGATCCTAGTGGAAGGAAAAGTACTGGCTTTGGAATGGAGAGAAAATAAGGATGAATTAGTTATGGATTGTGGAATCTTAAAATGCCCAAGTCTACAATTTGCCTAATTTATACCCTGTATAAGTAATACGAGTCTGTCACAATACAGTCTGTGTGCTTCAACTGACTCCCCAGCAACTCATGAAAAATGGCAGAATGATGTCCCATCCACCCAGACAAAGGATATTTGCTGGAGGAAAATTGTATTGGTGTGAGAGAAAAATACCTTAATGGCAAGGCCAATGTATTCTGTTTAGGTACTTCGCAGGATCACATTTTATTGAATATTACCATTTCACCTTCTGTTACCAGGGAAATATTAGGCTTAAAGCATATTTTCAGTGAATAGTGGAAGAATAATTATTTGGAAATAATTTTAGTTCTGGATTTAATGACCAAGACTCTATTTCTCAACATGTTATATTAGAAAAACAACTAGAACTTAACAGCTTGTTTTTTTAAGATCCTAATTCCAAAATTGAATGCAGCTGCTTGTTTTTAATTGTTGTCTTGAATATTCTCTCTCCTTCTTTTTCATGTAGTTCAATATTTTTTGTTTTCTGAAAACAAAGGAATGGACTAAAATGAAATAAATCCAAAAACATTACCTCAAATGAACTTTAGTTCAGACATTTCTAGAAAGTTAATGCCATCTGGTACTAAAATGTGGAATTTATAAAATGTGGTAAGAAAATTTCAGTCTTTATTGCTTCTTCCTCATCAGAAGGTAAGAAACAGTTCTTCCGGTACTATTTTATATCCCATGTTTGCTTTTCTGGGCCAAAGATTAAGAGCCATTGGCTTGGGCACATGTGAACATGTTTTCCAGCCATTGAGGGGAAACTATTGCAAAGTGCTGAAGAAATCTTTCATACCGTAGTCCTCTGAATAGCATCCTTTCCCATCAAATGCGCTCATCATCCAAAGGAGCATAGCAGAAAAACAGAACACGGAATTATCTTAATCACCAATGCTTTCACATATATTTCATGTGTTTGAAAAATTAAAATCACAAACAATTTCTCAAAGAAGAAACATGTTTGTCCTTTGTTTTCGAGGCCTTACATACGGTGAAGCAGTGAAGGCACTACAGCCGTGCCTTGTAATGGAAATCGGTAATAAAAAATGGGAAATGAAGTTCAAAGAGAACTCAAAGCAGAGTCGTTGGTAAATGAGAAGGCTTGCAGGGGGCACCTGACCTCTTGGCAAATGGAGCAGTTCCATTGTCCCGAGGCTCGGGTGTCTCATCCCTCCTCCTCTCTTCCGTCCTAGTCTCTACTCTCATCTCCACCCCACCCCCACTGACAGGAACAGAAACAGCTGCTCCTAACTGGGTTTGCTGTCCCAAGCCCTCTTCCTTTTAATCCATTGGATAGCTTATTTGTTTTCCCAGCACATATTTTTACCATTTTGTTTTTGAAAACGATTAATTTCAATTTAGAGTCTTCATAGCACTGTCTCAATGGCTAGAACCTCAATGGCTAGAAAACCTCACTTCAAACTATGGCCCACAAAGGGGAAATTAAAGGGCTGTGACCACACACGGCTAGTCCTTTCAATGAGATGTTGCACTGGCCCCTGTTCTAGGTTACACCTAGTGCTAAATCTTCCTTTCATTCATGGCTTTCCTGCTCCATCTTCACGTCCCAAGATCTCAGCTCATATCCCTGATGCTCCAGTTTTTCTATACTGTTACCCCCATCCACACTTCCCCAGATGCAGCCAATAATAAATAGTTGGTAGAGGGGCATCTTGGTGGCTCAGATTAAACATCCAACTCTTGATCTCGGCTCAAGTCACAATGTCACAATTTGTGAGATTGAGCCTCACGTCAGGCTCTGCTCTGACAGCACAGAGGCTGCTTGGGATTCTCTCTCCCTCTCTCACTCTGCCCCTACCCTCCTTGTGCATGCTCTCTCTCTTTCTCCCTTTCTCTCTCTCTCTCTCTTTCATTCTGTCTCGCTCTCCAAATAACTAAATAAACTTAAAAATAATTGAACTATTCTGTTTATTAATATTATGGTATTACTTGAACTCTACTTATATGTAGTAGGGAATAACCCCTGCTCTAAGCTTCAAGTGACAACAAATCATGTCTAAAAATCTTTATATTTTCCTTATTTTCAATGGAAATAAGATACTCTTTCTATAATATTACAATTACAACCTCCATATCCTCTTTTCTTGGAGTCCAGGCAAATAATTTCTCACCAAAATTAAGACTATTCACAAGAAGTCTACTGCATCTGTACCCTTTCTGTTCTGTAAAAGAGAGGAACCTTGTATTTGGAAACTCAATGAGAACTAATCTAATTAATGTAGTAAAGTTTATTTCAATTCAATAAATATTCAGTGCTTACCAAATGAAAATGATTGTCCTAGCCAAACTGGAGAATACAAAGATGGCTCAGATATAGTAAGTGTCCTTCAAGAAAATGAAATCAAATGGAGGAAAGAGATACACACATAAATGTTAGTTAATACATAAACTGGAGGAGAAGAGAGATGGAAGAGAGACTTATTTGGGCTGAACAGAGCACTTAAAGATTCTTGAAGGAAGCAGGATTTGGGTTGGCTTTAGAGGAATTGCAGGATTTTTTAAGGTAAGGCAATCCTGGCAGAGGCATATTTAAGTGTGTTTTCTAGAGTTACACTAAATGGTTAATGATTTCTTTAAGTGTCTTTCTCCTCCATCTGAATGTTAGCAGCTCTAGAATTGGGATCACGGCTTATAGATTTTGCAACATTACAACAACATATCTTACTAGATGTCTTAGCAAAGATCTGGTATATTGTAAGTTCTCAGTAAATATTTGTTGAATAAGCCAATTGACAGCTATTAGCCTCTTACACAATTTTAATGCCACAAGTCTCTACACAAGAGTTAGCTAATGAAGTCTCACTAAAGCTATACCAAAAGCCATGTTGAAATACTAAAAATTCAAATAGAGAGGCCTGGGTGGCCCAGTTGGTTGAGTGTCTGACGCTTGGTTTCAACTCAGGTCATAATCTCATGGTTCATGGGTTCGAGCCCCACACTAGGATCTGCACTGACAGCATGTGGCCTATTGCGATTCTCTCTGCCCCTCCTCCACTCATGCCCTCTCTCTCTTTCTGTCTCAAAATAAACAAATAAAATTTTTTCAAATAAAAATCATATCTGTTATCTCTGTGAAGATTAAGTGATTCTCACATTGTTCTTGGTAGTTAATGGGAGCCGAGTCACAGTTCTTATGAAAAATACTTATTGGGTACCAACAGTATAAAACTAAGGAAAACCAGTGCCCCGTAGATTATATAATCTCTTTTTAAGGACAGACTCATCTAGTCTATACTGCTCAGTGAAGAGTTTCATTCATGTTGGTTGAGGCTGTGTGAGGAAATGAAAAATACTGTGTGAGTTGGTACCTCTTAGGAATCAGTGTGAGGGGGGGCTGCTATTTGTGATGCTCATTACAAGCCCCAAATAAAGAACTGTCCAAATTCTGTTCTTTCATGATCACTTCTACTGACAGGCTTCCCCAGAGAGAAAAGTATATACAAAGAACATTATTAGATCAAAACCAAAATATTGCTTTCCTAACAGATATCTGAGAGTTCAGTGTCTCCGAGGTCAGGGCCCTCTCCTAAGCTATGCTGTCTGGATTTTGAGATAAGATGGGGCTTCTAATTCTTTACCTTTACTCTTAACTCTGGGGTCAGTTTATACTTTTACTGGGAGAGAGCTGCAAGGTAAGCCCTCACATACTTTCTTTTCAGGTGCTGATTTTCAAGGAATGGAAGAGGAAAGAAACCTACTTAGGATACAAAGATGCAGAGTCGCTTTATATCCACCAAAGGAAAAGAGTGCGGAAGAGTGGTTAATCTTTAAGAACTATAGATAAATGTAGCCTAATGAATATTCTAGCCTCTAACCTCACATTCATGTCCTTGAAAGCATTTTGAATTATACTTGCCTTCCATGATGTGTGTATTTTCTCTTTCTTTCTTCCTTTTTTCCTTCTTTCTTCCTTTCTTCTTTCTTTCTTTCTTTCTTTCTCTTTCTTTCTTTCTTTCTTTCTTTCTTTCTTTCTTTCTTTCTTTTTCTTTCTTTCTTTCTTTCTTTCTTTCTTTCTTTCTTTCTTTCTTTCTTTCTTTCTTTCTTTCTTTCTTTCTTTCCCTCTCTCTCTTTCTTTCTTTCTTTCTTTCTTTCTTTCTTTCTTTCTTTCTTTCTGTCTTTCTTTCTTTTACTCAGGAAATATTTATCAAGTGTGTTTATGTGGCAGGCACTCTGGTGGACACTGGGATGCAATAATAGATAAGAATCAAGTTCCCTGTTGGGGCTCCTGGGTGGCTCAGTTGGTTAAGCATCTGATTCTTGGTTTTAGCTCAGGTCATGATCTCATGGTTCGTGGGTTTGAGCCTCATATCAGGCTCTGTACTGGCAGTACCGAGCCTGCTTGGGATTCTCTCTCTCTCCCTCTTTCTCTGCCCTTCCCTTGATCATGTGCTCTGTGTTCCTCTCTCTCTCAAAATATATAAATAAACATTAAAAAAAAAAGAATCAAGTTCCCTGTCATGATGGCATTTGTTGTCTAATGAGAAATAAAGAGGAACACACAGGTGATTACAATACAACATAAAGTACTGTGACAGAGAAAGTGCCAACGATCTGGGAAAAAAGAATAGAAGCAACTTGTCTAGAATTGATGGCATGAGCATGGCCAAGAAAGCTTTGCAAGAAAAGTAATAGCACAGCTGATGCTTGAAGGACAAGCAGGAGTTCGGTGGAGGGAATGTTGGTTGTCATTTTGCCTGATCAGGATCCGTTCTTCCATCTTTGGGTACAGCTCCCTGATTTCCCTTTGGGCAACTACCCCTCTCCCACTTTCCAGCCATGTGGTGTGGAAAAGGTTGATGTCAATTCCACACTCCAGGAGTCAGAGTGTAGTTCAGATCCCACCCATCAGAGCAGTTTATCACTCTGGTCCTCATGATTGGTTCAGTTATTTGCGTGTGACCTAAGCAAGGCCAGTGAGACTGATTCCAAGGGCAGATGCCCCAAACCATTTGTGGAAAGGCCCCTCTGGTGCACTAGAATTACCCAGCTAGCAGAAGGTAAGGCTGGAAATTTGCAAGCATAGATACAACATCATACCTGTACCTGAGGCAGAGGAGAAAGGGTAAGGATGTACCTGTCTTTTTTTTTTTTTTTACCATGAAAGCAAAAGTTTTCTCAGAAGCCCAATTGCAGATTTTCTTTTGGTCTCATTGGCCAGAACGTGGTCATGTGTTCAACCCTACTTGCAGGGATTCTGGGAAAACAAAGAACAGGATTTTCAGAATTGGTTTAGACCAATCATGGTCCAAGTGTTGGGTAGAATGCTATACTCTCCAAAAAAACAAAACAAAAAACAAGCAAAACAAAAAAGCCAAAAATGTGAAATAGATATTGAAAGGAACTAACTGAAGCAGCCACAGTATACAAAGATATTTTTTTAATTTATGATCTCTGTGTTAGTTCTCTAGGGCCGCCATAAGAAAATACCACAGACTAGGTAGCTTAAACAACAGATGTTTGTTCTCTCACAGTTCTGGAGGGTGGAAATCGGAGATTAAAGTGTCTGCACATTTGGTTTCTTCTGAGGTCTCCTTCCTTTGCAGATGGCCACCTTCTCTCTGTGTCCTCATATGGTCTTTCCTCTGTGTGTGCATATCCCTTGTGTCTCCGAGTCTCCTCTTCTCATAAGGACACCAGTCAGATTGGACTAGGGCCACCTTAACTGCTTCTCAAATTAATCATCTCTTTTTTTTTCAATGTTTAAAGAGAGAGAGAGAGACGGACAGAGCACAAGCAGGGAGAGGGCAGAGAGAGAGGGAGACACAGAATCTGAAGCAGGTTCCAGACTCTGAACTGTCAGCACAGAACCTGATGTGGGGCTCAAACCCACAAACCGTGAGATCATGACCTGGGCTGAAGTCAGATGCTTAACCAACTCAACTACCCAGCCACCCCAAATTAATTATCTCTTTAAAGGCCTCTGTCCAGGGGCACCTGGGTGGCTCAGTCCATTAAGTGTCCATCTCTTGATTTTGGCTCAGGTCATGATCTCAAGGTTTGTGAGTTTGAGCCCCACGTTGGGCTCTGCATTGACAATGAGGACCCTGCTTAGGATTCTCTCCTTCTCCCTCTCTCTTTCTTACTCTCTCCCTCTCTCTGTCTCTGCCTCCCCTTCCCTGCTCATGCTCTCTCTTTCTCAAAATAAATTTTAAAAAGGGAAAAAATAAATAAATAAAATAAAGACCTATGTCCAAACATAGTCACATTTTGAGGTACTGGGAGTAAGGGACATACGAACTTTGGGCGGACACAATTCAGCCGATAACAATCTATAACATTAATTTGGTCCTAGAATGTTTATAAAGTGTATTTCTATTAGCTGTGGAGGAGAAAACTTTCCTCTCTCACTACATTTTTAAAACATTAAGAATGGCCATTCTGGGGGTGCTTGGGTGGCTCAGGTCATGATCTCGCAGGTCATGAATTTGATCCCCGAGATCAGGCTCTGTGTTGACAGCTCAGAGCCTGAAACCTGCTTCAAGTTCTGTTTCTCCCTCTCTGCTCCTCCTTTGTCATGCTCTGTCTCTCTCTCAAAAAAATAAACACTAAAAATAATTTTTAAAAAGAGTGACCATTTAAAAAATCATTTTAAATTTATCAGAGAAAAAGATGATTCGCTGTTGTGATTTGCATTCCGTTGATGAGTAGTGAAGATAAACACTTTTCCGGTGTGCTCTTCTCAAGTAACTTCCATCTTGTACTCTACCAGATGCTTCTCAGCCTCCTTCTGACTTCAGACATGGCAGCAGCACGCAGGGGACTAATTCACTTGGTATTCAGCACCCTCAGTGGTCCTGTTCCCAGGAGTCCTCTCAGTGTGTTGGTGGGATTCTTCTCTTCTCTGAGCCTGACCAGCTCAGAGTGCAGTTGATTTAGCAGCGCTTTCAACCAATAGGCTATGGAAGACAGTGAGCAGGTGTTTTTCCCCAGCCATCCTTGGGGCGGGAGGTGGGGGGGGGGGGAGTGGTTCTGCACATTCCCTGTACTCCTAAGCATATCCCAGTGGGATCCAGTCTCAGTCGACCAAGGTGCTGGCCAACTCAACTACACACCATTGTATTAGCTTTTCCTCCTCCCCCATTTCAATCTGCTCAGCTCCTCACTTCTCTTTTTTCATTCATCCCCTCTCCCCAAAATAAATGACTTGCATAAAAGTCCTATTCCAGCCTTGGCTTTTAGAGGCTAAGGCAACTGTAAACCATTCTCTGGTTGTACCTTTTTGGTTTTGTCATTGTTTTCATTGTTTTCTGTGAATGTTTTATATAGAAAGGATGCTAACCTTTTGGGATAATGTCAACAGAGTTGGTAAGGGAAATACTATATCCTTCGAGCTGTATGCCACACCAAGCTATACTTGAGATCAAGAGAAAATATTCTTGTATTTGTCTTCATACTTTAGAAATGCAATGTTAAGCAGTATCCATTTCATATTACTATTCACATCACGGTTTTTAATTTGGAAATCATATTTATACTTCCATACCTGATATCAGGAAGTTTCCTTTTTAGTGCTGGATGTTTTAGATTTAGAAGGAGAGCACTCCTCTGCGTTGTCTTTAGAACACAAATTAAATAGTTTCTTAATGTGTCTGCTTCTCACGGTTTGTGTGTTTTAGGTGGAGAGCCATCCTCATTCTCCTGTGAGCTCCATTTCCTTTGAAATGCAGCTTTAATTTTGCTCTGCTTCAATTCTTTCACTTATTGTTCCTCATGAATGAAGGTCTGTGCTTTCCAGAATTAGCTTATATCTCAGAATTGCTGGGTTCCTGCCCAAACCTTTAGAGGCCTGCAGGCTCAAATCATTTCGAGTTTCCTAGAGGCATCATCTGACGCGACCTTCAGTCAGCCTTGAGTCGGGAAGCCCTAAGCCACTTTACACTGAATTCAAACATAACAGGCCAAGAAGAAGGAGGCAAGATGAGGAATAGCTTATATACAGGGAGAGCGGAGGGGAGATAGGAAAGTGAAGCTTTGCAAAAACTCCAGAGCCAACCGGTACCCAGCTACAAGGACACTGAATATAATTCCTGTGGCAAAAGGAAGGATTTAATAACTGGAGTTGGGACTGCACAGAGGCACCGAGGAATACTGCAGATGGATTAATTACCCCGACTTATAAAAGTCAAGGGAAGAATCAACATTATTTTACCCTCTCAGATTATCTTTGTTTAAAACTTAGTCTAGTCAATTTCATGTGGAAATAATTAGCAAACATCTGGTGTTCTGTGGCCATTTCCCTCCCCAGGATATAGATTCTTCTCACATGGGTGAGCATTAATGGCATTTCCCTGCAGTGACTCCGTTCCTTTTCTGAGGAAGATTTCTGTAAGTGGAAACCACAGTCGAAATGGGTGCTGTTTCTTCCACAGTAGGGTGATCTATCGTGTTCATCCGGAGCCACAGTCATAAAGTTGTGGGTTCATTACACGATTTTAACTGCCACTGATCATGATAACCTTTAAGTGTGACTCTGCAAATGCGTTCAATCGTTTTAGGAACATAACAAAGAGGTAATCAATCTTCTATTCATGTTGTCATTTCTTTTTTATAACTTTAACTCTGCTCTGTGATAAACATCTAGATATTAGTGTTTTGAGCTAAAAGTAGGAGGTACTGAATCAGAGATCTCAATGTTACGTGACAAAGAGCATCTTGATTATTCAAAAAGCCTTACAGAAAGTCCAGCTGAACAACTGACTTGAAGACTCTAAGTGAAGAGGCAGAATTGAGGGAAGAGGTAATGAGGGTCCTTAGAGCAAGACAATTGGGACACATGGTGGTGGGGACCGCCTCTTGAGAGGTTCCCTGAGGCCCAGACTGCAGTCTCAGATCCTAGTCCAGGACCTTAAACATGAGAAGGGACAGGAATATCAAAAGCTCCTGTCCCAAGCAGACCTTCCCCTTCCTTCCTGGTCCCTTTCCTGTGAAAAACGACACAGTATATATGAACTAAGAAGATGAGAGCAGGATTTATAGGCGTTACTATTGTAAGGATGCAGGTCCGATCCGGCCCTCACCACTGGACCATCCCAGCCTTCCCTGAGCCGGTCGCTGTGCACCTCTGCGGTGGAGATCCGCCCTGCGGCCGGTGGGGGGGCATTCCCCCCACCGGCCGCAGGTCCGATCCAGCCTTCCCCTTTATTTAAGGGGGAAGGCGCCGGCTTCTCCTGAAAGGGCGCGCATTAAGGAGGGACAACTCCTGCGACGCCCAATCGAGGGAGGGGGAGGCCTGCCGATACCTTTGACCTTTCTAGGAGGGGGGGGCTAGTCACACCCCACGTGGGGCGTCCTGGGCCCACTCTGATTGGTCAGTGCTCCGGATGGTGTGATTGGCTCCCACAACTGCCAGTATTGATGGGGGGGCAGGGATTGGATCACTGTACTCCTGTCATCATTTCCTATAACTCCCCCTTCCAAAGGCATAAAAGGCCCTGCCCTGCCTTTGTTTGGGGCTCTCTCCACGTGTCCAGCGGGTAGGCTGTAGACTGTGAGCCTGAGCTTAAGCTTGTATTAAAGGCCCTTTGCTTTTACAGGCGTGACTCGGTCTCCCTAGCAGCCTCTGGTGTTTGCTTTGGGGTGATTTGGGGCGATTTTAAAAACTTGGGCACAACACTATTACCTGGTGGGAGTTAGTAACTCTAATTGACCAAAGAGTTTGGCTTAAATCATTGGTAACTAAAACAAAAAGTCAATATAACTATTGTTGTTTGGGGTAGGGGACACGAAAGTGCTATGAGCTTGTGTGTGGTGACTTTCCCCTTGTGATTATATTTGTGAGACTCTCATGTGGCACATTTAGCAACCTAGTGGAAAATACTATTGTTTGTGAACCTGAAATGCTTTCGTCAATTTCTGAAATCTCTCAGGCCACTGTCTCACTGAATAGCACCTGTTGGCAGTGGGGATCTTGAGTAGCCCAGGTTGAGATTTTGCATTTGTTTCTGCAGAGTCCACGGGATTATTACAGACCCAGACTAATGTTTTAATCTAATTTTTTAGTTGAAAGTGTCCAGGCTACTGAGGTTGCATAGATTTGAACCAGGTAAGGTGCGAGTCCCTGGTTACTAATGCTTAGGGCAGACTTCTTTCCAGTAAGAAACAGACCTAGGCCAGATGCTTCTAGTCACTGACTTATGTTAATGGCTAGATCGCTCAAGAATATTCTCCGACTACAGAAACAGTGTCATACAGTGGGTGAAGTTATGGAATGGAATCACTCAGGGAGCAGTTGTCACTAGAGAGCTCCTTGCATTCATAGGACTAAGATCTCCCCACCCTCAACAATAGAAATGGGATGTGTCAGCAAGCCCCGGCCCCTGAGAAGCAGCCTGAGCTGAGACTTGGGGGCAGCACCCAATAGAAACAGACCCCCAAGAACTTGACTCTGTCACACCTTTCAGCTATTTATTTCAACTCATTACTCACTCATCTGACTCACCTGCTTCTTACTGGCCTCTGACAGAATGACTTCTCTTTTTTTCTTTCCTGAATGATTTTCTTTTTATACCTGGTTTTGACTCATGCCTCTGTTCTGACACTTGTTTCTGCGTCTCTTGTCCTGAGTTCTGGATTCTTTTCTTGATTGCAATTTGCATTAGCCAATTGAGGCAGGCACTTCAATCAGTCCAATGGCTATTGCATCCATTATTCCTGCTAATTCACCTGCAGAATCAGGCAAGGAACCATTCCAAGCCGGGAAGTGTGGGGCTCCACACTGGCGGGGCTCCTTGAGAGAAAGGCAGGTCTATGGAGTGAAAACTCGATCTTGTTAGAAGCTTGGTTCTGTGGATGGAATCTGAGCAGAGAGATCACAGAGAAGGGGGAAAAACGTTAAGATTGGGATACCCAAGGATACCCCTGAAATCTTCCTGGGAATGGCAGATTCTGTTATAAAAGAGACAAAGCAGAGCAAGAGCCCACTAATCCTATCTGGGATCCTACATCCTGGGGTAGAGGAACCTGACAATTCTATGTTTCATCTGCAGTAACTTGAACCATAGGATCTAGAAATTCCACTTCTGGGCATATGCTCGCCTAAAAGTTAAAAGCAGGGACTCAAATAGATATTTCTAGACCTGTGTTCATAGCAATATTATTCACAAGTGCCAAAAGGTGGAAGTAACCTAGTATCCAACAACAAATGAATGGATAAAGAAAAAGTGCCAAATACATACAATGAAATAGGAAGGAAATTCTGACACGTTCTACAACATCGATGAACTCAAGATATTATTTTAAGTGAGCTAAACCAGTCACAAAAGGACACCTGCTATATGATTTATGATTCCACTTACTGAAGGTACCTAGAATAGTCAAATTCAGAGGGACAGAAAGTAGAAGAGTTGTTGTGGAGGGCTGTGAGGAGCGGGAATAGAAAGATATTGTTTAGGGGCACCTGCGTGGCTCAATCAGTTAAGCATTTAACTTTAACTCAGGTCATGATCTCATGGTTCATGAGTTTGAGCCTTGCATCCGGCTCTGTGCTGACAGCTCAGAGCCTGGACCCTGCTTCCGATTCTGTGTCTCCCTCTGTTTCTGCTCCTCCGCTGTCATGCTCTGTCTCCATGTCTCCCTCTCTCTCTCTCTCAAAATTAAAACATTTTTAAAAGTTTAAAAGAAAAAAAGAAAGTTATTATTTAGGGCACCTGGATAGCTCAGTCAGTTACGTGTCTGACTTCTGCTCAGCTCATGATCTCATGGCTCGTGAGTTTAAGCCCTGCTTGGAGCTCTGTGCTGACCATGTGGAGCCTGCTTGGGATTCTATCTGTCTCCCTCTCTCCCTGCTCCTCCCCTGTTTGCACTTTCTCTCTCTCTCAAAATAAATACATAAACTTAAAACAAAAAGAAAGTTATTGTTTAACGGGTACAGCATTTCAGTGGAAGGAGATGAAAAAGTCTTGGAGATACATGGTGGTGACCGTTGTACAGCAATGTGACTGTACTGAAACCACGGAGGCACGCACTTGCAAATGGTTAAACTGGTAAATTTTATGTTTCGCAAATTATAGCACAATTTTTTAAAAAGAGAGAGGGAGAATAAAGGAAAGAAGTGAGTTGGGACTGGTGGGGTGTGAGAGCAATGACTGCCAGAGATGTTACTATCTGAGAGTGTAGACAGAAGCTGTTGTTGAATCCAGTGGGAAGGGGCAAAAGAAGACAGAGGAAAGTTAACAGGGTTCAGTTCCTCATAAATAATTGGTTCAAAAGATCAGCCATAGATGAGAGGGTTCCACAAATAATACAAAGTTGTTGTATTGACTAGAGCACCCTATCTGATCTGTTCAAGTGTCTGCTAACATGCTTACCACACACATGGACACACACACATTACATAACTGCTGTTCCTGCCTGATTGTGCAAGCCCAATAGCCCTGGGACTTTGTACCCAGTACACCCTTGGCTCAGTTAGTCTTGTCCTTGAGGATGCCCTATTGCATGCCCTCAGGTATGATGCATGAGTGGACAAGTCAGTGGGAGAAGCAACACTGGAAGCAATCAAGAGTGGCTGGTGCCAATTCAGGCTTATAGCACTCGGCTTCAGCGCCTCCTTAAGCCTGTGTTCAGTGATCCCCAAATAGGCAAGCCGCAACATTAGACTTTGGCCTCCAAATTTAGCTAATATCTGCTCTTGGCTTTGACTTCAGTCTCAGCCTTGGAGAACCAAATAGCTGAATCCCTAACTGTAGTGTCATTCCTGGTGTCTCTGAAAAGATGTGCAATCAGTGACCGTGAGATTGTATAAGTCACCCTTGGATCTAATCGATGAATCAACGTCAGTTGCATAAACAGGGGTATATTGTTTAGATGGCTTGTGATTGTCAGAATATTCACTTTCAAGTACAAGTAAAGCATTTTATATGTAAGTGCAATTCAAATTTCCTTGTGTGTTTTGGTTTCTGAGATCCTTTGTGATTCAGTTGAAGTATAAATATTTATTTATGAGTTCAGAAGAAGCTGCTGCAATAATGAGTGGTGATTGTGAACAACATGTTCCTTTTATACATAAAATAAAAATTTTTCAAATAGTTAAATAGAGAAATGTTTAGTTCATGGGACTGACTCACTGAAATTGCTTCATCATCATTGACTAAATTATTAAGTGCAGGAGCTGAAGAGTGGGGAAGGCTTCACTTCCATCATCACTGTAAGAAAATAAAGTTTGACAGCTTGTGGCTGTGCCACCAAGAATTGTTGCCTATACTGGCAGAGTTAGTGACCAAGATCTTTGTTCCTCCACTCACTTCGGCTGAGAGTAAACATCTGTCTACAGCCCAGATGTGCAGTTTCGGGACCACACATGCCACCTAGAAGCTGGCTATGCTGAGAAATTCTTTTTCGCACACTAAGTCCCACACCCTTAAAGTTCAACTCCTGATAATTTGAACCATTACGGGTCTGGAGGGAACGTGAGGGCTGTTTAGTGACTCATCAGACTTGAGGTAGTGTGCCCAAACTCCTCGCACCTCATCGGCGCACCTAAAATTCTGGGCCCCAGCAATGAGCTCTGGTGTTCATGTACTTCTCATGTTTAATACTCTACCCTCCTTGTAATTACTATTGTTGACTTCCCTACAGGACAAGGAGTCTGCTTATGTTTTTACTTCTCAGACTGCCTGGTACTCCAGTTTTCATTTGCTAGGCCCTCTTCTTGGTCTGAGTCCTTCACATAAATGTTTTCGTTAGTTGAAGACAAGTCAGTGTATTGCTTTCAGGTTTTGAAACATTGCCTAGATTAATGAACCAGGACCATTACTCTGTTTTCTCAATGTGCTGGGACATAGTGCAACAGATCAGTAGGTGTGTTCCTGTCACTGAAATGGCTTCTCTCTCTCTCAATCTCTCTCTTTTTTTAATGTTTATGTACTTCTGAGAGAGAGAGAGAGAGAGAGAGAGAGAGAGAGAGAGAGAGAGAGAGAGAATGAGCTGGGGAGGGGCAGAGAGGGAGGGAGGCAGAATCCCAAGCAGTCTCCTCTCTGTTTGCACAGTTTGATGCAGGCTCAAACTCACAGACCCTGAGATCATAACATGAACCAAAATCAAGAGAGAGCTTAGACTGAGCTACCCATGTACCCCTGAAGTGGCTTCTTATTTATATAAAAGTTTATTTGGTTGAAAGTCAACCAATTTGTGAGAAATAAGCAGGTCAAATGGTCAATAAGATGACTAGTCTAAATTTGTGGGATTTAAGAAGAATTTTCTTTCTAAAAAGGAGGTGGAGGGGATGATGATAAATAGCCAACAATTATTATGATAATGTTCTTAGTGCTTGTATTAGTCCATTTAGTCTTCACAATGGCTTTGTCGGTTAGGTCCTGTATACTGTTAGACTCTAAGACTAACTAGCCCTGATACTGTGTAAGAGACCTGATACCACAGTCACAAAGCTAGGAATTGGCAGAAGCATGATTCGAACCCAGGGACTCATAGTTTCCCTACCCTCTTGTATTTTTCATGTTGGATAGAATACAGTCCTTAATATTTCAATGGTCCAACGTCGTAGTTGTACTGTGAAATATTTTTGAAATTGTAACTTTTATTTAAACTTCATTTTTTCATTAATTAGAAACTAATTTTACTCATCCAAGTCATTCCCAAGAAAACTTACCCATTATTATGGAATAATATTGAAAAGTCCTATGAGATCCAGCAACCAGCTACTTATGATTTGAATCAATGTCAATGTTCTTTCAAGGGTAAAGAAACATATAACGCATCCTATACAGGGGGGTAACAGGGTGTAAGAGGAGCAGAGGTGGTATGGGAGTGGAACCCACAGCGTCTTGAGACTATTTGCTTAGAACATTTTTTCATCTAAAAAAAAGAGAGAAAAGAAAAAAATTATAATCATATTTTAAAAGGACTCTTCACCCCTTATAATCATGACCAGAAACTTAACCATCTGAATCAAAGGCACAGATCAGCCTTATAAGTAGCCACTCTCAAAATCATCTGCCTGTCATTCTAGACCGTAAATACTTAGCACAATACAAGAGGCACAGTAGCCTCTCAGGTCCCTAGAATTTTCTTATTCTGAATCTGTCTGTTTCACTGCTTGTCTATATTTTCTTCTGCCTGAAACAGTGAAGAGACGCAAATATCCAAAGGGCTGTTTTTCAGCCTAGTTGGGGTAATAGCTAGCCCATAAGATGCTAACCTACACAATGCTATTATTGGTCATAAATAGATCCAGATGGCTTGCCACTGTGAAAACTCACAGTAATATCTCTGACTATATTAGAATGTGCTTGAGATGTGCAAAGCTCTCTCATGGACTCAGCCAAGTCCCCTAACAACCCTGAAAGTTAGGAGTTATTATCCCCAGCTCCTAAGTAAAGAAAGAGAGAAATAGAAATGCTAAGGATGTCTTCCAGAGTCACACAGTATTTTGACAGAAAATCTAGCATACTTTGCATTATACACAGACTAATAATTAGACATGAACAATTTGAAAAGGAAGAGAGTCCTTCGTATTTGTGATATTAGAGAGCCTCAAAAGAAGCAACCAATACTGTAGCATAAATCTTCTTTCAAAGACAACATGAGACGGAAAGAACTCTGTCACTAATTCCTCCTGCAGACACTCTTTATTCCTCAGAAGGACATTAATAAAAACTTTAAGGCTTTGGAAATTCAGGTTTTTTTTTAATGATTTTATTTATTTTTGAGAGACAGAGAGAGACAGCGCGAGCAGGGGAGGGTCAGAGAGAGAGGGAGACACAGAATCCAAAGCAGCTCCAGACTCTGAGCTGTCAGCACAGAGCCCGACGCAGGGCTCAAACCCACGAATGGTGAGATCATGACCTGAGCTGAAGCTGGACGCTTAACCGACTGAGCCACCCAGGCGCCCCTCAGGTTTGTTTTTATTCTCTCTCATATATACACATGTGTACATACACAAATACATATATCTTATATAAATTACACATATAATCACATATTCACATATGTATTCACATATTATATACACATATGTATTCACATATTATATACACATATGTTACATATATATGTAAAGGCCTAATTTTATTTTAAGGTAGCAGAACACCTGCATGCAGAATTATATATAAATGAACGATGCCCATGTTCAAATCTACAGATACTTGAGATGCCTTGTGCATGGAGTGTGGTTTACAAAAATACCAATGCTAGTGGGATTGATTCAGTGAGAGCCATGCACTGTCCAAGAGCTATGCCCATATTATTTATTAAAGAAAAAATTTCCTTTGGCTAAAAAAGTAGAAAATAGCTCCATCCATTTTTCAATATGTCTCCTTGTGTTGACTGCCTTCCTGCACATAAAATGCCCATTAAAATTGAAAATCCACAAAAGAAATAAATATTTGTTGTCATGTCTACATTTGGGAGGTCTACAGCTTGGTTGAAAAAGGAAGATGGTTGGGGACAGAGCACCGCTAACAGAAATGGGAATTCCCCACCTCGTTCAGTTTTCTCTTTGTGTATTCCCTTACCAGGCTGGCGCAACTGGTCAAAAGTGCCTGAATTTGCAGCTCTGGTTGCACCAATTTTATATGCACTCTTGGGGTAAAGAGATACTTTAACTCCAATGTAAAGTCGCCAGAAGTCAAATAAAAAGTAATAAAGAACAGAAGGTAGCTGGTTTTGTTATACTTTCCTTTATATATGCTTCTTGGTTTTGTTTGTTTTTTATTTTGATTAGACATACTCAAGTTTCTTTAGTGTGGATATATTTGAACCACCTATTCAGGTACTGAGAAAAATATTCAGTGGCGTCCACATGAGCCATTGCACAATCACTTTGTTTACTCTGACTGGGAACCTAAGAAATTCAAAAAGATGTTAGGGCATGGCAAAGGAGTTCATGACCTATTTGTGGAGGTGCGGGGGGGGAGGGGGTTAGCTGGATTTACAGTTGTAAGCTTTCCACATCTTCATGTGATGGATACTAACTTCCTAAATTGTAAAATCAAGGTTCTCATTTTTGTGTGTGTCGGAAATGATTGTAACTGAAGGAAATATTTTTCCCTTGATTACTCATAATTATGATAAGCCTGTTGGAGAAACTAGGACATTTTGAAGCACATAAAAATCGATTGCAGTCATGAGCCCATGGTATCTACATTTTTAACTCTGAAACGGGTGCTCATAGTTCTTTGTCCTTTCACAAAAATACTTTTCTTTTTCTGGAGAAGAAAGATACCCATGAATCATGCCACAGTCATATGCATTGGAAAAGATATTATAAAGACGGCATGTCAAAAAAATAAGTGCAGCATAACTCATCATAATACCCAATTCTATATTCTCAGCCTCAGTGGCCCACAGGCTCACAGAGGGGATGATTCATCTCAGTGCTCCCCGAAAAACCTGGCATAATGCTTTGCACATAGTAGGTGCTTGATAAATGTCTGATTATGATTGAATAGATAAAATAAAGCTGTTTATCCTGCCAATGTCCATATTGCTCTTCAGACATTCTCAGGTAAGGATAGGATCTGTTTGTCAGAGATATTTATTCGCACAGTTGCTTTTATAGTGTTACCCTTGGAAATACAGGGAGTTAGAGTTTTTTTTGTTTTTTGTTTTTGTTTGTTTAGAACAATCTATAAAGACAGAATGATAATGACAAGTAGGCTGCAGCCCAGAACACATGAGTGGCCATGGGTCACAAAGAAAATGATAAATATTGACTTAACTCAATAGGCATTAAATTAGTCAAGATTCTCCAGAGAAAGAGAACCAAAAGAATGTATAAAGAGAAAGAAGGAAGAGATTTATTACAAGGAACTGACCTACATGATTATGGAGGCTGAGAAGCCCCCACATCTGCAGGCAGCAAGATGGAGATCCAGAGAATTGACCCTAGAAAAGCTGATCTTTCCACTCAAGTCCAAAGGCAAGAAAAGATCAAGGTCCCAGCTTAACAATTAGACAAGACGAGTTTCCCCTTATTCTTGGGAGGACCAGCCTTCTTCTTCCATTTAGGGCCTTCAACTGATTGGTTGAGGCCCACCCACAAAAAGGAGGGCAACCTGCTTTACTCAGCCTACCACTTCAGATGTTGATCTCAACCAGAAAAAGTCTCACTGACACACTCAGAATAATGTTGGACCAAACACTTCTGGGCCCTCTGTGGCCTAGTCAAGTGGATACATCAAATTAACCAATCCCAGACGTGAAGAATTCTGTGACTCCCTTCATCCTTCATTCCATTTTATTGACAGTTCTTCAGCTTGACAAGATTATCTCTAACTTTTAACATAATCTTTGCCCATTTATTTTCTCAGTTTATATATAATATCTATCATATATTATTAATATAATATATAGCTATAAATACATGTAGTTAATTAATAGTATATATGTACCTACACACACACACACACACACACACACACACACACACACACACACACACAATCATCAGTTTCTTGAATACCTCACCACACATTGATTCTCACTTTCCAGAGAGAACCATTTTTAATTTTTTAGATATTTCTTTTAGAACACATTTTCATTTTTCTAAATCATGAGATTAGGGTGCTATTTCTGTTTTAAAATATGTTGATTTCCTATAAGACAAGGATTTTATTCTTTATGCTCTCCTCTCTTTCTCCCTCTCTCTCTTTCTCTCCTGATATGGTTAGTTATAGGACTTTTCTTTTGGTTCAAACAATGTCTCAGTCTATATTTCCCAGAAAACAGTACCTAAGGCAAAGTTGACAGGTTAATACTTCACTGGAGGTTCAATCCTGAGATGTGAGAGTGAGGAGGCAGGGTCACAAACAAGGGAAGTGAACGTAAGGGCGGTGCATTACCGAACATCTATAGCCCTGCAAGAACCCTGGCCAGTTGCTTGGCCATATACAGTCTCCAGAACAGGAGACTCAAACCACTCACCCTCAGAACTGTCCTAGAAAAGGAAGGGTAAAGAATTTGCTAGCTCTTTTCCAGCTCCTGTTTCTCATGAGCCATCGAGGCTTCCTCAGAGGAGTGCCCACTACTCCACACAGCTAGGTTGTGTTCCTCAGGCCTTCCGGGAGGGGTGTGGTGGAGGTGTGTGATGCCCAGCTCTCCCCCGGGGGCAGACTCAGATGAGGCGACAGCCTGGTGGCTGGTGGCCAGTGGCCAGTGCTCTCCACTGAGCAAGCAGCCAGGGTATGGGGGTGAGAGGAGATGAGGAGCAAATCTAGAGCCATATAAACTGGGTCACATGCAATCAGTGGGGACTAAGTAAATAACATTCATAGTGGAGTCCTGTATTATTCTAGACAACATGTTCTTGTATAATTTAAAATTTTTCCTTCTTTGGAAAATGTAGTTCTTTTTATTTACTTATTATTAACTTTTTCCCAAACTCCGACAGAACTGTAAATATCTGTTGTAGTATATCAAGTATTCTCAGATACGTTACCTTGGAGCCCTTTGACCTCTTCCTCTGATCTCCAGCCTGCTGGTCTCTAGACCTGCTCACACCTGGTCCTCAGAATGTCCCTTCACCGTCATTCTGAAATTGTCTTTGATTCGCTTACACATGGATCCCTGTTCCCTGAGTCCAGTGTCTCCCACTTTCACGGTTTATGTTCCAATTTTGGTGGAACAAATCTTCCACTAGCATTGTGAAAAAGGTAATATTTTTGAGGGCTTACGTGTCTGAAGAAATTGATGGGGTTCAGGGAAGTCCTCCCCAAACTGTGCCATTTGGGCATATTATTTTGAATTAAGGTTACCTAAGAAATAGCTGATACAAGAAGGACACTCTGACTGTCCTTTATCTCCCTGAAAGCAAGAAATAAATTCCGCCTGTGAAGGGCACCCTCTCTGCACCTGGAGGGTAAAAGGCATCCTCATCCCCAGAGACAGGGAATTCAGGGCCACAAAGGCTACAGGAACCAGCCTTGTGACTTCTTCATTAATTTGCTACCCCAAACCCAAGCTACTTTGTCTTGCCAATTCTTAATAAATGTATTGTTTCTTTGTCTAAAAGATACAGAAGCTGCCTACTTTGGTCACTTCTTTGAGGCTCGTATTTTTATGAGCTCCTGTACATACAAAATCAAATTGGTTTTTTTCTCTGTTGATCTGTCTCATGTCTATTTAATGGGTAGACCAGCCAAAGAACCCAGAAAGGAAGAAAAAAATTTTCCTGTGCTGCGATTGTCTTTATTCTTCCCACATTTGATGGGTGGGTTACCTCACATTTTGATTTCCCTCAGAATTTTGAAGGCGCTGCTCCATTTTTTTCTCCCCAGCTAGTTGTTGAGATAATTCCTGCCATTGGATCCTTGCACCATGATGAGATCCTCCCCACCCGGATATACATGTCAAGTGTGCTGGGAACCCCACCAGATCCCTTTAGTCTGCAGACTGTGTCCTTGCCTCCTGGGACATTTCATTGTGTCTTCTCTTTCTTTTCCTTGTCTCTGTTTTATGTTTTCTTTTTCTGCAACTTCTATCACGTGGACAACGGTGCTGCTGATCTGGTCTTCTACATTCCTGATCTGTTCTCTCACATTTTCCTATTTCTTTCTTTTTGTTTTTCTCTCTGGCAGTCTTTGACTTTATCTCCCACTTCTCTACTGAATTTTTTATTTCTGCTATCAATTTTAAATTTTCAAAAGTCCTTTTTGACAGAACTTTTATGCTCTGTATATTCTTTTCCTTAGAGCTCCCTTTTCTTTTTCTGGATGCAATGTCTCCTTCTCGAACTCTTTGTCTCTCCTTCCAACCTCTAAAAATTTAACTATTAAAAACATTTAACTATCTCTAAATGTTTTGGTCTATTTGCTTTATCTAAATGTTTCACCTAACTATTTAGTTCCAGGGGAGCCTGGGTGGCTCAGTTGGTTAAGCATCTGACTTTGGCTCGGGTCTGATCTCACAGTTTGAGTTCAGGCCCTGCATCGGGCTCTGTGCTGACAGCTCAGGGCCTCAAGCCTGCTTTAGATTCTGTGTGTCCCTCTCTCTCTGCCCCTTCCCCACTCATGCTCTCTGTCTCTCCCAAAAATAAATAAAATATTTTTTAAAAATTTTAACTATTTAAAACAGGACTCAGTCCCCCATATCTCTTCTTCTCTAGCCTCCCTCTCTCCTTACGTGGTCTTATATACGTCCTGGCTTTAAATACATGTACATGCAGGTGACTCGACCCTTTCAGAATACGCTATATAAAATGGGTTTTTTACCCACCTTGCCCTTGGCAATGGTTATCCTTGCCCACCACCTTCTGCCCCATTGCTCTCAACTACTGTCCCTTCCTGTATTTTCAGATGAAAAATGTTATTTGTAGACACACATGTGCATATTAATTTTAACTCCTCAGGGGAAACAGATTTCTACACTGAAGTGTAGACAGTTAGGCAAAGGAATCAGGTCTCTATGAGGAGTTTAATCAGAAGCTTCATCCTAAACAGATTCCGTGGGGTTGAACAAAGAGTAACACACTCCGAATGATTCTTTTGGGGATTGTTTAAGAGCACAGTGTGTGCTATTCTAAGCAATTTTTGTCTGGAAATTCTATTGAATTTGTTTATATTGGTACTATTTATTGCAAGACAGCTGCAATTCAAAACAAAGGGATATCTGTGTAGTAGATATTTAAGTACTTAGTATCTTGTCAGTTATCTCTGCTTACTTGCTCTTTTTATTTTTTATTTATTTATTTTTAGCAAGCATGGCCTTTTTGGACTGCTTGAGCTAAAATAGAAATGACCCCAAAACAAAAATAAAGTTTATTGGCTCGGGAGTTTGACTTATCTAGCTTTTTAGGAGGATGCTGTTTACCCAGGAAACATCCTTAAATGGGTTTTAAGAATGGCGTAAGAATAATTTTGAATCTTAGAAACTTTTTTAAAGACCTGAAAAAAAGAAACAAGAAACAATATTTAAACACAAGGCCATGTGAGAGTTTGAAGATGATGTTGTCGTTTGGAAAATATGCATGTGGCATAGACAAAATGTGTCACATTTTTGGCTAGATGGCATCTCCAAGTCCATGATGGGGGGAGTTTCTTATTTTATGAATTTTGAAGGAAGGCAGAGCCAGCCTTCCTCTATATAAGTCAATAAGACCAGATTTTCCCAGCCTCCTTTGCAGCTAGACCAGGAGCATGTAATGTAGGCTGGCCGATCATGTTCGCCCACGTAAGAATTCAAATCAGGACCCAGTGAGGCAAAGAGTAAAACCCAGGGAGGATCCATTTCACAGGTGGCAGTGGCAAGCTGGCCAGAGGTTGCATCGGGGATCCAGTGACCACAGTGAAGACGAGTTCTAGTGCCATCTGTGGCCCGCATGGCAGCAGGGTCCTCACCAGACTACTTCTTCCTTCTGTTCTGGGTCTGCTTCTCCAGCCTTCCTATTAATTCCACTTATTTTTCTTTTTTTATGAATTACTCTTCTGCTGACATCAGATTCAGTTTTTCTTGCTTAAAACTGAAAACACTAATGCTAAAACACTGCCTACACACTAAGAACAACCCTTTCAACCACAAATACATTACTATTGGGGAAGGTTGGAGTTTATCAAAAAGAATTACAGTGAGCTATATTAGAAATTGGACCTAAGGCACCCAGGACATGTCAGCCTATAGTGCCCTTCCCTGTGCTCTTCAATGTAAAACCCCTCAAATGTTGATGATCTCCAAATTCCCTTTGTCCTAGAATACATTACAACCTCCTTTTGGTGGAGGGATAGTTAGAAATGCCATAAGATTTTTATAATCCTATGGTTTACTAGATGTTAGTGAAGCAATATATCTTTGGCCCCAGTGTAAGGAAAGCAGGCCGAGTCATCTAAAGATTTTTTTAGGATGTGATGCCAAATAGCCACAGAAAGAAACACAGGTCAAAATGAGACCCCCAGCAAGAGCTATCTTCCAATCGGCCATCTATTACAGCTGGACCTGCAGGCTGGCTTCTTTTTGCTCTGTCTGGGCCCTCATGAGATGTGGAAAGCTGCGGTGGAAGGAGGGGAAGGAGTCGGAATGGAGTATAAATTGTCAGTATGGACAATAGCCTATGTAAATCTTTATGAAAGATCTCTCTTTAGATCCATGCTTGAGACATTGAACCACTTGTTCTTATGATGCTCAATGAGCACTAGGAGGTCAATAAAATATCCTAAGATTATATAAGCTAGCTAGATACTGGTACCCAGGGAGTTGTCAGCTACTAAGTGAAGGTCCTTAAAGCTCAGGATGGAAGGACAGGAGCTTTGCAATTGTTGTCAATGGAGCTAAAACCCAGAAGGGCAATATATAAACGTAAAACACTTGGCAAAGTCCAATGTATCTAGTTGACATAACTAAAAATGACTTGGAGCAAAATTATTAAGTGCAGTTCACCATAATCAATTTACTGTCCAATCACTAGGTGTAGGACTATTCAGCACACTGGCTAAGGGTATAGGCTTTTCTCCTTGCTATCTGACCTTGAACAAGCCACTAAATCCCTCTGAACTACTGTTTTTTCATTTACAAAAATGTCCTTAACAATAACCAGTTCATGGTATTTTGGAAATTAATAAAAGAATACTTATAAGTCACTCTACACATATGTGACACATCGTAAGGACACTAAATTATACCAGTTACTGTTATGATGGACCTGAGCCCTATTCCGTAGCACTTTCTACTGGCTGGCTCTCTTCATGCGTCAGCTGCAGGGATATGTTCCCTTAGTTTCGTGTCCTGGCAGTGACCTCCCTTTACTATTTTGCTTGTGCTTTGCTATGGGTACACATTTTTCCTTCTTGTTAAACATGTCCAGTCCTGAAGGCGAGTTCCCATTACTATGCCAACTCGAATTTAAGTGTGATGATATTCTGTATTATTGGAAACAACAAACTGACATGTGTAGTCTCTGTCATTCTGCTTCAGCAGCAGCCCTTGACCTGTTTAGTTTCTTGTTTATGTCACCTAGCCCATTGTAGCAAAGTCACAGAACCAGTAGAAGTCCAGCCTAGAAAGGTTTCAGATATTTCTTTTCCACCAGCCTGGGCAGACTATAAGTTGCCCTTTTTACTTCTGGGCTGTTAAATCAACAACTACCACAGACATCACAAAACTTCTGGTTTCCAAAGTACACTGCAGATATCAGCTGATACGCAGGTCAATGTCTTGCTTATTCTCAACTGCTTCAGTTTTGAAGTCATCTTCACCTACCCCCAAATTGGCAGCTTTGGCTCCTTTGAATTTGTTCTAATACTTAGTTCTCATATTTCTCATCTTGACCCCATGTTAGCTCACTGTCTGGCCCCAGGAGTTTCTATTAGGTAAAAAAAGAAAAAAAAAATTTAATCCTTGTTCTAGCTTCACAGAAAACAACCCCTGTCTTAAATCATTCTTGAGATATGCATGTGGCAGTAAAGAACATCATTCCAGAATCCGCTTATCTGGGTTTAAATCCCAATTTTTAAAATAATTTCTAATGTTTATTTATTTTGGAAAGAGAGAGAAAGACAGAGCATGAGCAGGGGAGGGGCAGACAGAGAAGGAGATACAGAATCTGAAGCAGGCTCAAGGCTCTGAGCTGTCAGCACAGAGCCTGATGTGGGGCTTAAACTCACAAACCATGAGATTATGACCTGGGCCAAAGTTGGATGCTTAACCAACTGAGCCACCCAGGCGCCCCTCAAATCCCAATTTCTATACTTTTTAGCGATGCGGCCTTGGCTAGGTGGCTTGACCCAGTTCAGTCTTCGTATATCCTCAGAAAAGTGATGTTGATATTGTTAAAACTATTATATGAGGATGAAATAAGACACATGAAATGCAAAAAAGAAAAAGAATATAAACTACAGGGGTATGGTTAGCCATTCAAACCTGAAATGAAAGATGGCTAATAAGAAGGTCAGCAAGTAATAAACGGAGCCGTCACCTTCTCCTTGTCCAAAACAAAGATCCATCGGGATATGTTTCTTGAATTGGGCCTTGATGCCAAACCCTTACAGCAAATGGAAGTAACAGTCTATAGACTCAGATAAACCAGGATTTTGCCACTTTTGTTCTTAGCATGATGAAGTTTATTATGAAGTTTTTTGTTTCTAGGACTTAAAGAAATATTGGTCAGCATCACAATTGCCTTTTTGAAAATTAGGCAGCTGAAGGTGTAAGACTTGGTTGTATTTCTGCAAACTCATTTTTTAATTTTAAGTAAGAAAACATGTCTATATATAAGTCTTTCTTAGGCCATATCCCTGATGACACAAAGTAGAGAGATTGCGTAATGGACCAGTGCTGTTTCCCATGAAATGAGAGACTGCTTGACTTTGGTAAAATAATACCGTGGGTCAGTTCATATTCAGCAAACTCATGCTAGGACTGAATTAGAAAAATAGTTTTCTGTTTGCAAGTGGGAAGCTTGAGATGTTCAGGTCCACTTCAGTTCATTTAGGACTGCTGTCTGGCATCTGGATCACCAAGGACAGACCTGTGGTCACATCCACAAAATGAAACTATACCCTTCCTTCCAGATCTCAGATGGAAGAGATTTCAATATTAACATCTGGAGTCTCTGTAAGACACACTTCTTCTCAAAGCCTAAGGAAAGAATTGATTCAACAGAGAATCAGAATGTCTTCTAATTATCCTATTTGGTAGAAAAACATAGAGCAATTAAGGGATTGATCCAGTTACACGGTGTACATGCTCCCGCCAGTTATGTAGCTAACTTGACATTGGCTGCTCAGTCCCAGAGTCTTTGTTCTCCCCAAAACCCTTTTGCTCATCTCTTCAGGCAATTTGATTTATCATAAATTGTACTGTTGCCAACATTTCCCTGAACATTTGTTTTTCTTTTCCACTATGAAATTAACTCAGATGTAAGAAGCGGATGTTTGAGCCAGCTCTGCTCTGTGTATGTGTGTTCTAAGAATGGGGTCTGTCCCTGTGGAATGTCATCTCTATGAACTTGTGCTGCATTCTGTGTGTACTCGATCCAGACATAGACGAGTGTGGGATGCTTTGGCCACAGGCTTGGGAGGGATGGCCAGCCAGCTCTATGTCACATACCCAACTCCAACAGTTGATGGTATCTGCTGGGAAGTCGTGATGGGGGTCTTGAGATTGGGCCCAGATTTGGTGAGGAAAATTGTCATGCTTCATTAGCAATGCCAGCTGCAGATATCGGAAGGAGAAAAGCTGCACCTGTGCCATTTGTATACCTTTCTGGTGAGCACTCGGGACCTTGAGTGTTTCAAACCTATCAACCAAGAGAAGCAACATAATAATTCCTTGTGGCAGAAGGTTCAGGGATGAAGAAGGACAGGATTTAGAATGTGGGACATTTATATAGCACTTTGCCCTTTACAAAGGGTTTGCTCCACATAGGATCTTATTTAATCCCTCCAAGAGCTTCATGAGGCAGATGTCAATTTTATCTCCCTTTTGCAGCAGAAGGATTAAAGGCTAAGAGAATGTAAAATGGTCAGCCCCAAGGTCTCACATAGATCATAAATGGTAGACTCACTACCCAAGCCCAGACTTTTTCATTCAAAGCCCTGTGCTTGAAAGGTTGTGAGTCAATCAGGCCCTCAATTTCACACACACACACACACACACACACACACACACACACACACACCTGCCCCATCCCCAAGTCAAAGGGTGGGTCTGAAAGTTTGGGTTGGGTCTGCTGTCTCTGAGGAGTCTCTGGACCTTGGCAGAGAAGTGCAGTGTGCACATCAGATCAGGTATGGGCTTACTCATCCTTCTTCTTTCCTTCTTTGCTGACAACCTTCTTTATGAAAGTATCAGAATAGCCATTACACAGAGCTAGAAAAGGCAAGGAGTTGTTGCTAAATAATATATAATGGGCTTTGTTTGAACGGGCTTATCCTGCTTCATTTGTAAATTGATGTTAATCCGACTGCGCAGTCTAATTTCTGTAAGCTACAGTAATGCGTTTGCCACCTATCTTCTGCAGAATGAAAATGTGGCCGCTATTTTGGAGAGAATTATCTTCTTCCTTGAGGGCAAAAGCCTAAATTCCTTCCCTCGGATTTTTGCCAAAAGTTCTAATTAGGACATGCAAATATACTTATGCAAATGAAGCCATGGATCACAGATTTTTGATGCTTTAGGGAAGAGGCTGGGTAAAATAAACTCCCTCTATCATTTCTCACCAATGCTTCCCAAAACTCTAGCTTTTTTGAAATTAAAAAAAAAAACTGGCAAGAACTTCTCATTCCCCTAGTTTAGGATCCTACAATGGAGAATGATAAAAACTTTCGTGAACAACTTTAGTGTGCACAGTGATTTTGTCAACATTAGTTCTGGGTCTCAGAACAACCCAGGAGGTAAAAGCCAAGTTCCTCCTTTTACAGATAAGGAAACCAACAGACTTGTAGCAGGATTCTCGCACAGAAGGACTGGACACGGAGGCTTTTCTTTCCAGGAAGGAGCTTTATTCGTGCTAATAGGGACTCAGCAAGCTAAGACCCAAAAGGCTGAGCCTCAAGCACAGCGGGGTGTTCCCTTTCATACAATTTCTACTTCTTTGTCTTTCACACGTGGTAACATACAGACGTACAGTCTAACGGGACACAGTCCAAATTACAGAGTCAGGTCAGAGGTATGCATACATGTATAAGACTTGATTGGGCCACGTTGGCTTCTTTTGTTCTGGGAAGGCCTCCACCACATTTCTGAGGGCTGGGGTCTACCCCTACCACAGACTGAGAGGCCTAATGTGGCTGGCTCTACTCCAGACAACTGAAAAGCAGTAAAGGCAAAGTGAAAGTCTAGTGTTCTTTGACCTTCTGCTCTTTCCTCTGTAGTACCTTCTCAATGGAAGTAAATACCACCTTATATGTGCACTCACTTCACAGTTTATAAATTCCTTTCATTAAAATATTTGAACTCAAACCTTTATTGAGTTCACGACTTCAGTTCAAATATTTATTGCCACCTACTATGTGCTCGCCAGATATTATGCCCAGTGCAAGTGATATAAGGTCCCTGCTCTATTCGTGTTCAGATTATGGTTGGAGGGAGACAACTAAGGAAGCAAACAAGTCAATAAAATAAATTTAAATAATGATCATTGCTATCTAGAATATTAGATAGAATAACGTGCTGGTGAGAATGGAGTGTATAGAGGATAATGAAATATTTGATAAGATGGAGGGAGCTTTAAAAAAAATGTCATATGAGCTGAGACCTGGAAGCAAGGAATGTCAAAGAGAAGATTATTCCAGCCCTGATGTAGGAGAGATATTGATATTTGAGCAATATATAGAAAGTCCATATAACATGAACTGAATGAGTGGGGGAGAGATATAGAAGATGAAATTGAAGAGATAGGCAGGGGCTACATCAAAAGGGGTCTTTTAGGCTATCCTAAAATTATATTTCAATTCCTATGGGATGACTTTGAAGGATTTTAAGAAATTTTATTTACCACGGTAACCTGTGAGATGGATGTTATTTTTGTTTTACAAATCAGCAAACTTGGAGATGTTTGGAGATTTATCTAAGGATTTACAGTAGCAAGATTCCAGTCTCCACAGTCCTAGTCTAGGGTTATTTCTCTCTCTACTGAAGGTAGAACTGTAAATAAACACACAAAGGAAGAAGACAGTACAGCAACAGGTGACTGCTTTACTCCCCTGAGTACAGTAGGTGAGTTCCTTGAGGCACACCCAAGAGATCCCCTCCTTGAGGGAAGTCCCATAACCATGGACTCATCTGGAAGGAGACTCTAAATCTTTGAGGGTTTTTGGCTTAGCCTTAAGACAAATATTCTATTGAAATTACTATAGAATATTTAGCATTATTGAATTTCTCCTGAAGTCTAATATGCTTGGTGGATTACTTTGGGAAAGTAGCCAGGGAAACACCAAAGACTAGGGAATGAGGAAGTGTCACAGTCATCAAGCCACGAGCTTTGCACCAACTTGTACATTGGCTTCCCACCCCACACAGCAGATTGATGGATCGTAATCCACCCATGTGGCTAAGATGGAAAAAGTGCCTCCAGCATATTCTAAAATCTAACTCATTCGTATATCACCCATAATATAATTACAGTCAAACTTTCCCCTTTGTTTGCCCTCCCTAAGGCAAATTTCATGGGATTAGTTTTTCATTCATTCATTCATTCATTCATTCATTCATTCATTCATTCATGGAGTATGTTCTGTGCTGCGGGCTGGGTGAGGTGTGGACATGGCAGTATCACATAACCTAGGATTTTAAAGCTATCGCAGGCCGGAGGTCACAACCTCTTGGTCTGCCACCCCTGTGACTCCTTTTGTCTCTATTGCTTCCTTTCATTTGGTTCTATCTGTACAAAAGTGTTGCAGGGAAAGCAGGAAACTTTGATTTGTGTCTTGCTTCATTCCCTTAAAAATACTATTCATCTCCATTCAAACGTTGTGATCCTCAGCGGCATCAGGGAGAGAATACAGATATAGTCCCTTAATTGTCTCTAATTTGTGTATGTTAAAGAATGACCTGTTCTTATTATCTTTCATTATTTTCAGCTAACTGCCCCCACAGCTTCACTTTCGAAATATTTCCTCTGAAATTGGTTTCCCTCCTCTTTCTTGCCTCACCTGCTTCCCAGCACTCCTGTGGCTCTTGACAAGAAGAGGGCGAGATCACCTTTGCTACTTAGAATTCCTCTCTTTTTTTTGCAATTAATTATGATTTATTGGTCTTTAGATCGCTTAGCTTTCTCTCCTGAATTAGAAAGCCAAAGTCCTTGATACCTCTCCAACAAAATTTATATATACTATGGGTATTTTTATTTCATTATGTAGTTTAAAAAGGGACCGGTAAGAGGCCATAAGCATGGGTAATAAGGAATTACGGCTGAATGGGAGAAATCTGTGAACAGCCAGGGCTGATCATGACTAATCTTCTCCATGCATTTGTCATTATGTTTTGCTAACACTCAGATTCAGAGACTGCTATATTTGAAAGAGTCTTAGAGATTATCTGCACATGTCATCATTTTATGCTGAAGGAAACTGAGACATAGCGATTAAAAAAAAACCTACTAGACCTACTATAACTTTAAACTGTGGAGAAAACCATTCTATACACGTGGAAATTGTAAAGGGGGAGCTCATGAGAGTATCACTCTGGTTTGTCTTACCATCCCAAGTCCTATTATTCATCTTCCCCAAACCGTCCTATACCCAGAGTGATAACTCTTTCTTCTTCTTCCTGGGTTTGCCCATCCATATGACAATGGGAGACTCTATCCCATTTGAACTCCACTTCCATACTGGGACTGGCACCATCCCTAAACTCCAGTCCACTTGCTGGAACTCTGAGAATCTATGATCAATGCCAGGATCCTACTTCAAAAATATTCTATTGCTTAGACTCATAAGCAAGTGAAAGACCCTCCTTCCCTACTTGATGAACATAGTTTATCATCTACAGATTGGTTAACAAAGCAGGTCCAGATTCTACACAAGTTGTCACACTCCAGAGATTATATGCAAGCTCCTGGCCAAGCTTTCTCCTTCCCAAGGACAGCCCTAAGGCAATACTTACCCCTCACTCAGTTCCAACTCATTCTTCTCTTCCTTGGCCTTATAACAGAAGCCCTCCCAAACTAGTACGCAGAAGTCTTATAAGTTAAAATGGTTTAGAAAATATGTTTAATGTCTAGGTGGAGACTAGGACTCATCCTTTGCCAAGTTTATTCTTTGTGATATTTCCCATTTGTTTTCCACCACCTACTCTGTAGCCCTCAGTCAGAAGATACATCAGTTGCTTGTACTTTAGCATCACTGATAGGGTATTTTTTTTTTTATTCAAAAGAGATTGGCATGTTAAGCCTTACTCTTATCCTTTAGTTAGGTGGTTCTCAGCCCTTAGCCTGCATTAAAATCACTGAACATCTTTCTACTGATGTACAGGCTCCATCACGTTTCATTAAATCTAAATCTCAGGGTATGGAGTTGGGTATTAGCATTGCTTAGAAATCTCTCCAGGAGATTCAGAATTGTAGCCAGGGTCGGGAATCACTATCTGGTTGAAAGCTATTTGGGGTTTGGAGCAGCGTGAATACTGAGTGATTAACATTTCTTTGGGCAGGGCTCTTCTGGAACCCCTAAAATTATACACACCAACTAGTAGTACACACTCTGTCCATGTTCAAAATAAATTTTGCTGAAAGACTATAAGATTTAACATGAGAGACTTTCTGATTCCATACTCAGGAGTTTCTGAAAAGAGACTTAGATTCACAGCTGATTTTTAGGAGAGAGCTTATAGCATTCCACCTTGGCCTTGGCCGAGGACAAGGAAGAATTGATAGCACCTGGAACAAATAGAAGCAGCAGAAGAAATCTTAAAGGAGGGGCCCGTCATTATGTTCAAAGAGAATTGGTTCATGAATCCTGTTTGGTTCAAAGGCATGAGGCAAGAACTAAGCGGTGGTTAGCCTATAGGAAGAGGATAGGGATATAAGATGGACATTCAGGAACGTGGAGTGAAGTCCGTTCGCTCAAAGACTCCATCTAAGCATGAATGGAGATTATAAGAATTGGGGTTCAGGAGCAAAGTGAAAGTAGAGATGCGCAGCAATTTGTCTGGATAGAGGTAGACCTTCATATTAAGTCCCAGTGCTTTGGAGGGATTGGAGAAAACCCACATTCCCAAGAGACTAGAATGGAAGGAGGAAGGGAATTTCTTAGCAGTGGGGAGATTTCTACTTTTGAGACCTACCGAATTTAATATGTCAAGATTAATTGCAATTCCACCAATCCACAGGGAGAAAGTTATTGGCACACCAACCTGCTGGCCCCTCAGTTAGCTCCAGGAGATGAGTCAGAATAGCTTGCAGAGAACTTGAGGCTCATTATCTAGAGCTGAAATAGCATAAAGCTGAGGCAGTCTAACTCCAAGGATATTGGTGCCATGGACCATATGGAGCTCACCACAGTATGCCAGATGGTAGCTGTAGGCTTTTCATTAGGTTATTATGTGGAAAGTTGACACTGAAGGCTAGAAGACTTGAGGACACATAGGAACCAATGTCTGGGCAATAGGTGATTTAAACTGCCTTGGTATTACGAATGAATGAATAACATCTTAGTGTCTAGATGGAATAACCAGAATGTCTCTGTGACAGAGAGTGAGTTCCCTGTCACTGGAGGTATGTTGCTTAAATCTGAAAGTCTGACCACATGCTCTTCTTGAGATGCCATTAAGCAACTGCATGATGTTCTACCACCAAACAAGGGTGAACACTGAAAAAGAAGGAAAAGGAAGACTAAAGAATCAGGAGATGAACAGAGGAGAGTCCAAGTTGACTGGTGTAGCCAGCCTCATGCCCCAGCAGTCCATGCTGGAGGAGGAAGGAGAGCTCTGGAAGGTGGTCTGCCGGGGAAAAAAAAAGTGAGTTGAGGCTCATTAAAATGAAATACCTTGAAATCGGACAGAATGTTTGAAAAGTTTTTTAAAGGTATAGAGTCAAAATTTAAATAGTTATAATGATTAGTATATTTTCCAATTTTTAAATGTTTATTTACTTTAGAAAGAGAGAGACTGAGTAGGGGAGGGGCAGAGAGAGGAGACACAGAATCTGAAGCAAGATCCAGGTTCTGAGCTGTCAGCACAGAGCCCCAAAAGAGGCTCAAACCCATGGACCACGAGATCATGACCTGAGCCGAAGTCAGACACTTAGCCAACTGAGCCACCCAGGAGCCTCATTTTTCTTTTTTTTAACCATAACCCATGATAAAACTACATTAAGAAGATAGGGTTGGGAGGAGCTAGAGGATACCAAACCCATCTACAATAATGGAAAGTCAAATGGAGAAATTAAGAAATATGCAATGTCAGCATATTTACAAAAATAAAGGTGACAACTAGAAAAAAATTCCCTAAAAAGAGTAAAATGGTGCCTTTTGGGAGTATGCGCCTATGCAATAAAAGATAGCTATTTTTGGTCAAGATTATGTCAGTATTATTTCATCTTTGTTTTAACTGGATGCATGGATTTTTTTGGTAAAAACAAAATTTAGTAATAGTAATTTAAAAATACAAAAAAAAAAAACCCAGAAGAGATGAATATTGAGGAGGAAATTCTGACCGGCAGCTACACCAGATGAATGTCTCCAAATGCTTAGGTCTCTAGGTCCTCTCTCCTTTCTCTTAACATAGTATGCTTGGTCCAGCCCCCATGGGAGCTGAAAAGGTTAGGGGGTAAACAGGGTAACATAGCGTGGGGAACACAGAAATTAGGAAGAAGCCATAATCTGGCTCTGGTTCATCTCAGTGCTCCTGCAGAAGTCCAAGACTGGCTGTCCAGGCAGTGTGGACGCCAATCCTAACACTCTGCATGTGGTTGCAAGGAGTTATGAAGAAATGTCCCCTGGGTGTTTGGGTCATTTGGTCAGGGCCCAGCTCTAGTATCATGAAGTTGATTTAAATGGCCTACTGATAATTTAAGAGAGCAGCCTTTGTTCTCAGAGTGGTGCCTTGCGGGTTTGGCATTTCTGCTTCCACAGAGACTTGAATCCAATAACTTTAGGCACGTGCAGGTCAGTGGTCACCCCGCGGCATTGTCAGGGACTTAAGTACCTGGGCTTCGGATCAGACAAACCCGCATTCAAGTCCTAGCTCTGTCCCTGACTAGCTATGTGGCCTTGGGCATTTTACCTAATATCTGCAACCTTAGTTTCTTCATCTATAAAATGATGATGGCAACCATTTTGATCTCACTGAGACGTGGGGAAGAAAAAATAAGAGAATTCATGTCAGGTGTTCAGTGCAGGGCTCCATAAATCCTAGCAGTAAGGTGCTAGCTTTCCTATGACTCCAATCCCTTGTTCTTCCTGGAGTCTGTCCTGTTAAATGGCCCTGACCAGGCAGGGCACTCTTCCAGCTTCCTAGAATGGACAGAGCACACAGCCTCTATTCAGGGTGTGCTAGTTATGTGATGTCCAGCAGGACGATGTGGCCAGTAGTCTCTCCTCTGGAAGTGAGGCACTGCCACGGAAGAAATCTATCTCCTTCTCCATAAATGTGGTGCTGAGCAAACCATCCTGACCCCTGACATGTGCACAGGGAACACAAATGCTACAATCTCCGAATTTGTTAGCCATGAAAATACTCTGGCCTGATGAGGCTGAAACGCATATCACATGAGAAAGAAAAACCCGTGTTGGCTTTGGGAGTGTTAGTAATGTTATGCCCCAGGTTCTGCACAAAAGGAAAGAGAACAAAGAGAGGAACCAGCTGCCTTCTGAGTTGCAGAATACCTGAAACAATCCCCAAGGAAAGGGAAAGGAATTCTCATTACAGCCATTCAGTGCAGAGCCTCACCTCTCCAGAATGTCATGAATACATGATTAACTCTGCATACAGACCTCTCAATCAAAAAGACAGTGATTTGCCTTGAAATCCTGGAGATCCTGACTTTTCATTCATCTCCGTAACTCTTCTTCATTTCTCCTGTCCAGGTTCTTTAAGCCTCTGCCCTGATCGCTATAGGTTTTCCCTGGCTGCTCGGAGCTTTTGTGGACACAGGGTTCTGGAACGACCCGGAGCCTTGTTCGTCACACTGCTTCTCCCTTTTCTCTCAGGCAGCCAGCTTTGGAGTCGGAGTGCAACCAAAGCTCCTTGTACCTGTCCCAGTGCTTCTCAGAAGCGAACCTTAGGCCCTCTTGTTTCTAATCTCCAACACCTTCAGGACATTCCAGCAGCAGATGTACTTGTGTGCATGACATTACTCTTTAAGAGGGTTTATATCACTTTATTCCTTTTGTAAATTAAGGGTCTGACACTGGGTATGTACACATTCACCAGTTTTCTGGTATCACTCTTTTCATATTAAACTACAAATGCCCCAAACGCCATTCCATGTATTCTGAAAGCCTAGGAAATCACACCAATATTCTTCTTCTCCAAAGGGGTTTACATTTCTGTCTATGTTCTTGGGAGGCTTTTTCTTCTTCATGTCTTTGATTCTTCTCTTGAACGCTCAGTTATTCATCTTACATCACTCCTGCAATTGCTGTTCCCTTTTATACCCCTTTGTCCCATGTAGGTGACATCTTTCTTCCTTCATTCTCTAAAATCATCACAAATTCAAGCTATTGTGTATATCAAATTCTACCAAAAGTTGGAAGCAACCTAAAATCTTTATGACACTTAGGAAAGGGTGGACTTAACCAAAATTATTTTTTATTCTTTCATTGGGACCCTTTCTCTCCCTAGGCAAGTTATTCTAAAATGGCAGGCAGTTCATGGCCCAAATGCGGTCACTCCATGGACACATTTTGTTTGGATGGCACAGAAATAATAAAATTTTAATTAGTTTCCAATATTTTGAAAGGAGGAGCTTTTTTTTTCAGATTTCTGACTTTTCTTGGAGGACTGGGAGCCCTGAGATGGCTGGCGCCCCACCTATGCATGGCGATGAGTGGGTGGAGCTGAGTGGTGGCCACGCCCAGAACTTGCTCCTGTGGAACCATCACCCCTCACACACCAGCTCACCCAGCTCTGTACCAGCATGGATCCCAAGAGAGCTTATACATTTTGCTCTCCTGTCTCCTTATCTCTTTTTCCAATGGCCCAATTTCTTTCTCTGGAGAACAACTCTAGGGTTCCTGTCTTCTGTCTTGAAGAGCATGTCATTCTTTTTGAGGCAACCTTGGTCATCTAAACTAGCACCAGCCACCGCATTCTTTTACAACCAAAAAGGCCCACTGAGATCTTCAAGATGTTTTCCTCAATGGAATTTATCATCTTGATATGGACTGTGCCATTCTTGTAGAGGACACAAGTACCTGTGGTCATTTGATATAGGAATTGCTCCCAAATCATATAAGTAAGTGGCAAAGCCAAGGTTCAAATTCAGTTCTCCTGATTCCCAGCCCAATACCTCCTTATATACCCAGGAGTGCCCCTTGATGCAGTCCAAAACCTGGGAGACCTTTATATTGGGAGGCCAATGTAGAGAGGAAGTAGAGAAGGAACCATCTCTGCCCAGTTAATGTTCATGGGCGTTTATCAGCCTGTGAATCTTCTCCCTTCAGTAAGGAAGTAGGCAATCTGCTGCTCTTCCTTTCTACACAGTTTTGGTTTTCTCTGGTGACTTTTTAAATCAGAACATTCAAGCGGCCAAAGAACCCTACAGACCACCTAGCTGAACAACCCAATTTTGTAAATGAGGAACTCGAGGTAACTTGCCCTTTTGAGCTGCTTAAATATCCTTTTTAAGCAAGACATGCTCATTTTGCCTGTACACAAATTGCCGGACAAGGTACAGTGAGTATTTTTTCATAAATCTTTAAGTAAAGAATTTCCAAGGTGGATTTGAATAATGATGGAAAACACAGCAAAACAGCTTAGGTGACAGTAACAATAAGGGGCACTAGAAACAATTTTATTGTTTAGTGAGTTGTGGAGAAAGCACTTTTGCATCTTTTACAGTGCTGTCAGGCATTAACTTATTAATCCTCAAAGTGGTGCAAAAATTTCACTCAGAAACATCTACTTTCCTAAAGTGACCGAAAGCCAAGTAAAAGAAAGAAATAGTACCACTGTGAATATCTAGTTTTGAAAAATAGCTAAGGGGCTTAGCAAAAGAAAGTATGGAAGGGTTTAATTCACACGGCGGTAGAACAAATGAGTGTGGCAGAGGAAGATCCCAAAGATCTAGTCGCAGTCTACACCCGTGATGAGGTCGCAGTCCACACCCGTGATGAGGTGAAGCCATTCTGGGCCCCGAACTCCTGAGGAGAACAGAGCAGTGCTTCTCACATTAGCTGTGATGGAGGACAGTTGTCAAGTTCCCCCACTGAGGGTTTCCATACTCAGCAAATAAAAATGAAGGGCACTCAAGTAAACTTGAATTTTAGATAAACCTGAGGTAATTTTTAATAGAAATATGTCTCTAAAATTTCTTGAGACCTAGAATAATATTAAAATATTATTCATTGTAGTCTGCAGTGCAAATTTAAGTGGGCATCCTGAATTTTCTGTGACAGACCCCTTCCTTCCTCAAGCCGATCATGGAACGCCCAGTCCATCATGGAACACTCCCTGAAGAAATGAAATGAACTGACTATGCATGACCAGAAATATTGCACCGGTGTGACTCCCCACTGAGTAGGACAGCTGGTCTATATTGTCTTTATTGAGATGCACCCATATGCTTGGGTTTCAGAGCAAAGTCAAATTGCTATAAACATTTCTAAGCACTTACTCTCAATTTCTACACTTACATACCCTGGACAAGGAACACATACTTTGCCTACTGTCGTTTGCAGAGCACTCTTTGAGTGGCCCTGGGCAGGAAAAGTGGAAGGTCCGTCTACTTCCAGCTTTACCTCTTGCCAGGTGAGCAAGTCTGCTTAGGGTATGAGTCTTTTACAGTTTCTGATGGTCTCTAAAATAGCAGTAATTGTGCCTGATGCTGGCTTTGTGCCACGCACAGACTCAAGTACCTCATGTACTTGAGATAATAGCAGAGGGAAAATGCCTCCACGTGCTACAAAACACCAAAGAGAGAGGGAGAAAGATGAAAATTTAAATATTTGATTTTATCAAGAAACAAAATTGTTGTAATTACAAGACAATTCAGAACTTGTTAGACTGTCTTATACCTACCACACTATTTAGAAATGTTTGCATGTTGAAGACTATAGGAGGATGGGGGACTGATAAGTACCTTACTCTTGGAGAGTGTAGTGATGCTAAAGATGTTAAGCTAGCCCTGATTATGGTTTTTTTGCTTACTTTACATGATTGCTGTAAGATTCAAAAAAATTATGTGAAATGTTAAATGACTCATCACTGTCTATTTCCTGTAAGCAAAATGTTAGTGTACTTAAAATTTGTCTTTTTGAAGAAAACCTAAATGCCAATCTTTTGCCACTTGGCCTCAAAAATTTTGTATATGTGTGTTTACACAAAGTATACATACACATATAAAATTTCCAAAGCTGGAGAGACTGGACACATGCGCATTTAGACAACTTTCTTAACCCTTGCTCTCACTTCCCTTCAGCCATTCAAAATCTGCTCCCTTGATGGGGCACCTGGGTGGCTCAGTCGGTTAAGAATCCAACTTTGGGATACAGAAGTGCTGATGCATAAGAGCACATGTACCCCAATGTTCATAGCGGCACTTTCTACAATAACCAAATCATGGAAAGAGCCTAAATGTCCATCAATTGATGAATGGATCAAGAGGATATGGTATATATATATATATATATATATATACACACACACACAATGGAGTATTACATGGCAATGAGGAAGAATGAAATATGGCCATTTGTAGCAGAGTGAATGAACCTCGAGGGTGTCATGCTAAGCGAAATAAGTCAGGCAGAGAAAGATAGATACCATATGTTTGCACTAATAGGTCTAACAGGAGAGACCTGGTAGGGGACCATGGGGAGAGGAAGGGGGAAAGAGAGCTGGGGAGAGTGAGGGACACAGATCATGGGAGACTATTGAATATTGAAAACAAACCATGGACTGAAGGGGGAGGGGGAGGGAGGGAGGGGGTGATGGTCACTGGGTGTTATATGGAAACCAATTTGATAATAAACTATTAAAAAAAAACAGGAAAAAAATCCAACTTTGGCTCAGGTCATGATCTCATAGTCTGTGAATTTGAGCCCCATATCGGGCTCTGTGCTGAGAGCTCAGAGCCTAGAGCCTGCTTCAGATTCTGTGTCTCCTTCTCTTTCTGCCCCTCCTGTGCTCACTCTCTGTCTTTCTCTCTCTCAAAATAAAATAAAGACATAAATTTTTTTTTAAATCTGCTCTTTGGAAAGAATATATTAAACATTTTTGGTTTTTTTAGTCCAGGTAAACTATTAGGTGAATTTGGTGGGAATATTTGGATTTGTTGGTGCTAGGGGTGGGCCAAGATAGACTGGCCTTATTTGTATTGTCTAAAGATGGATAACATATGAGAGAAATCAAAATTGTAACACAGGGGCAACAGTGAATCAAGAAAAACAAAGACTTTATGGAAATAGCAAAGTTAACCAGTTCTTAGGAGACACAACCTGAAGTGAGGGTCAATTCAAGAGGTTCCGGACTTGTGAAAAAGTGTGTGTGTGACAGGGAGCCCTGATCTGTGGCTACACAAGCACAACAGATGATGGGAAGGCAAGTACCACATTTTCAGGGAGAATATTCTGCTGGATGGTAAGCATGAATGATTGAAACTATATTGAGATAACTTCTTGAAATGAATCAAGGTACTTTTCCTTTTGCATTTCCTCATATAAAACCTTCCCTTTATTCACCAGAAGCATCCATTACTTTGGGGGAAAATTGATATCATTGTAATAGAAATGCAAAGAGGAGCTGGTGCTCGGATTTTGAGTTCTAAGAGAGGTTCTTGATGCCTACTTCAGAGGCAATAATTATAAAAGCCAAAGCTTGGTGCTTTATATCTTAAAGGGAAAGATAAGTTTTGTGAATCAAAAGGCAAAGCTCTAATGGAGCTGAGCACAAAATATATCCACCAACAAAAGACTGAAAAGAGAATAGAGGTGACATCAGTTTCTTATCACAAGACTGGGTTATTGAGGGTCTCTTTCCTGCATATAAAAGCATGTAAATATGTAATACAAATTTATAAAATTTTCAATATCTACCTGAACTTGATAAAGAGGAAGTGTACTTTCCAACATTCAGAAACAGAGACAAAACTTAAAATAAGGCAGGTATCCAAAACAAAATGTATCAGACAATTAAGAAGAGAATTTTATTCAAGCTATTGTGATAGGAATAACATCCATTTATGGGAAGCATCTCAAAAAAAATGGAGCGGGGAGAGAAAGAAAGGAAAGGAGAGACAAAGACATCCGGGGATTTATAGAGCTCATAAATAAAAAGTTACTCCTAAGTCTCATGGGGGTCATGAGAAAGATGGAATCTGCTCTAATCTGAGTCACTGAAGAAAGGTGAAGGTGGGCTTTCTCTTGAAATATGTCAGAACCTGCTGACAGTCTTTTGCGGTTAGCTGGTTAGGGTTAACCTTTCTCTCAGAACACAGAAGGATTGGGAGGATTTCTTAACTGTAATTATTTTCTGGAAGTGCAGAGCTGGGTAAATTTCAACCTTGTCAGCACTCCCTTTCCAAACAACTCAGAAGTAATCAGAAGCCTTCTGATTGCGTGAAGTAGAGTCTAACAAATAGTTTCTGGCTGTTGGCATTGTTCCTGCAAGTCAGTTGAATTAGCTGTTTAGAGGTGGTGGCAAAGGCCAGTCGTTTTAGAGTCCTGCTGATCAGGCATCTTAAAAGGGGGATGTCCACAATGGAAAGAAGAAATATTATCATAAAATGTTGTTTCAAAGTAAGAGCTAGGAGGAGATCAACCCTGAGGGTAACTGGTACAGTGGATTCCAGGAAGTCAGTGGAAAAAAACAGAACTACCCTCTGACCCAGCAATTGCACTGCTAGGTAGTTATCCAAGGGATACAGACGTGCTGTTTTGAAGGAGCACATGCACCCCAATGTTTACAGCAGCACTATCAACTATAGCTAAAGTATGGAAAGAGCCCAAATATCCATCGATAGACAAATGAATGAAGAAGATGTGGTGTATATATATATATATACATATATATATGTGTGTGTGTGTATGTATATATATATGTATATATATATATATACATACACACACACAATGGAGTATTACTCAGTAATCAAAGAGAATGAAATCTTGCCATTTGCAAGTACATGGATGGAATGAGAGGGTATTAAGCTAAGAGAAATTAGTCAGCAAGAGAAAGAAAAATGTCATATGACTTCACTCATACGAGGACTTTAAGATACAAAACAGATGAACATAAGGGAAGGGGAGCAAAAATAATATAAAAACAGGGAAGTGGACAAAACATAAGAGACTCTTAAATACGGAGAACAAACAGAGGGTTACTAGAGAGGTTGTGGGAGGGGGAATGGGCGAAATGGGTAAGGGGCATTAAGGAATCTACTCCTGAAATCATTGTTGCACTATATGCTAACTAACTTGGTAAAAGGCAAAAGATTTATATGATCTGAAGAGAAACCAGAGTATGCAAACTAACTTGGATGTAAATTTTTAAAAAGTAAATAAATTATAAGAAATATCTTTCAGTTATGGGATACCACTCACAGAGTTTCTTGACTCTCTCGAGCTCAGAGTCCATGCTCTTGGGGACCATGTCCACAATGTTGGCTACCTCTTACATGGGCATGCAAGCACCAGACATTTTACTGACTTCCTTTGGGACTGAGATAGTTCCTTGTTCAAGCGTGTATCAGCCCATGTAAGGTCTACTGTGAGACTGACTGTGAGGTTTATAGCCCATGCTTAGGCATCAGTTCATAGGGACTCTTCAGATCCTGGGGGGAAGGGCAAGCTTCAAGACAATCTAGTCTCAAGAAGGATCTGAGTCACGTTTTAGTCTTTGTCCTCTGTGACGCAGGGTCAAGCAGGAGGGAATGAAATTAAAAATGTTATCTTGGAGGACTGTGATCAGATATTGAAGGAAACTGGGAGAATTGAAAATTTGGTAATGATTAACAATTTGAGCAATGTGCACGTGGTCTAATGTACACATAGGTGCTAAATTTGTTTTTCCATGGTGGGGAAAGTGGCATAAATTGTTATTGGACAAGATGACAGAATGTACACATCCATTAGTTACCATAATTTCAAAAAGGTTGTGAAAAATACTCAAAGAGAATGAACAGTTAGATTTTGACAACTTGAAAGATTGTGCTATAAATAATGCTGTTATTGAAAACTTTCTGTTGAAATACAAAATTTCTCTTCATTGCCACCCCTCTTTTGATCAAAAATGATGTCAAAGAAAGATTATTCTTGATCACAAAATTAGGCTAGTCATTCACTAGCTATGTAAATTAACTGTTTGCATAGATGCAACATATAGACCTCTTAAATTGGTATGCTGGAAATGTTCCTAAAGGAATCTCAAATTGGAACTTTAAATGCCTTTTGAGATTATGAAGTCAAAGTCATGAACTTACCATCAGATATCACCAATAGTACCTATAAATTGGTATATACACCTCTCTTCTTAAATTCTCCCACAGGGATGCCTGGATGGTTCAATTGGCCGGGCATCCAACTTCGGCTCAGGTCATGATCTCACGGTTCGTGGGTTCGAACCCTGCATCAGACTCTGTGCTGACAGCTCTGGGCCTGGAGCCTGCTTCAGATTATGTGTCTCCCTCTCTCTCTGCCCCTCCCCTGACCACACTGTCTCTCTTGGTCTCTCAAAAATAAATAAATGTTAAAAAAAATTTTAAGTCTCCCACATATCCTAAGATTCCTGAGCCTTTGATGAAATGGTCTTCCTTATTCATCCATAAATCAGGAAATTCTGTGAGTCAGGTACAAGTCTAGTCTTTCCAAGGGGGCTTTATAAGCATCGATTCCATAGTGTCAACCTCAGTTCCTAAGTAACTGGTCATATCTAAGTAAATGAGCATGATTCTTAACTATGGTATTTCAAGCAAAGCCTTGGGTGGCTTCCAATACCTGCTAACAAGGAGAGCAGACTTGTGCAGAACTTATTCAGATAACTATATTGGCCATGAAAAAAAATACTGAATGAGAGCTTCCAAATTCTGGAGGTATCAATGAGGGAGAAAATGATAACACTTAACAAATAATAACACTTAACAAATATTTATTTCAGTTTATAGAGGTTTAGTCTACTAAATTGTTATAAATTATAGACAGATAGACAAAAGATTAAAAGATTACTTATATATTCAGAAAATAAAACATTAAAATATTAACAAAATTCCAAACAAAACCCACAGTCATCCTTCATCACTTCATTGACGTGAATTAATTCTTGTTCTGCTCAATCTTGGGGTAGCAGTCTTGTGAACCCACTTGCTTTTGAACTAAAGTTCTGGAAATCCTGACTCAGTCCACTGGTATGGTCCCAAAGTTGTTTAAATGATAGGCTATCATCAGGAGCCTGGACTCAGAAGTGTCTTCTGCCACAGTCTTTTTACATTGAACTCTAAGCAAGTGTTTCTTTATTGAAGACAAAGCTCACTGGCCTGTAGCTGATTGCAAGTGCTTTCAAGGAAGCATCAGAATATAACAAAAGACTGCCTATAGATGACAAAAGATGTAAAATAGTGGTGCTTATTACTGACAAGTTTCAAAAGCAGAAGATGTGATGAGTGTTCGTTTCAAGCATAATGCATCTGGCAAGGAAAATTGGTTGTTTCTGTGGCATACAAAATAAGATAATAAAATCAATAAAAATTTTGGACAAAATATTTCAACGCATAATGATTAACCTTACTTCTACAGAAGAGTGAATATTGCATCTAATTTATTAAAATTGATGAATATAGAGGAGCCTGGGTGGCTCAGTTGGTTAAGAGTCTGACTTCAGCTCAGGTCATGATCTCATGGTTCATGGGTTCGAGCCCCGTGTCAGGCTCTGCACTGATAGCTCAGAGCCTGGAGCCTGTCTTCAAATTCTGTGTCTCCCTCTCTCTCTGCCCCTCCCCTGCTCATGCTGTCTCTCTCTCTCTCTCTCTCTCTCTCTCTCTCTCTCTCTCTCTCAAATAAATAAAAACATGTAAAAAATTTTTAATGGATGAATATAATCTTATATAGAGAAAAACAGGTTCAGAGATAACATAAGAATCCTGAGAATTAATACACAATGAATATATCAAGTGAATATTCCCAACCTACAATTAGAATATACCAAGAATGTCAAGTAAAGAGATTCTGTAATGGTAGACTGAATCCTAAACATCTGTATATTAAGTAAGTTTGTGAACTCCAGATGAAAACCACTAGCCTGGAAGATGTTATATTCAAATTAATGAAATAAATTGAAACCAAGTAAATATCTTGAAATGAGGCACCTAAAATGATGACTCATTACATTGTTGTTGTCTATTATCAGTACTGGGTTTCTGATAAAGGGAAACATACCATGCACAGTGAGGGCACATCACTGATGGACAAATATCTAGGAAATTTCCACACAGCATACAATTTCTGAAATACTCATACTAACATTTTTTTTCCATACAAATTTGACCTTGGGAGGGCTAAGTATCTCTCCTGATTTGGCAACTTATTCAATGAAACTCATCAATAGTAACATATCAAATAAGCCTAATTATTTCTAGCACTTCTTTCTATAAAGTGGAAGCATAAATTCTTTGTGATTTTCCAAGGACTTTCTGGAAACTATCAAAGACTGTTTTGGGTCCAAAAGATACTAGTTAGAATCAATTTTGGAAAGGCAAAATATCAAGACTGTCAGCTTATTTGAGCTTGATGAAGATAGGATCATGGGTCTTACCACCATAAAATTTAAAAAATTAAAGTAAAAAAAATCCTGTATGATTCAGAAACAATACTTAGCTGCCTGTTAAATTAAATGACAATCAAATAGTTTAAAAGTAAACCCAGGAGGTAATGTGATTGTAAAGAATTTTAGTTTTTTTCACACGTAGAAAATTTTTGCTTTCTTAAATAATCAAGAACATAACAAAATCAATACAGACCTTAGAGGTGATCCTAGTCAGACACAGAATCTTTGCTTTTTAGGCAGATTTTATACAAAATAAGAAAATAATCTTTTATAACCTTTCAGTAAGAATGAATAGATCAATGCTCCAGGGAAAAGGTCACTTTAAGAGAAATAAAACCAAATTCTAGTAATGCATCAACAATAATATTTGCTATTATAGTTTTTATAAATATTACAAATAAGCTCATCAAATTTTAGCTTTGGCCATGACAAAGTTCTATTTCCATGAACCTTCTATTGTTTGCTATGCCCATCCCTTATAGAATAACTTCTCAGGGTGGCAAAAACAAATATTTTCATTAACAAATTCAAGTATATATGGCCTCTCTGAACCATATAAAAACAAGAAGCAGAAAGTACAAACTCAAGAGTATGCTTAGGGATTAATATATTTAAGTAAGTATTCCATCTTATTTAGAAATGATCTAAGCATGGAAAGAATATTGATAAATTAATTACATTTAGTTTCAGTCCAAGATTTTAAGTTAACTAAAGATTTTGAAACTTATCTTCAAGCTACATGCTGCAAAACATAATTAATACTTAAATAACATTTATCACCACAACTGTATGGTCAACTAATCTTCAACAAAGCAGGAAAGAATATGCAATGGAAAAAAGACAGTTTCTTCAACAAATAGTGTTGGGAAAACTGGATGGCAACATGAAGAAGAATGATACTGGACCACTTTCTTTCACCATACCAAAAATAAATTCAAGATGGATGAAATATCTGAATGTGAGACAGGAAGCCACAGAAGAACAGAAGCAGCAAACTCTTTGACCTCAGCCAGAGCAACTTTTTACTAGACATGTTGCCAAAGGCAGGAGAAACAAAAGCAAATGTGAACTAGTGGGACTTCCTCAAGATAAAATCTTCCTCATAGGGAAAAAAGCAATCATCAAAACTAAAAGGTAGTCTACAGAATATTTGCGAACAACATATCTAATAAAGGGTTAGTATCCAAAATCTATAAAAAACTTATCAAACTCAAAACCCAAAAACCAAATAACCCAGTTAAGAAATGGGCAGAAGACATGAATAGATACCTTTCCAAAGAAGACATCCAGATGTCTAACAGAGACACATGAAAAAATGCTCCACCTCACTCATCATCAGGGAAAAACACATTAAAGCCATGATGAGATACCACCTCATACCAATCAGAATGGCTAAAATTAACAATACAAGAAACAACAGATATTGGTGAGGAAGTGAAGAAACGGGAAGCCTCCTGCACTGTTGGTAGGAATGCAAACTAGTGGTGCAGCCACTCTGGAGAACAGTATGGAGGTTCTTCAAGAAACTAAAATAAAACTTCCCTATGATCCAGCAACTGCACTATTAGGTATTTACCCAAAGGATACAAAAATACAGATTGGAATGGGTAAAATGCACCCCAATGTTTATAGCAGCATTATCAACAATAGCCAAACTACAGAGAGAGCTCAAATATCCATTGGCTGATGAATGGATAAAGGAGATGTGGTATATACATACAATGGAATATTACTCAGCCATCAAAAAGAATGGAATCTTGTCATTTGCAATGACATGGATGGAGCTAGAATGTATTATGTTAAGCAAAATAAGTCAATCAGAGAAAGACAAATACTTTATGATTTCACTCATATGTGGAACTGAAGAAACAAAACATAGGGAAAGGGGCAGGGAGAGAAGAGAGGGCAACCACAAAGAGGCTCTTAATAATAGAGAACAAACTATGGGTTGACAGAAGGAGGTGGGTGGGAGATGGGCTAGATGGGTGATGTGTGTTAAGGAAGGCACTTGTGATGAGCACTGGGCATTGTACATAAGTGATGAATCACTGAATTCTATACCTGAAACCAATATTACTTTGTATGTTAACTAACTGAAATTTAAATTTATAAAAAAGAAAAAAGGAAATAAAATTTGTCAGAATAATGATTCCATTTGGTTAAGCACAAGTTTACATTCTGCATCATCTTAAGTCTTAAAAAGAAGTTATGTTATCTTATCTGACCAGTAAACTTGCATAAGTTTAAGGAAAACATACCCAAGTGAATAAATTAGATGTGTATAATATACACTGATAAACCAGTAATTTTTATTAAGCCAAAATTATTAAAGTAGTTTATTTGCAAATATTTTCCAAAATTATGTCATCTTGATTTCTTAAAACATTTGAGTTAATTTCTATCAGAATTTTTAGCACACTAAAAGTGCTGGAAGTTCAAGTCTCTTAATTTTGGGGAATTTTAGGAATATTCAATTTATACAATTATTTATCTTTAAGTCTATCAGAATAGAATTCCTCTAAGAGATTTTATTAATTAATTTATTCATTCATGTATTAATACCATCCATAGAAAAATATTACACAATTACATAATGAGAAGTAAAGACATGACTGAATTTCAGATACAGACATACAGACATGTACAGATGAAGTGCATACGCTTTAATCATAAAATTTCAGTCCTGGATCAAGAATAAGCATAGACAAAGTTCATGATTTTATATCAAAAAGCTCTTCTTTTCCTAGTGGAAATGAATTCTTAATTAACTTCAGGTCAAAATAGACAAACAAAAGAGATTAACAAACTAGATTTTTTATTGTCTTTCACTCAAAAGAAATAAGATCTCTATGAACCATCAATCCATTACAGAAATTACCAAGTGGTTAGACCATGAAATCAAAGGAGTGGCACCAGAAATCAAGTGAGTACTTACTCTGAGTCAAAAATCACATCCCTATTATGATATCAGAGACACCACTGAGTGCCCAGACCACCAGTCAGCAACAGAATGCAAAGGTCTCCAAGAAGACCCGTTCACAGGGATGGAGTAAGTGGGGATCTAAAGGTGAGGATCAATCTCATCTGAGTCACAGTACCAAACCCTCAAAGACAAAATGCACCTGACTGTTAAGGAGATGATCTTAATCAGGCCAATGTAATTGGCAGAATGTTCACTAATAAGAATTACCTCAAAGAAAATAAAGGGGGCCTGGGAAGATACAGGTTAACAAAGGAGTCATGCATAGTCTTATGAGAATGATAAGAAAGGATGAAGATGGGGCTTATCTGAGTCACTGAGAAAAGATCTCCACTTCTTAAATTAAGTCTTTTCTTGAAATGTGGAAGAGCTGGGCATCCTCTGTGGAGTAGCCATTTTTCAGAAAACAAAAACCATTTCTCAGAAACCATGCTGTTTTTCATGAGCACCAGGCTCTGGTGAAGTTCAATATTGTCAAAAGTAAGTTTGTGAGCTGTAACTCCAAGTTGGATCTTGATTTAAGTTGTAATTTCTTGGGAATAGGTTTTTAATGCTCATTATAAACAAACTACATAAGACGGGGAGCTGTAGCTGAGATCAGGATAGCACAATAGGTGGCTTCTGTCTCAGTGAAATGAGAACTAAAAGATCTTCTTGCACCAATCCAAGGAGCTGTGAGAGGAAAATGTCTCCTATTTGTAATAAAAAAAATAACAAATGTTGGCACAAAGGGAGTCCTGTATACTATTAGGGAGACTGTCAACTGGTTCAACTACTATGAAAAAGAGTATGGAAGTTTCTAAAGAAATTAAAAATAGAGCTAACATATGACCCAGGAACCCCACTTCTGGGAATACATCCAAAGGGAATGAAAACACTAACTCAAATAAATATCAGCACCCCCATGTTCAAGACAGCATTATTTACAACAGCCAAGAATTGGAAAAAGTATGTCCAGTAGTAGATGAATGAATAAAGTAATGAAGTATTACTCCATAATAAAAAATGAGGAAACCCTATCATTTGAGACAACATGGATGGACCTTGAAGGCATTACTCTGAATGAAAGAAGCTAGACAGTGAAAGACAAATACTGTATGATGTATGATCTCCCTTACATGTGGAATCTAAAGAAACAAAAACAAAAACAAATCCACCAAACTTATGGAAAAAGAGATGAGTGTGTGGTTACTAGAGGTGGGGGTTATGGAGAGGGGAGATTGGAGGGAGGTGGTCCAAAGGTACAAACTTGTAGTTACAAGATAACTGAGCAGTAGAGATGTAATACACCACACGATGACTACAGCTAACACTGCTGCATGATATACAGGAAAGTTGTTAAGAGAGTGGATCCTAATAGTTCTCATTACAAGAAGAAATTTTTCTTTTCTTTTTTTTGTATCAATGTGAGATGATGGCTGTTAATTAAACCTATTGTGATACTTCACGATATGTGTAAATCAGACCATCATGTTGTACACCAAATTTATACAGTGATTCATGTCAACTACTTCTCAGCAAAACTAGAAAAAAATGTTTTATCAAATGTTAGGGAGAAAAAAGAATCCCAGAAGAAAAGGAGTGAGCGTGAGGCAAAGACACTGATGATATAGTGAGTGAGAATTTTTTAAATTGATAAAAACATCAAATCATAGATTAAGAAGCACTAAGAAACCCAATCAATTTAAGTATATTGTAGATTAAACATATATACATTAAAGCTGAAAACCAAAGGGAAACCCCTCAAAATAGAGGAAAAAGGAAGCATCACATTCAAAGGAGCTACAAAAAGACTAGCATTTGACTTCTCAGTGGAAACAATGGAAGCTAGAATGACATGGAACATTGCAGACACCAGGCAAACACTACCTTAACCAAGTGATCCAAGTTAACATCTGCACTGGTGGGTCTTGATCCCTAGGTCCCTCTCCTCCCCATCCCCTGATAGCCACCACTGTATTGTTTATCTCCATAACTGAATATTTTGGATGCCTCACAGAAGAGGAATCAGGCAGTATTTGTCCTTCTGTGACTGACTTATTGCACTTATCATAACTGTCTTCCACTTTGTTACCATAGCAGCTTTATTCATAATAGCTAGAAAGAAAAACTGGAAACAAAGCAAAGGTCCATTTAAAATAGAGTAAACAAATATACTGTGATAAATTATTTCATGGAATATTATACCCAATGAAAAGAAATGAACTACAGCTATATGCAACAACATGAATAACTCTTATTTGAGTCAGAGAAATCATGCATAAATAAATACATGCTACATGATTCTCTTAATGGAAAGTTAAAACAAGATTAGTCTATAGAATTAAAAGTATGCATAATGTCTCTGTGGGTTCTGAGAACTTGGGTAGGCAAGTGGTGTGAGGCAGGACCTAAAGACTGGGGTAAAGTCAGAGAACTCTTGGTTATTCCTCCTTCTTTTGAATGCCAGTGAGTCATTGCTTCTTTCTCAAATGAAAGTAAAATTCTTTAGCTCAATCACAGGCATACCTTAAGATGAAAATAAAATTAGCAAATAAGATTATTGAACAAGTAACTAGCCTTTAGGGAAATTGAGTTTCAATCATATAGCACTTACCCCTGGTCTCAGAGGTTAGAACTTCTTCAATAAGAGTCTACTCTACCCACCCATCAAGAATAATAAAAGATAGTTGGATTCAATGAAAACACTATGGATATTCTGTTGTAGTTCTCTGGTAGCTGAATATTATGAACAATGTACAGGTGGGTAAGAAGCTCTAATTAAGGATATGGGGGACAGGAATTAAGCTGTTTATTGTAATCCTGAGAAAAGAAGTCACTTTATCTCAAATCCTTCTCCAAAAGCATCCACATCAGCACACATAACACATGCAAGGGTGGAATTTCCCTTTATGAATCCCAAGAGGCATCTCCACCATGACCTTCACGCTATTAGTCGAGACTTATTAATGAGGGGAATGGATCTTGTTTCTGGAATTAAACAGATGGCATTAAGAAAATATTCCAGGACCCTGTTGAGTGTCAACTACTAGTTCTGCAAAATTTATAAAGTTGATTCATACAAATGAAGGAGTTGGGATTGCTAAATAAAAGTGCTAGAAATCTGAATGTCCTTTTTGGCTGTGCTCTGAAGATTAGATGCACAGTCCATGTGGTCTCTGCAGAGCAGCTGCTCTAGGACAGAATGCGAAACCTGACCCAGGACCCAAAATCTTACAAAGGATGGCCTAGACTTAGTTTGAGATCTTATTTGTCTACGTATAACAAGGAACCAACAACAAGGCGAGTAATGAATAAAGATCAAATATGAATTCAAGCAAGGGGACATGGCTTCCTATTGCTGCTCTACTTTTCACACAAGTTCAGTGATCAATGCAGCCAATGCAGAACATGAAATTAGCTGGACAAGACTTGCTCAGAGATCTGGCTGTCTCCCTTTGGGCTGAGGGAGAATCACCTTGGCACCTGAGCCTGCCAAACAACGCACGAGGACACTTCTCTTCTGCTTAGAGTGAGGAAGGGCAGCACCAGCACTAAGTACACTCACTAACACATTAGGAAATTCTTGCCCTGCTACATATTTGCTATTACATCACTGAGATTACTTACAGCAAGACTGGCCATAGTCTCCCAGATGCAACAAAAGAAGGACTTCTTTGAAAGTCTAAAGGACAACAGCAAGAGTCTATCAGCCTACACATTTGATATTCTTTCTATAACAAATTGCCTTTAGATAGGAAGTATACTTGTTTAAGCGACATGTGGTGGAATTGCTACTTTTACCTTTAAGGAACCCATTAGGAGAAAAATCCAACACTTCTAACAAGAAAAAGTTATAAATATTAAGAATAGGACCAAAGCCCTAACTTTCAGCTAGGAATAAGAAGATATCATCTTTATTAGGGATTCTCCTAAGAATATTAAACAGATGGACAGAAAGACAGACACTAATAGTCATCATAAAGTAGTTACTATAAGGAAAGTTTACAGATAATGACTGAATGGTTCCTGTTGTCATAGAAGTACAATTAGAGCAAGATTATTGACCTTTGAGACTGGATAATTATCCATTGTAGAGGGCTTTCTGCACATTGTAGGATGCTTGGCTGTGGTCTTTACTCATAAGATGCCAATGGTAACATTCCTTCAGCATGACTGTCAAAATGGTCTCCAAATGTTGCCTGAGAACATTTTTTTTAATAGTTTATTGTCAAATTGGTTTCCATAAAACACCCAGTTCTCTTCCCCATAAGTGCCCTCCTCCATCACCACCACCTCTTTTCCCCCCTCCCCCTTCCCCTTCAACTCTCAGTTCATTTTCAGCATTCAATAGTCTCTCAAGTTTTACGTCCCACTCTCTCCCCAACTCTCTTTCCCTCTTCCCCCCCCCCCCCCGGTCCTCCATTAGGTTTCTCCTGTTTTCCTATTAGACCTATGAGTGCAAACATATGGTTTCTGTCCATCTCTGCCTGACTTATTTCGCTTAGCATAATACCCTCAAGGTCCATCCACTTTCCTACAAATGGCCATATTTCATTCTTTCTCATTGCCATGTAGTACTCCATTGTGTATATATACCCACATCTTCTTGATCCATCAGGTGATGGACATTTAGGCTCTTTCCATGATTTGGCTATTGTTGACAGTGCTGCTATAAACACTGGGGTACATGTGCTCCTATGCATCAGCATTTCTATATCACCTGAGAACATTTAGATGGAGAGCTCATGGGAGCCACCAATCTAGTGAGTAGGTGGATGGAGTTGACACAATGGAGGCATGGAAGAGGAAGAAAGGATAGGCTGCAACAAATCTCAGACATAGTAAAACCCAGGCAAAATCACTCCCAGTTGGGAACCCCTGAACTAGAGGAAAGATCCAAGAGAATCAAGGAAGAATCTGAGAAACATGATTAAATCTTGAAAGGAATATCAAAAGGAGAGAACAAAATAAACATTCCTGACAATGAAGTACTTAACCTCCAACAAACCACAGTTCCACCTAGAAGAGTAAGAATTAAAGTCCCTTTTAGCTCTAACTAGGTTAAGGAGTAGTATTACCATTAAGAGGCTTTCATCTATAAAAGATCAGCAGAGCTAAAACTGTATTTTAATAGTTAAATAATACTACAAATTAAAGAAAGAGCAAATCAGAAGAAGGCAATAAAGCCTCATTAAAGCTAATTATGATATGGGTTTCCTTTCTTGAAGTGACCTTTTCAATGATAGGCCAATTTGAGTTATCTAATTATCATATTTACTATGGAATTTTCAAAGGAAGGAAACTGACCTTACAGATTTTGTGGTTTACGTAAAGAAAAGCATCTAACGCACCAAGGGTAATCTGCCAAGTTCTTATACTTCTGTGCTATTATCTGTAAGTGCTTCTGATGGAATTTGTTCCCACTGGAAGGTATATCACCAATTCAACAGTTTAACCAGCTGATTTCAGGTGGGGGTGGGGGTGGAGATAAAGAGATTTCTGAAGACAGTCCCCTTGCCCTTAAATGAATATTATCTAGTGATAGAGGTGAAATACTCTGAAATAAATCATATGAATTTATTTCCCAGGGAAATTAATAAGTTACATGCAAGGAATAAAACTGAAACCCAAGGAAGGAGGCATTTAAAAAATTTTTTTAATGTTTTATTTATTTTTGATACATAGAGAGACAGAGCATGAGAGGGGGAGGAGCAGAGAGAGAAGGAGACACAGAACCAGAAGCAGGCTCCAGGCTCTGAGCTAGCTGTCAGCACAGAGCCTGATTCGGGACTCAAACCCACAAACGTGAAATCTGACCTGAGCCGAAGTCGGAGGCTTAACCAACTGAGCTACCCAGGCACCCCGGAAGGAGGCATTTAATCTCAACAGACTAAAGTTGGGGGAAGGAACACAGAGGGAGACAGTTGGGTGCTATTTTGTGTAGATTTAAAACTGAGCCTAAGAACTGGTAAGAGTTCAACAGGTACTGATAGAAGATGGGCATGAAGTGACACGAAAGGTGGAAGGAACAGAAATGGTGAAAACTGAGAGGTCAGGAGGCATTGGCTCCATTTGTGGAGTGCTGAGTTAATCTATTAGGAGTGGGGCGTGGGATGTGTGATAACAGGGGTGACATCGCTAGGAAGCCAGAGGGTCAGCTGAGGAGAGCTTTGGATGCCAGAGTAGGGTGTATATGATGATGATTTAAAGCTTCTGCCTTATTACATTGGATATTTCAGTTTTGCATTATAGACTGCTCTTGCTGCTATGTCTCTAGACATGCTGATTGTAAATGAAGACTACATTATTGATAAATTAATGTTAATAATCTTTCCAAAAGCATAAATACATCTGAGATGATTGACTGCTAGCAGCTCCAGAATTTATATCACAACAAAATGACTTTTCAATCTTGGTCTTGGTCTGGATGTTGAATTTGCATAGCAGACATGCTACTTTTCCTAGAATTTTAAATCCATTTGGAATGGCTTTGAGAAAGAGGGGAGAGATTATAGCATGATCAAAGTTTTCCAAAAATCTGATCTGGATATTGCCATTATACTTGATTAATTAAGCAGCTGGTAGGTTAAGGTTAAAGAAAAATGTCTTTGCTTAGGCTCTATATCCAGAGGTGAAGCAATACATAGGATAGCAAAACCCAAAACATTTATTTTATATGCACAGAGAATAGTAGAAAAAGCTCTTTGAATGTTATTGGTGACTTTTTGGAAATGTCCAGTGGATAATAGTAACAGAAAAAACAAACACTTTATGTTATTGGATACTATGCACCCTTCAAATAAGTAAACATCCTAATGTTAGCCATTACACATTTTACCTTCTTCAGCAAATTTTGGCCTGTGGCATTAGGAACCAAGGTTATAACATAATGTCAAATTTATGTCAAAAATAAATTCACAGTTTTTCAGAACTTTTCCACTGAGGTGTTCACCTCTGAAAGCCCTTTTGTCAAGAGAGTGTGACCTATTCCAAAATAGCCTGAATAATCACTCCTCTAAGAAAACAAAAATGCCTTTGTGAAAGGTGCCATAAAAATCTAGTTATGTAGATTTCATTATCATCGCCCTTGCTCTATTAATAGCATATTTCTGAGACACTTCATGTATACACACAATTTAGAATAGAGGTTAAAGTCTACTTGAATTACTGAAGAGAAAACAACATGTCATCAAAGTCACTGTGTTTAAGTGTCTTGACCAAGTCACTTAGTGATTGTTATTTAAATGATGAAAACTTCCCTGTATTTGTGGATTTTAATCCAAACTTTTCCATACCTTCTTCTGAAACATGATCGTATTAGTATCCCTTGTTGAATGATATTGTGTGTCCCATATACAACAGTTTTTTCATCTGATTGTGTACATATATCTTTTTAAATATGTTTTTATTTCTTTTGAGAGAGAGAGCGTGCTAACAGGGGAGGGACAGAGAGAGAGGGAAAGAGAGAATCCCAAGTAGGCTCCACACTGTGGGCCTCACTCACAGAAGCCAATGACATTCTGTTAAGGTTCACTTCATGTTTAAACAGGTGAGAACTATACTTAAAATAAGTGAAGTAAATCCCAGTTTGTCTTCACTATACAGGAAACTTCTCCTTAGGCCTGCCTATCTTTGCTCAGAAAATAGTTTTACCTTTATTACTAAGATACCTCTTTCTTTCTTTTTTAATATTTATTTTATTTCTTAAAGTTTATTTATTTGGAGAGAGACAGCATGAGTGGGGGAGGGGCAGAGAAAGAGAGACAGAGAATTCCAAGCAGGAATGTGGGGCTTGAACTCACAAAACCACAAGATCATGACCAGAGTCTAAACCAAGAGTCAGTCGATCAACTGATCATCCCACTGAGCCACTTAGGTGACCCTATGAAGATACTTCTTAGCCACAATTCCTTCTCCCTGGCCTACTCTTATTTGCCACAGTGTAGATAATTGGCTACTAATCTGTGAGATACAAAATGTCCACCTCCAAGAGAAACACTTTGGAAGTCCAGTAAGCTCTGGAAGCTATAGATTCTGGCTTGAATTCTGGCTCTGCTGTTCACTAACTCTGTGTCCTAAGGAAAGTTACTTAACTTCCCTGAGCTTTTGTTTTCTGGTTTATGCAATGACTATAATCAGAGTACCCATCTCACAATGTTTCTTGTAAATTTTAGAGGGAAGGCACATGGATCTGGCCCATGGTTGGGGCTCAGGTAATAGCAACTCTTGCTGTTGTTAGTATGTGGCTAGACTTGAGCTGTTAACAAGTCAGTGGTGACAGATCTGAAACTGGTGTTCTTGTGTGAGTGACAGCTGAGCATAAGAGAGAACAATGGAATGGGGAGCTCTCGGAAGCCACCTCTCTACAGATGGATGGAGCTGTCTAAGTGGAGGCAGAGGAGAGGCTGAAGCGGAAGCCCTGAGGTGACATGGATGGAAATATCAGAGGTGTCGGGGGAGGGGGGAGGAATCAAATCGACATTAAGAAATGGAGTGGAATATGGCATGGGCATGGTAAGGCAGTAAAAAGAACATTCTTTCTTAGCAGAATCAGAAACTAGGGAATATAGCAAAGCAGAAAAGTCAGCAGTAATACTGATCTCTCCCATGAGGACTTTACAGGTTTATAGCACATTCACAACTGTGAATTCAGGGTGAGGTAGACCCATCACCAAGCCCGCACAGCGCCCACAGTCTCACTGTTTAGAAAATGGAAAGACCTGAAAACACCACTGATCTATAAATTTGTAACCTTCACATTTGAGAAATCACCTCACTATATTTCTAACCATATATGAGAAAAGGAAAGCATAGAAGTTGCCCAGATTTCCAACCTGTGGGAAAAAGACCCACAATAAATAGCTCTCACGTGCTCTTCCAGAGAGCCTGGAAGTAATAAGCTCCCTTCGTAAGCGCTGCTGCACCGTCAGCATGGTCACTTATCAATGCCTGAACGGTCATAAACCCTAATGCTGGCAGGCTAGCTGCTGGACTTGGGCCACCAGGCAGTGCTGGAGAGGTTAATACAGTGCGTGGAGATGGACTTCCCCCAAGGCTACACATGCTGACTCTTCAGTGGTTGCTAAGGGGGAGAAATAGCCTCTTCGCTGCCAAACAGGCTTCATCTGGGGAAATTGAGCTCTTGGTCATCTAGGCGTTTTAATGGACTCTATGAATCACCAATCGGACAAGAAGGAATGTGAAAGAACCCAGGGACCTAAGCCTGATGATTGGCTCTTTCAACAAAGACAAATGGAGAGCCAGTCACTCTCAATGCAGCAGGCCACAAAAGAGATCCTTCCTGCTAACTCTGGCCTCTCCTATTTCTGTCCCCAGAGGACCATGGAGGTAAAAGCTGCCATAAACCACAATTCCTGGCAGACGGTGGAAGAGAGTACAGGAAACAAGGATGGATTGAGTCAGCCAGCATCCTTCAGAAACTCTCAGCCGGGCTCACAGCAGATAAGAGTATTGAGATGACTGAGATCCAAATTTTTTCCCGAAACTCCACCAAAATGATTGAGACGTGAAACACATTACAAATAAGGGATCTTATCCTTGGGAGGAGATTCAAATCCATTACTCCACCCCTCTCCCCCACAAGCCATTTTATAAATGAGAAATCTGAGGCTGGGAGAGACAAGGGAAAGTGCCAAAGGTCAGACTGTTTATTGAAGGCAGGATGGAACTAGAACCTGTGACTGTGTACATGCAGTCGATGCTGAGTAGACCCTGTTACCGTGTGGGGCCATACGGACACAAGGTAGGGAGCATAACCACGTACAAGCAACATGGGAGCAGTCAGACCAAAGCGCCTTCCCAAACCATACATACTCAACTTAGAATGGGGGGCTTGTGTAACAAAATGACTTGCAACCAAACTGTAAGATTATGAGAAGCCACAGGGATGAAAACGTTGTCATTTGGTTGCTTAACTGAGACTCGGTTGGAAAGTTAGAGAAGATCCAATTCCAATCCAGCACACATTGCGACGACCTTGGCTAACATCTTTTCCTATGATGAAGTAATAGAAACCAGTTTATTCTCTCTCCTAGAAAAGAAAAAGAAATGGGCGCCTAGGTGGCTCAGTTGGTTGAGCATCCAACTCTGGATTTTGGCTCAGGTCATGATTTCACAGTTTATGGATTCAAGCTACGTGTGGCGCTCTGCACTGACAGTGGGGAGCCTGCATGGGATTCTCTCTTTCCCTCTCTCTTGTCCCTCCCCCTCTTACAATAAATAAATAAACATTTTAAAAAGTTGTTTTTTAAAGGGAAAAAAATTTAAAGGACCAAATATGGACATGAAGTGAGGCAATGGTTTTCAAGTGATTAAACATCAGGCAAACAAGGACAGGGATTCCTGAAAATGGGAAGAACATTACATGAGCCCTGTGATGGCCCCACTGTACAATCCATAGAGAATTTCCAGACTGCAGCACAGGTGGGGGAACCCAGATAGAGTCCTGTGAACTTTCTGGGCTGGGATTCTAGGGGGGCTAAGGTGGTTGGGGTGCATAAAGCAGAGTACTAGAGAACAGAGAAGTACAGAGAAAGAACTTAGAGGTTTTCAGAGAGCGTCCCAAGAGTCTTTAGGTAAGTAAGTAAAAGTGTGGGGTGAACAGACAAATGATGGTATTCCCATGACCGCTCCCCGTGTTTGAAAATAACACTGTCCATTTTTGCCCCATTTTAATACAATCATCTACCGACCTTCATGGCATTCTCTCAAATCCTCAAAACCTCGGTCACCAGGACTTTGGGGTTCAACATTGTCTTTGACGCCATGATTCACTTTGAATATCACACCCATTTCTACTTACTTTAGCCACAGGAAATCACTTAACTGCTGCCTTAGTTCCCTTTCCAATAAATGAGGACAACCATATTTTGGAGTTTCTGTAGGGTTTCATAAGATAATCCCCCTAGCACAATGGCAAGTACATGATCAATGTTCAACGGATGGCAATGGTGTGAAGGTTCAAAGAGTGAATTCTGGAGTCAGGAGACTTGATTTTGAAAAGAACTTACAGTTAGAACATATAATCCATGTTTGGATAAGATAGTCAACCTCCTAAACCCCAATTTCTCCATTATAAAATAGAAATAATAATAATAATCATTGCCTCATAAGTTCAATTCAAGAATTAAATGAGAAAACACAACGTGCCCCCTGATGTACCTGGCATGTGGTGGATGCTCATTGCAAGCTGTATCATCTTTCTCTTTCTTTCTCACCCCCTTCCTTACTTCACCCAATCCCCTGCCATCCCCACCACTCATACATCATCTGTCCCATCAACTTCTCTGGCCTTGGATGACCCTATCACTCCAGTGATCCTTCACTCTATTCCCTCGCACTCCCCACACAGTTCCAGCTGGTTCCAAATCATTTCCTGGATGCAACTGCTTTCTAGAATTTGCCATTGTAAATTTCAGCTCTTTAATCACAAACTCATTTCTTCCTCCCCTCTCATTGCCAATCCCAGTGGACATTCAATGGAAACTCGATGGACGTAAAACTGCCACCAGCCTCATCAGGTTTTACCTTTTTTGACCTGTGGGTTCCTATTGGTTGCTCAGCCCGAGAATACAGCTGACAGCCTGGCCAAGCACATTTGATCAGCCATGGCTTAATCCAGATAGTATATTCTTCAGTGGGTTTGGAATCCCCATAGCCTGCACAAAGTTGAGCTGATAGATCGGCAAAGCATCATTCACCTCTACAGATTTTACTCTTTGGCTCTGTTAATATTCTCCTGGCAGGAGAAAGAACCCAAGGTACTGAATTTAATGAGATCATTTGGTGGCATGGCCCCAATAGCACCACTGCTTTCGTCCCTGGCTCCCCATTAAAACCTATGCAGCGACTATGCCTCTATCCCAAGAATTCTGACTTAATTGAGTTGGGAGGCCTGACCATTGGTGTTTTTGAAAATGTTGCCATGATGATCTTAATATGCAGCCAGAGCTGAAACCCACTGCAATAGAGGGAAAGAAGAGGTTATTAGAACATTTCTTTTATCTAATCCCAAGAACTCAATTATAGGGAACTGAATTCTTCTGTGGTGTGCTAGAGCTGGCTTGTACCAGCTCGTGAAAACTGTAGTAATTTCAGAAGTTTTGCTAGCCAATTAGTGTCACATTAGTAGACTGAGAGGGGTCACATCGGAGCATTTACATATTGGCAAATACTGCAAATCAAGGTGTCTCTCCCCAGCTGACCATGAACTGTCACCAGCACACCAGTGCTCTAGCCTTGTGCTCATTTCCCTTCCACCTTGCTTGTCCTTGAATCAAATTCTGGAACTAACAACAGTCTCCTTTCAATACCATCTCAGGTCAAAATTTTTTCCTGTTGTTCACTATGAAATTTCTCTGCTTCCTCTTCTTTCAAATAGAAATATAAAAAACTGGTCCTACTGCTGCCATAATGGTCAACGACTACTTTCATAAATAGGAACATATTTAGGAGTTGAGGAGAAGGCTCCACTTTTTGTGCAATTCTATTTACTCTCCTTTGCTCATTGGTCTGATAATTTCTAGATCTATTGATCTCTTAGATTTATTGGCCTAATTTCCATGGCTGTGCGAACCTGCCAACAACCCTCCCAGTTCTACAACACAGGAGTTATTGTTCTCCATATATTTCATCACCAGCAGTGTTGGGAAAATAAAACTTACCCTCAGTAGACACGACAACACAGACTATCAGAGAAAGAAGTGACCTTAGAAATCATCTAGCTCAACTCTCTGTTTTTGAAAATGGCCTAGCAGACCCAGAGAATTAGGTGACTTCCCTAGGGTCATACCTCATGTCTAAACTTGTTCACTTTTTTTTCTATGCCCTTGCACTTCAAAGCGGTTTGCCCACCAGCAGCTCAGAGCTTTCTTCAGACATCTGTGACTCAACAAAATACCAAAGTTACTTGTCTGTGCATTGAAGTTTAAGAAGTACAAACTTACAAACTCACCCAGTAATTCTACTTCTACGTAGGGATTTGCAAACCCATATTCATCGCAGCTTTATTCACAATAGCCAGAGAGTGGGAGCAAGCATCCACTAATGGAGGATGGACTAGAGAAACAAGATGTGGTACACACATTAAAATGGAATATTATTCAGTCTTAAAAAGGAAATTCTGACACATTCTACAATATGGATGAAACCTACGGACATTATGTCAAGTAAAATAAGCCATCACAAAAGGACAAATACTGTACGACCTAGAATCAAATCACAGAGACAAAACGTGGAATGGTGGCTTCCAGAGGCCAGAGGGAAGAGAGAATAAAAAGCTGAGGTATAGGGGCGCTGGGTGGCTCAGTCGGTTGAGTGTCTGACTTGGGCTCAGGTCATGATCTCATGGATCATGGGTTCAAGCCCTGCATCGGGCTCTGTGCTGACAGCTAGCTAGCTAGCCTACTTCAGATTCTGTACCTCCCTCTCTCTCTGATCCTCCCCTGCTCGCACTGTCTCTCTCTGTCTCTCAAAAATAAACTAAAAAAACATGTAAAAAAAAACTGTGGTATATAAAATTTCAGTTTAGACGAAAAGAGTTCTGGAAATTGATTACACAATGATGTGAATGTACTTAACTTACTGAACTATAAATTTTAAAAATGTTAAGGTGAGAAACTTCATGTTATGTATATTTTGCCATATTTTAAAAAAGCCTCACTAAAGAGGAACGAGGAGAAAGAAAAGGACGAGGAAAAGAAAGAGGGGAAGCAAGAGGAATAGAGGAGTAGGGGTGAAGAGGGGGAGGAGGAGGAAGAAGAGAAGGAGCACTATTCCGTACCAATTGGATTCTGGTATTCTGGAAAGTATGATTCAATAAATGAAGCAGGTATCGAGTGGAGATAAAACCAAGTAAGAACACTATTGAAATAAATTGAATAAAAACATTTTTCATTTACTTAAATTTTATTTTGATTAGGCCTTCTTCTCTCAGAATCCTCACAGAAACATTCAGGTAGGTATTATTTAAGCCTACCTGGTCACCCTTAAAATGGTATGACCAATTCATCCTGGCTACTCCCGCTTTTTGTACGACGGGTCCCATGTTCCAGTCAACCCCTCGGCCCTTCGCAAATGAGACAGTTGGCCACCATATTTATTAGTGAATCTGAGAGGGGTTATGCAGCAGCTAAGTAGAGCCAAGACTCAAAATCAGATTGGACTGAAAAAAGAACCAAAGAACTACAATTAAATGAGTAGGAAAAAAGAGAGGAGGAACCATAAAACCTCTCTGCTGATGTCATTGTATCATAATAAGATAGTAATACTATAAAATTTCTTCCTACAGTCTGGGCTTAGATTTAAAAGAAATTTAATCTGCCATGTCAAATATTCTTAGTTAACTGGCTTCTCTGCCCCTATTAAATACGCCATTATGACCATTAATATTCTGGAAAGTTTGCAGGCTGATGTTCTTCACGGCAAAGCCAAATTTCTGATTCGTGTGTTGCGCTTAGAATGACTTGGAGCACAGGGTAGAAACAGCCAGCAATGGCCCCAGACATGGAGTATCATCAGGGCTATACTCAGTGTTTGCTCAAAGCCTTCCTTTTCTTTTTTTTTTCTTTTTTTCTTTTTTTCTTTTTTTTTGTTTTCAAAGCCTTCCTAATAAAGGACTTCAGAAGGGACAGTCTGAGCTTTTCAAATCAATGTAAAAAAACAACCACAACAAACCAGGGGCCCCTGAGTGGCTCAGTCAGTTGGGTGTCAGACTTCAGCTCACATCATGATCTTGCAGTCAGTGAGCTTCCTGTGCTGACAGCTGAGAGCCTGGAGCCTGCTTCAGATTCTGTGTCTCCATTTCCCTTTGCTCCTCCCCACTCGAGCTCTGTCTCTCTCTGTCTCTCAAAAATGAAAAACATTAAAAAAAAACACTGTAACCTTGAGCAACTTTCAAAATACAGGCCGTTACCTGGATGGGCAAAGATGTTTGTATTGCAGTCAGAGAATGACCCTAGTTGATTTTTCCTACATGTCACCAGAGAGGGAGCAGAGATGGGCAGGGGGAACAAGAAAGCTAGAGGAGTGGGGTTTGTCTGAGATCCTAAAAATCCACTCGAGGTGAGAAATCTCAGACTGATTCCCATATCCACCTTACTTCTATCTCCTTCAGTCTTAAGTAAGAGGCTGAAAGAACAATGGGAGGACAGGGGAACGTTCCACTTCCAGGAAAAGAGAGTAAGAATGAGAGCACTGGGCACAGGAAAGTGAGCCTGCCTGAGCCCCCAAGGGTGCTTCAGAACAGCACACAAAGTGGATTCCCTCTATTTCACTGTAGATCAGGGAATAACTATGATGCTGCTGTAAGGTCTGACGAAACGTTGCCACTGTCCCATGATGCTTTGTTTTCCACTCTGCTCACTCCCTGGGGTTTGTAATGAAGCCCTCAAGCTGTGGGTAGAGGGAGTAAAGCTGGTAAGGCCATGTACTGCTCCACCACCATCCCTGGGGGTGAGTGGGCCCGGAAGGATGACAGAGAAACCTCCAGGTATTATCTGTGCAAAGAAGAGAACAGAATGCTAGCTCCCTTGAGCATGTAGCAAGAGAAACGCAGGCAGTAGAAAGAGCTGGCTTTGAATGAAACAAACAAAGAAACTCATCCCAAGGCCTTTCCCATGCCGGTCCGCTGAAACATTCCCTTGTGCATTCAGAAACAAACCCTGTAGCGATGGGTGCAGACAAGGTAGTAAGAGACTCCGGCTCCACTCAGCCTTTTCCTTCTACGACACACTTGACAAACGATGTTCACACGCCCGGCAAGCTCCCACAACCAGCCACAGGCTCCTCTAAATTGCCTATGTGATTTCTGGAAATTCAGTGTGGCAAAACACGATGCAAGTGGGTGAGAGGGATGTTACACAGATGTACGTGGATTTCCCTCAAATGTATTACATGATGACCAAAAAAGTCAGTTTGGCTGCAAACCTAAGGTTTTTGTCAAGTCAGGAATGACTTCTCTAGCATAGAGATTTGGACATGCATGTTCACAGCATGATTCTCAAGAGCCAACAAGTAGAAACACCACAAATTTCCCTTGACTGATGAACTGATGAACACGTGGTACTATATCCATGAATACTATTCAGAATTAAAAAGGAACAGAATAGGGGCGCCTGGGTGGCTCAGTCGGTTGAGCATCCCACTTTGGCTCAGGTCATGATCTCACGGTTCGTGGGAAACCCACGGCAGGCTGTGTGCTGACAGCTAGCTCAGAGCCCGCGGCCTGTCTTCAGAGTCTATGTCTCCCTCTCTCTCTGACCCTCCCCTGCTCTCTCTCTCAAAAAAAAAATTAATTAATTTAAAAAAGAAATTAAAAAATATACTTCTTGGGAAAAAACGAGCTCATGACATTACTCATGATCGACAGGGACTGGCCTCGTGTGTGTCTGCCAAAATCTCTCACCTCTAGAGCCGTTCTCTGGCATCTCCTGGTACTTAGCTCAGAATTTTTAAAATGTACCTTGTGCCTCCTCCTTTGTTGAGAGAAGTGTGGCAGCATCCCCTCTGACGCATTTCCACATTTTTATAAATACAATCAACCCCATTACACTTGCAGGGTTCCTTAAAACTAAATGATTTATTCTAGAGACAGAGAAATCAGGTGTTGTCCATGGGTTACTGTCAAGGACAAAATACAGGAAACGAAATATGAGCTGGGCTGTCATAATTTACCTGTTGTGTATCCTTAGGGCATTTTCCCCATCAGAAATAAAAGGTCAATGATAATGTTTTCTGGGCATTAAAGACTGCTTATATTAAAGGATATTTCATATGTGTAAAATGAAAACATAAAGGTAGTATTTCCTACTGACACTCGTTATAAATAATACTGTGTTGCCAATGACTTGAAAACTCACATTTTCTATAAATTCCTATTGCCATGTGTAGATCTGAAAAAAATAGAAACAGATTACAGATTACTTTTGTGGTGATGCAATGCTATACCAAGTTTACTTAGGTCACATCTCTGATTACAATTTTAAAAAACCCAAAATATGCAAGTTGGAAGGGAACTAAAATATTATCTAGCTAATTCTCCCAGCTGAGGGAACAAAGGACTATGATAATCAGCTTGCTCCAAATCTCACAGAACAGGGAAGGCAATTCAGGACGCAGGGGCCAGGTCTCCTGACTCACGATCACGTGCTCTTTGCAGTATTTCTATAATGTCCAGAGCATGCACGTGAAGGTTACGCTCTGGATAAGCACAAACAGGAAAGGGACTTCGACTCTAGGGACACCTCCTATTTAGTTAGAAAGAATTAGGGTAGAAGTGGCAAACTGTCCTTCCATGGACTAAACGCAGCCCCACAGACACGTTTCTTGACTAACATGGATTTTTAAGCAGATTTTAAATTAGTTCTCAAACTTAAAATTTGGAGGTTTTATACAGAAACTCAGATTTCACACTTTTTTTTTTTTGAACTTTGCAAGTAACACCGGGCCAGCATTCTTCTATGACAGCAGTCACTGGAGGTGAGCGGTGGTTGTCCCGTCTAGAAGGATCTTTCCTTCTTTTACTGTGGACTTTTTTCTCGCACCTGATCTGTCTGTTTCATTTTAATTACCCAGACAGACCCTGTTTGGCATCTGAGTGTGTGCACTGAGCTAAGGGACCGGGCAGTGCTGACTCCGTAGATTGTCTGTCTCAAGGTGGGACTTGGGAGACAGGTGTAAAGCCTGGAGGTTGGCTCAGTTCTTAGCCTTTCTGACTGGATGTGACTTATGCAAAGGAAAATCTGCTGGGACTACATATCGGTAACAGGTTTATTAGGGACCTGCCTAGGAACAGGTGGTTTTCGGTTTTGTTTTGTGTTTGTTTTTGTCTTTTCAAAGAGGGCACTGGATATTCTAGGACAGATTTGCTTCCTACATTTGTGAGGCCTTGAGGAAGAATGCAAATAAAGGCCCAAATACCCTAAGCCTGAATTTTTTAGAAGTTCCCAATATAAGCTCACAGACTATTCAAAGGAATCTATATTCCTTTGACAAATGTATTTACATCACACAAGGTTGGATTTTTTTTTCTAAGTTTATTTATTTATTTTTTAGAAAGAGAAAACACCTAAGTGGGAAGGGGCAGACATAGAGAAGGAGACACAGAATCCGAAGCAGGCTCAGTTGTTAGCACAGAGCCCAACGTGGGGCTTGAACTCATGAACTGTGAGATCATGACCTGAGCTTAAGTGGGACGCTTACCCAACTGAGTCACCCAGGCGCCCCACAAGGAGTCTAGTTTTAAATGTAAAATTCTCAGAGACTCTGGAGTTCTAAACCAGAACAAGGTACCATGTGGAAAACTGGCTGCAAGACCCTATCCCACAGACCACCCCGTCTCTTCCCAGGCGGTGTGGACCCTGTACCGCCAGCAGTTTCGTGAATATGTAAGTGGATATCAGCCATCACACCACGTGCTGCCCTCACCCCTCCGCTCAGACCACATCCTCCAGCCCCTCCATGGCCCGAGAGAGTCCCACACAAGCTGGTGGCAAGGATGAGTCAACTACGGCCTGTGGGTCAAATCCAGCCCCAAACGTGTCTTTGTATGGCTTTTAAGCGAAGGATAGTTTCATATTTTTAGAAGGTTGTAAAACATTACAGAGTACATGAGAGAGACGCTAAGTGGCTCACAGAGCCCAAAATATTTACTATCTTGCCCTTTACAAAAAAGCTTTGCTTACCCCCACACTAAGGCTCAAGGCAAGATTTCCTCTTTCTTTGATCTAAGGGCAATATTACCCAGAACCTTCTAAAATGACCATGGAGACAATTCGAAGTCTACTCGCCTCCTTCAAAATCCCTCCGTGATCCTGGAACCACTCCCCTCTCTTACCTTTTGTGGTTTCTTCCTAATCAGAGAGGGTTTGAATGGGGCTAGGCCATTTACTGAACACCTATACTCTGAGTCCGGAACTGTGCTCAAGGCTTATAAGTACTTACCTTTTTCTACCCCCTCAGGCTGACTCCTGTCAAGGGCAGAAATCCAAGCCATGCAAACAAAACCAGGGAGTCTGGAGACGGGAAGGAGTCTAGCATTCTGGTGTTTGCTGAAATTATCACCAACGGCCCATTTTAGTTTAATCTGACGATGACAAGGATGGAAAGAAGAATCGATCGTCTTTGAAAAGGTACGGTTTTTCGTTAAGTGTAAAAATGACTCTTTTCTTCCTTCTCACAGCAGAGGGATTCGAGAGCTGGGCCAAGGCTCAGAAGTCCAGAGTTCAGTAGCCTAGAGACCTCGGTGATTAAATTCCACCTCTGTTTCTCCTCTGTGTCTAAGGAGAGAGACAGATGGTGTGTCTGGAGAAAGATCATGCGGAGATGAATCTCTCTGATACCGGCTCAGAGGCAGCTTTATATGAGGCCAGTGGCCTAGAATGGAATCAAATACTCACATTAAAGAGAAAGCATCAGGAAGTTCCACCCCATGAAGCCGGGGCGCCTTACCTCACACGGCTGCCTGAGGTCCTATGGACTTTTCCCCATACCGCACAAAGCGGCACTTCCCTGGGGGAAAACAGGCTCTCCCCCAGAAAGGCGTCAGTTCAGATCCCTCCACAGAGTTAAGAACAAAGAAACCTTGGAGAACGTCAATCAGGACCTTTGAGGTTTATCTGATTTTCTTAGTCACAGCAACACAGATGGCTTTTGTTTTTTTATAAGCAAAGGCAAAAGCCCCACCGTAATTGAATAAATCAAAGGAGTAGGAGATTGATTTTTGTGGGCTATTTTCAGTAAGAAATAGCTTTTTCCATTGCTAACAGAAAACTTGGCTGTAATCTAGTAGAGAATTACATGAAAAATTCCAAAATCAGAAAAGCGCAGAGGATAACATAATAAAGGCAGTGCGCTCATCACCGAGATGGAATACCATTTGGCCATAGTTGCTTCAGATCTTTTCAAAACAAAATAAATTAAACATTATTTTTACAAATGAACTTCCCTTTTTACCCACATCTCCCCACAGTCCCATTAAACCTGCTACCTAGTAAATTACATTAATAAAATCTTAATGCTGAATTACTGTTCCTTAGAATAAATCTTATTTGTTCAAATATATATGTGTGTATAGAACTAGGTTAAACTATTTGTATGAGATCATCTATAATTTGCACATTTGTGTTCATTAGCGATATTAGACTATCATTATAGCCTTAAAAATGAGTTCAGTAACTTACCTCTTTTTTTTCTATTCTCTGAAGCAGTTTGCATATTAAAGAGATGATTTATTTCTCCTAAATAACTGCCTTATGTTGTCATAATTTTTTACTCTTAATCCAATTTTTAGGGTTTTCATTTTATTAGTTTTAAACATCTTGTTTTTGTTTTCTTTTTTTACTTATAGTTTTCACCTCATTCAAATGTTTTAGTTTATTAGCAGAAATTGCTGTTGGTATTCTTTTGATGAATCTTAAAAATTCAATTCTATTTGTAATGTTTTCCCTTTCATATTTTTTTCACTATTTATTTGTGATTTTCTTCCTCTTCTCAATTAATTTTGTCAGAGTTGTTTGTTTTATTATTCAAAATAATCAGGGTTTTACTTTTGGTAATTTCTCTATTTTTATTTCACTAATTTTGAATGTATCCTTTTCCTATACTCTGTTTGCCCCGACTTTTTCTTTTCTAACTCTTTGAATTGAAATCTTATCCCATTTATTTTCATTATTCTGTTTAAATAAATACAGCATCACACAATTTTATATGCAATTCCTCTGTCTTGTTCAAAACAAAATATTTGGTGGTTTCAATTATGATTACTTCTTTAACTTATGAATTGTTAAGTATGGCCTTGCTTTCGAATAAGTTTATTTAAAAACATTGTTTATTTATTTTTGAGAGAGAGAGACAGAGACACAGCATGAGCGCAGGAGGGGCAGAGAGGGAGGGCAACACAGAATCTGAACCAGGCTCCGGGCTCTGAGCTTCAGCACAGAACCCCACATGGGGCTTGAACTCACAAACCATGAGATCATGACCTGAGGTGAAGTCAGAGTCTCAACCGACTGAGCCACCCAGGCGCCCCATGAAAAAATTTATTTTTTCAATATTTTCAACCAATTTCTTACTTAATTGTTTTTGGTAACTGAATGCACAATGTATGATATCAATTCTCTGGAATCTGTTGGGAGTTCCACTGTGCCATTATTTGGGAAAATGTATTTTGTGTATGCTCGAAAATAATTTACGTCCTCTATTTGATACCAAGTTTGGTATAGGTTCTGGATAAAGCTAATTAAATGCATTATTCATATTACTACAATGCTACTTTTTTTTCTTCCTGAGTTATTGATTTATGAAAATGTATTAAATCTCCTTCTGTGATTGTATTAATGTCATAAATAGCATCGATTGATTTTCTATTGTTAAGCTACCCTTGCATTCCTGAAATAAATCCTACTAGGTTATGATTATCTTTTTCATTCAACTTGCTGATGATTTACTTTTTTGTTTTTTATAAGAGAGACTAGCTGTCCATTTCCTTTACTATAATATCCTTGCACTAAAATGAGATAGGGGTGGGGTGCCTGGGTGGCTCAGTCAGTTGAATGTCCAGCTTTGGCTCAGGTCAAGATTTCACAGTTTGTGGGTTCGAGCCCTGCATCAGGCTTTGGGCTGACAGCTCAGAGCCTACAGTCTGCTTTGGATTCTGTGTCTCCCTGTCTCTCTGACCCTCCCCTGCTCACTCTGTCTCTCTTTCTCTCAAAAAAAAATAAAACATTAAAAATTTTTTTAAGTAAAATGAGATAGGGAATGCCCCCTCTTTTTCAGTTCTCTGGAAGATGGTGAGTTGGATTGTTATTTTTTTCATAAATGTAAGGAAGATTTATCACAGAAACCATCAGGGTTAGTAGTGTTCTTTGTGGGAAGCCTTTTGAAAACAAATTTAGTTTTCTTGACAGATATGAGAATTCAGATATTCTCATTTTTATTGGGTCAGTTTTGATAAATTCTACTTTTCAAAGAATTAGTCTATTTCAATGAAATAGTCAAACTAGAATAAAGTTGTTAATAGTATTTTACTGCTTTTTACTATCTGTAGGATTTATAACCATGTCCTCATGTTTTATCTCTATTCAGTAACCTTCATCTTCTCTTTTTCTTGATCAATCTTGTTAGAAGTTTATCAATTGCATTAATTTTTTATATAACTTACTGGCTTTTTTTCCTGTGGTGCATCCATTTTCTGTGTCATCAGTTACTGCTGTTATCTTTGTTATTCCTTTGCTTCTATTTTGTTTGGGTGGGTTTTTAAGTTTATTTATTTATTTTGAGAGAGAGAGAGAGAGAGAGAGAGAAGGAGAAAACATGAGTCGGGGAGGAGCAGAGAGACAGGGAGAAAGAGAATCACAAACATACACCTTGCTGTCAGCACCAAACTCTACTCAGGGCTCCATCTCATTGATGAGGTGTGACCTGAGCTGAAATCTAGAGTCAGACACTCAGCTGACTGAGCCAGCCAGGTGCCCCTATTTTGTTTGCCATTCTTTTTCTAGTTTATCAAGCTAAAAACATATTTTTAATCTTTTTCTAATATATGCATCAAGAACCATACATTTCTCTCTAAATATTTTTCTAATTTTGTCACAAAGTTTTGATATATCATATTTTCATTATTATTCTATTGTTGTCTAAATATATACTCTACTTAATTTTAAACCTTTGTAATTTGTGAAGACCTGCTTTGTGGCATAACATATGGTCTCTTTCTGGTTAAGAGTGTCACATGCACGTGGAAAAATAATGTGTATCTTCAGTTGATGGATGCAATTTCTACAAATGTCGGTTTTGTCAAATTAAATAACCATGTTGTTCAAATCGTTTCTATTCTTACTATTGTTTTTTTAATCTGCTTGTTCTATTAGTTGTTGAGAAAAGTATGTTAAAAGCACCAACTATAATTGTGTATTTTTCCATTTTTCCTTCTAGTTGTATTAAGTTTCCTTTTTATATTTTGAAGTTATGTTATTAGGCATACACAAATTTTAACTTTTTTCTTGTCTTTCCCTGGATAAAACTTTTGGTACCATGTTAAGGGGATGTGATAGCAGAATCCTTGTGTTGTTTTATATCTCAAAGAGAAAGCTTTTAATATTTCACCATTAAATTTGATACTTGTTACAGGCATTTTATTAAATATTCTTTGTCAGTTAAGGAAGTTCTCTTCTATTTCTAGTTTGCTGATAGTTGTGTTCTTTATCATGAATGGAAGATAACTTTTATCAAATAATTTTCTGTATCTCATAAGATATATAAATTTTGGATTTTTTTCTATTAGTGTGCTAAATTGTGTTCGTTGACTTTTAATGTCACATAATATCTACAATAATGTCCTTAATATCTACAATAAACTCTACTTGATTATGATGTATACATTTCTGTATAGTAGTTAATTTCATTTGTTAATAAGTTCTTTAAGACTTGTCTATATTCTGTATTTTTGTTCTCATTATTTTTGCATATGGCCTTTATTTTTCCAATCTGGTTATATTCTTGTCCAGCTCTTGAATCAACCTTATTTATGGAGGAGGGCACTCATGGGGATGAGCACTGGGTGTTACATGGAAACCAACTTGACAATAAATATATTAAAAAAAAAAAACATTATGCTGGCACGTAAAGAATATTAAAAAATGCACCAATTTTTAAATCTCTGAAAGAGTCTTGTAGGATTGCTTTTTCTTCTCTAAACACTTGGAAAAATTCACCAATAAAGCCATCTGACCTGGAAGTTTTCTTTTGTGGTTGTATTTTAAAAATAGGTTCAATTTACTTAATAGTGAAAGAGGTTTTAGGTATATTATTTTTTTCTAGATCTTATTTGAGATGTATTTATCAAGAAATTTGACTATTTCATCTAAATTGTGAAATAATGCTGTTTATAATATCCTTTTATCATCATTACAAGATCTGTAGCATCTAAAGTGATGGTCTCTTTTACACTTCTTTCATTAATTTTGTGTGTTCTCTCAGTTTTTCTTGATCAATTTCATTAATGAATTATTAATGATATTAATTCCTTGCAAATAATCAAATTTTGGATATAATGATTTTCTCTATTATACATCTATTTTCTACTTTATTGATTTACAATCTTATCTTTATTACTTATTTCCTTTTCTTTCCTTTGAGTTAAATTTACTGTTTTATTTTCAAGCGTCTTAAGATAGAAACATGGAATACTGACTTTAAGCCTTTCTTTAACATATGTAGTTAACTCTATAAGCATCCCCATTACCACTACATATAGGTTTTTATAGGATATGTCTTCATTACCTTTTAGTTAAAAATATGTGTTCTCACTTCATTTTTATTTCCTCTTTATCCCGCATATTATTTAAAGTGTGCTATGTAGTTTCCAAGCAGCTGATGATTTCTAGCTCTCTTTCTGGGACTGAATTATAGATTAGTGCAACTGTGTCAGATGAACTATTTTGAATGATTTCGAATCTTTGAAATTTCTCAAAGTTTGCCTTATGACCTAGAATATGATCACTTCTGGTAAATATGCCAAGTACACTTGAGTGTGTATTGGTAGTGTGCAGTATGTCAAGTTGTTAAATATTTTCAAATCTTCGACACCCTCCCCTTACTGATTTTATCCTTGATGGCTTGTTCTATCAGATGAGAGAAGTGTGTTAAAGTTTCCCTTTATGATTATAAATTTGTTTAGTTCTTATTTAAGATCTGCCTTTTGCTTTATATATTTAAGCTGTAATATCAGATAGATGAAAGCTTAAATTATTATAACTTATTGGTGAATTGACTTTTTTGATCATTATGCAATGTCATGTGTCTCTAGTAATGTTTTTGTCCATAAAAATCTCCTTTTCTCTGACACTAGTATGCCTTTTTGGTTAGTGGGTGTATGGTGTACCTTTTCCCATTCTTTCACTTGAACCTGTGTATTTGTATTTCAAATATTCATCTTATAAGTAGTATATTTCCATGGTTTTTAAAATATACTCTAACAAGATAGCCTTTTAACTGAAGCATTTAGTCTATTTATAATTAGTGTAATTAATGTATTGGATAAAATTAAGTATATTAATGTATTTGAGCTTAATTACACAATTATTCTCTATTTTCTATTTGACTCATTTCAGTTTCCTTTTTCATCTTCTTGCCAGTTTTTCATTTATCAAAAAATTTTATTATAACATAATTTTCCCCAGTAAGTGGTTAGTTATAACACTTATAACCCTTGGGTTATAATAATTAACCCAGTAAATGGTTAGCTACATACATTTTTCTTATTCTTTTAGAGATCACTGCATACTTCCTTCTTAGAATCTAAAACAATTTACTACTTTTTTACTACGTCTCCAGTATTGCTAGAACCTTAGAACACCATAACCTCATTTCTTCTCCCCTTGCCACTAATTTTTTTTATGAATTTTAATCCTACAAGCGTATTTTTAGGCCTCATAAAACTTTACCCTTTTGGGGGCACCTGGGTGGCTCAATCAGTTAAGCATTGGACTTTGGCTCAGGTTGTGATCTCACAGCTCATGGGTCGAACCCCACATTGGACTCTGTGCTAACAGCTCAGAGCCTGGAGTCTGCTTCAGATTCTCTTCTGCCCCTCCTCTGTTCATGCTCTGTCTCTCTCTCTCTCTCTCTCAAAAATAGATAAACATTAAAAATTTTTTATAAACCACTTTTACCCTTTTTGAGAAGTTAATATTCATTTGAATCTGCCCACAAAATTTCTCTATTATTCTTGTCTCCTTCTGTATTTCTGTACTTCCATATTATTTCTGTTGGTGGAAACTTCTGGTGATAAATTTTGTCTCTATTTTCTCTTAAAATATATTTATCTTCTACTTCTGAAGAAAACTTTTGCTGAGCATAGAATAATAGATTGCTAGGTATTTTCTTTATACTAATTAAAGTAGTTCTATCATTCTTTTCTAGATTTCACCACTTCTGTTGAGAGGTCAATTGCCAGTCTTTTTGTTGCTCTTTTGAGTGATGGTTCTCTTTCTATGCCTCCCTTTAAAATCTTTTTAAAAAATGAGTATTTGCTCTTAGGAGTTATCCTGATGTGTGTAAATGCCAGGTGGGGATTTTAGACTTCGTAAAAATCCTGTTTGAAATCTTTAAGCTATCTTCAATCTGTGGGTCAATATCTTTCATCAATTTGAACATTTTTTTGACATCATCTATTGGCTGTTCCAATATTATTTGCCGCATTCTCTCCTTTTTTCCTGGGAAAGAAACTACTACTTTCTGACTTTTCTTTTACAGTCTTTTCTGTATTTTCCATTCTTATTTTGCTTCTGTGTTTCAAAGAAATTTTTCATCTTTTCATGTAATTTACCTTTTCCCCCTCTATTTTATTCTACATAACAATAAATAATAAGGTCTTTTTCTCTTAACTCCAACATCTAGATAACCTAAGGGTCTGTCATTTCTCTGTCCATCCCTGACTCCCCACCCTCAACTTTGAGTTTTTGGTTTTATGATTTTTTTGTCTTGGTATGTCTTGCTTTATCCTTGATAACTTAAGTGAATGCTGACTATTCACTTAATACAAAATCTTTGCATCTCTTCATGATGTTATCTTTCTCCAGGGAAGGTTTGATTTTCTTCTGGGTGGCAGATGTAGTATAAACAAATACATCATTGTGGTCCAATTGGGTTTGAGATGTTTTGAGTTTGTGTTTCAGGTTTTTTGACAGCTTGTCTATTCTTAGGGTTTTTTTTTTAATATTTATTTATCATCAAAAGACAGAGAGGGACAGAGCATATCATGGGAGGGACAGCGAGAGTGAAAGAAACAGAATCTGAAGCAGGGTCCAGGCTCTGAGCTGTCAGCACAGAACCCGATGTGGGGCTAAACCTATGAACCATGAGACAATGAGCCAAGCTTAAGTCAGTTGCTCAACTGACTGAGCCACCCAGGTGCTCATATTCTTAGTTTGTCTTGATATCTTGGACATTACTCTTCAGTAATCCCCAAAGCCTTGGACACATTCAAGGTCTCCTTCTCTTTGACAGACCCTAAACTCCCATTTTTTTTCTTTCTGTCTTGGTCAGTTCAAGCTGCCATAATAAAATACCATGGACTTGGTGGTTTAAACAAGAGAAATTTATTTTCTTACTGTTCTGAAGGCTGGATGTCAGAGATTAGGATGCCTGCATTGCTGGACTGAGGTGAGGGCTTTTTTCTTGGCTTGCAGACACCTGTCTTCCAGCTGTGTCTTTGCATGGTCTTTCCTCTATCCATTATAAGAACAGAAAGAAATATTTTTCCCTCTTTTTTTATCATGTCACTAATCTCATCACGAGGGCCCTACCCTTGTGACTTATTCTAACCCTCATTTCCTCCCATAAGCGCTAGGGTTTTGACATATGAATGTTGAGGGTTCACAAACACTGAGTCCATAATGCTCTCCAACCCAATAAGGTTGCCAGACACTCTGGTTGGCATTTTGAGCAGCTGCTTTGTGGTCGGTCTCCCCACACATGTGCAACTTGGCAATCATCAAATGCTTCAGGGGATAATTGTGCGTTAGGCTCCTCCACCGTTATTCTCCATCATCATGACCCTCGCATCATGGCTGCTTTTGTTGCTCCCTGGTGCTTTGCAACATTTACGGTTGTGTATTTTACTCAGCTTTTATAGTTGTTTTTTTTTAGCAGGGAACAATTATATACTTTAGTCTAATAGAAGCTACTTCTTTTTATCTGTAAGCACTAGTACAACTGTTTTCTGAATTGTATGGGCTAGAAAGAATATAAAAATAGAAGAAAGGCTTTCTTTCTGGGGATAAAATTATATGATAAGGAGGGCTTTTCTGTGTTCTCTAGGAATTCAGAATGTAGATAGTGTTGATTCCTTTCTCATTTACGTTTTTTTTTTTAATGTTTATTTATTTTGAAGGAGAGACAGAGCATGAGTGGAGGTGGGTGGGGGCAGAGAGAGAGAGAGGGAGACACAGAATCTGAAGCAGTCTTCAGCAGGCTCTGTGCCAGGGGTGGGGCTCGAATTCAAGAGAGTGAGATCATAACCTGAGCCAGACCTGAGCTGAAGTCCAACGCTTAAAGGATTGAACCACCCAGGCATCCCTCTCATTCACATTTTAAATTCACTTACAATCTTTTATTTAATTTCATCTGGAACTATTGATCTATAAAATTTTACTTGTCCATACTATTTATTCTTAATTCTATTTTACTGAATGTCATGTAGAGAGAAAAAAGGAGTTAAAAAATTAATTTAGACTAACATGGCAAAGAATACACTCACTCCATATAGTCATATGAAGCAAGGAAAAAACTGGAAATACATTGGTTGTGAGTACAAAAACCACAGATTTTGAAGTTTAGAGTTTTTTTTGTACATTGGTATTTTCCTATTTCTGCAATACCAGGGCTCTACACCAAGAGACAGGAAGAGAGAGAGAGAACGTAGAGAGAGATGTGAACTGAACCATAAAAAGCATATTTCAAATTTCAACTCCTTATCCCACCAAGAATGGAAATTTACAAAATTTTCAAGGTAATGTCTTTTTTTGCTAATTAATAATCTCATTCATTTAAATGCCAAACCACTCTTGGCATATCAGAGAGTTCCAAAATGCATATCCAACCCAAATATGCAATCTATAAAAAATGGACCATGATGTTTTATTACTGTTACATGTCAGGTTCATGTGCTACTATGCTACTTCTCACCAGACTTCAACAAATTACTGTCGCCTAACGCAGCATTAAGATCATTTCTTATTGAAGATAAGTAGCAAGAGCAAAACTACTTAGCACTTGACTGATGCTTTACATGGATTAATCTGCACTTGGCAAGTATTATCTTGTTCTCATTTAACAATTGGGAAAAAGGAGACAAAGAAAGATTAACTCTGGAGAGCCGAATTAGCACAACAGCTTAAAGAAGAAATTTGCCTAGTAATCACCCCACCTCTCGGATGCACTTCCTAGACCAAAGCTAAACGAAATTAACAAACCAAACAATCCATGAAAACAAACCAAAAAAATAATCATCTTTTAAAAAGGCATATAGACCTTCTTTCAAACCATTTGACAAAGAGGAACTGGAGAAAATGTTATTTTTAAGATGCAGAGTATTTCTGCTTTCTAAGGGATGGAGGCTGCAGCTACCCTGGAGGGCACCTCCTCGGTTGTGGGGAAGGAGCGCCCGCCGCCCGCTGGGATACAAACCCATGCATTACTCGTGGGTAGGCCTTTCCACGTGTTGTTTAGTGGCCAAATACTGAAGCTTCGAATCAAGCAATTGAGTTTCTGGTTAATAATATAAATAGGATTTATTTTTTAATAGGTCTTTCTCATTCCAAATCATGTAAATTTGTCTTATGCTTATTTATTTATTGTTGATCTTGGTAGACATGAATGCTTTATTGCTCCCAGGAGATCAGGTTAAAATCTTGAAAGACTTCAAAGGTTGCCTTGGCCTGGTTATACAAAGCATCATCCTGGAAAGTGGTCTCCAAATGGAAGTATATTGTTGCTGAATCTAATCGAAAAACTAAAGTCTGACAGATGGTGTTATTCAAGACTAAATAACCTGGAACTTGGGAATTATACTGATGCCGACTAAGTGTATTTGAGACATATGTTGATAAAAATTACAGAAATTACAAGATATCTTATGGTCTGATTTATTTTGGGTCAAATGGGCTGACAGCACGGGATGTATGTGTAAAGATGGAATTCCCTCTCAAGGGAAATTACATCCCCAGTGAGGTCATTCTAGAGGAGGGAAGAATGACTGGGAGATGGGATTTATATTGGGGGGAACTATTTTCTTTCTGGGATTCAAGGAGATGGGGCTAGGATTCTGGAGAAGAGAGTAAGATTACGGGGACTCCCATTGGGGAAAGCAGACTGCCTCTTATTCCAGCAGCCACCCAGAGATTAAACAGCCTGGCTGACCTTAAAAACAACAAGCCCACACTCAGCTAAACTAGAAGCTGCATAGTAGGGGATCAGTGATGGGAATCTTAGAACTGGAGTCTCTTTCTAAGAGCAGCGTATCCATGTATAAATTAACTGTGATGTAATTTCCTCCAATTATTGACAAGCCTTTAGTAAAGTGCTCTAATCGCTCTAGTGAGGTCTCTCCTCTCGTGGCCTGGCTGACGTGGAACTAGATGAACAATGGCCTGAAGACTGAGCAGTGTTCCCAGGGCTGCAGGAAGAGAACCCTGGAGTGGCCGACCACAACCGGGTTGGAGTGGGAACACCTAGACACTCCCGGGGGCTTTCAGAACTCCCTGGGAAGAGTAGGTGTGTTAAAGTCTGGCCTTCCCACAGATGAGTGTAACACGAGGCTCTTCATAGGGTCTGTGATTTGTGACATCACAGACTGGAGAATTCTGGAACATTTAAAGAACACAATACAAAAGCTTTCACAGTTAAACCAGCAAACTATAGAGTAAAAATAAACAAAAGCTTACTCTATGCTTATCATTTTTTGTGGGGGAAATACTTTGCGGAGTTTTTATTATTTTTTTTATTTTGCAACACAATGATTAGTATTTATTTTAAAATTAAAGATTTTTTTTTCAGATTTACATCCCATCTGATTAGACTAATATTTTTAAATGAACAGCTGCTCTTTAATGTTTGAGTCAAAGCAGATTAAGTGTCTTCTTTGGAACTAGAAGTATTTCCTTTCCTTGACTAATTATGATGAATGGTAAACATTGTTAGCAGTGGGTCTTTACACATGTTTACTTTTAGCAGCCTAATACTTACACACATATGCACACAGGTATACTTTAGAGGAACACTAATTGTGCTTGTTGATCTAAGCCAATGTTTTTCAAAATGTCAAGGATTCAGTCTATACCGTTACAACATGCAGTAAATATTAACAATACCGATTCCTGGCTTGTAACCCCAGGAATTCTGATTCAGAAGGAATAGTCTACGGTTCAGAAATCGGCATTTTCACAAGCTTGTTGGCATTTATTGTGTCAATAATGTGTGAGAATCGCTGCCAGAGGCTCCTCTGTATGTTGGACACTTATTACTTTAAAAAATTCACAGCTTTTTCATTCACTGTAGATGCTCAGAGTCAAAACAGTCAAGTTATTTTTTAATGTACAAAAAATATCGAAACCTGAAAAATACAAAGAAAAGCTATATATATATATATATATATTATACATACACATATATATATATATAATTTTTTTTAACCAAGACAGTAAAAGCATCTAAATTTATATGGAATTGTTGGCCATTATGAAAATTTTGCCCCGCTTTACAGCACTGTGATTTCACTTGAGACAAAGTCCTAAATGACTTCTGCTCATCTCCACGCCTCATACTGGCTCATACTTTCTACCACGATGCCATCTCTGAAACAGTTCCCAAGGAGGTAGAACTAGGAATTTCCCCACCTTGTGCAAATCCCCAAGACTGATCATTTTTATCCCCCCCTGTTCTCTGACCTCCCCCGACTAGATCAGATGCACTCACAATAGGATGATGGATTTTCTTTTAGAACTAGAAATTGTAGGCAGTCAATAACATTTACTAATCAGTAATTGTCACTTTTGTTTTACTGTGGTGTTTGATTAACATCTGTTATCACACTGGATTCATATTATTGCTCTTTGATTTCTTTTCTCAATGCTCAGTATACATCCTGGGTCGATACCTTTCTTAGGGCATCTTGCCATATTGTTATCTGTGTGCATTCCTATTTCTCTTCCTCCTTTCTTCCCTCCTTCCTCATCTCCTTTCTTTTCTCCCTAGACGATCCCTCCAAGGAGTTGTTTCAGGATCACCCAGGGTTTGCTCCGTGTATGTGGCACTTGTGGATTCTGCGTGTGTGGACACTGAGCTTGGAAGTGAGAGGCACCAGTGGGCGCCAGAGGCAAGGCACTATCAGGCTGTGCCTGTGTGGAGCTGGTCAAAGCCTGCAGGGTGCCACTGCAGAAACTGACATGCGAGACGGGTGGGCTGGCAGATTGTGAAGTGGAGCCCAAGAGGTGCTGATCTGGATGGCTTTGAAAAACGAATAAGGGTTGCCAAGCAGACAAGTGGCAGATCATGGGAGTCCAAGGAGAGAGACTAACATATGGAAAGAAACCAAGGCATGAAACCGTGGGTGGTGTCCAGAGACTGACATGCAGTCCCAGTTTGACAGAACATAAAATTTAAGGGGGGTAATGACAAGAGATGAGGCATTTCTTTACAGCCCTTTATAGAATTGAAAAGAACTCTGTGATTTGCTTAGTTTCATGTACACTGGAATTTATTCTTTGCTTAATTTTATGAGACAGTTTACATCCTACAAAGACAAAGATATCACTGTCTTCTCCACCACAGCCAAGCACATGGTTGGCATCTTGAATGAAGAAGGGTGAAGTCGCCAAGGGCTTTGTGTTCCATTCCAGAGATTTCCCATCATTCTCCGAGATGTTTGAGGACAAAGGTGGTATCTACCTCATTCTCCTCAGTGCCCACTGCAGAGCCTTCTGCCAGTAGGCACCCAGAGACTCTTGACTGAAAGGATGCTGAATTCCACAGCCCCTGAATTTCACTGATTCAGTGGAAGGTATGGAAAGTGTAGGGATGCTAGGAGAGGCTGCTGTATGGTACAAGAGATGTCAGAAAGCATGATTTGAATAATTTGAAAGAAGAGTGAAGACATTTTTGACATCCAGCTATTTTTTCCAAGCTAACTCGACTAGTCAAATCATTCATAACACTCAAGCTAATTCATGCTCTCAGATCAAGTCTCAGAGTTTCTTTCCTGGATTCTAGGATAGGAACTTTCCAAGACATCAGTGAAAACACTTGCTATTACTTTACATATATGCATAAACAGAAACGATTATCCAAATGGTAAGATATTAATGTGGCTTTAGAATATAACTGCGTTTATAAGTAAGACATCAACTGCTCTTTGACATTTGCTTCTAGATACAGCGTTATCAGTATAAGTGTGGAGAAGCAAATGAGTCTCAACAAATTAATGATTCTTGGGTGAAAGCCACGAGGCTTCTTCGGGTACATCCTTCATATAGTTGTGACACCTCTAACAAAGAGCCAAAGAAAATGTGAGTTCTAAACAGTATAAGGCGTACCATTTCAGTTTTTTCTTCCCTTTCCAAATGTCATTTCACATTTGCAATGAATTGACCTAGCCCAGAAAAGATGCACAATGTTGAGATGAAAATCTGTGAGTGACTCCACGAAGGTGCTTGAGATGTGGTGTTTTTTCCATAGTTAAGCCCATCAGTGGCTCTCTGGGAATATCTTTTTTTTTTCCTTTTTAAATAAAAGCTTACAATGCATTATTTACATAATGTCTCGATAGTTTTAGTAAGAGCAAGAAAGGAAGCATTAGCAGAAAATAAGATAGAATTCTTGCTAATTAAATGCTGTGCCAGGCAACAGGATCAGAACCTCAGAGTCAGAGAGTGCCTTAGAGATCTGCTGTTTACCTAGGAACTGACAACCTAGAGAGTTAAGTCTAGCCTACAAGAAAGGTTTTATTTAACCAACACTTGGTTTTTACTCCTGCCCTCCTTCCCAATCTGAAGCTATTGAAAACTCAAGAGGTTTCCCACAAATCTGAAGACTTGCAGCTTCTCTTCTTTTAGGACAATACTGAGCCCTTATCTCCAACCATAAGGTGGGGCTGCCAACAGCCCTTCCCTTTAGAGAAGGAGACTCTGTTTCTCTGTCCTCACCGACCCCCTGAGAGTGCTGAGGTCTCCAGCTTGGCCCCTGCAGCACGTGACTTGCCATGTCCTGTGCTACATTAATGCTAAGGCAGATTTTAACTCTAATGTCTTGAATACATGCTTGAGTACATGCTGTCCTTTAATCTGGCTAACATGGGTAAGTTTTCTTCAGTATGGTATCATCTGACAATATAAATATTATAATTTGTTTAACAGGTTACAGTTTTAAACTAATTAGGGATTTACTTCTACCTAATGAAATTTGCCTATAGCAATTTAACATTATCTTGTTAGTACAGATTGCAAATACCAAATTCTTTTCAAAATATTTTTTCTTTGAAGGCACCTTGAGTGTATACATATATATATATGTATATACATGTATATATATATATATGTATGTATATACATGTATATAAAATCTCAGATTAGTTTCTATTCTGAATGTATTTCAAACTATAGCACCAATTTAATGTAGGAATAATTTTCAAATGGCAAAATAGTTGACAACAAACGCTTGGCTGTATAATTGGGAATCTGATGCTCACACACAGTAAATGATTTGGCCTACTTTTCTGAATATTTATTTAGCAAATGCTTATCATCTTTCAAGATCTCTGTATAGAGGGCAATTAGGGAATATAAGGGTGAGTGAGACATGGTCTCTGGCCTCCAAAGAACTTACATTCTGGTCAGGAATACAAATGCATAAATAATTCAAGGCAGCCAGGAAAGGGGAGTGCTCAATGGTCAGCAAGAGGAACTGAGCACTGTCAAGGTCAGAACTGGAATAAAGGTGTGGGGGGGAGGAAGTGAGGGTGTTACTGCAAGATTCTAACCCAGTGGCCCAGGGTGTTAGAGAGTCTATCCAGATTTGGAACAGGATTGCAGACCAAATGTATGCTCAATACTGTCCCCAAGAGGGGTAGATTTCAGGCCCTGGTCTTGTCAGTAGGATTTTTTTTAAATCAGGCTGTATAGCTTTATAAAAATGCAACTTGGAAGAGTTAAATGTTGACCTCAAAAAATAATTAGGACACTAGTCTAATGAAAGCGAGATTAACTATAGCCTGCCTTTCTGTTTGGAGTTGCTTTGACTGGTTTTTTATAAGGATCACTGTGGATAACCAGGCTGGTGTGGACTTCAGAGGAAAGATAGCCTCCTAAGACTCTTGTCACTTAGCCAACATTGAAAAACATCTGGTCTTTAAATGCTGGTCTTATAATGAGTTTATTCTGAAGGTAAAATCAGCCAGATTTACCATTTGGTAGTACAGATATAAACAAAAACAATAACAATCATTGTTGGGCTAAAACTTCCCCTTCCCAGCTTTTGCAAATTCTTCTATTTGGATAACCTGATGACATTAGGAAATCTCACTTTAAATGACCAAGACTCACTGAGAACCTCAAGAGAAGGAGACGGGGATGAAGAGAGGTAGGGATTATCACTGGTAACTGTGGCAGAATGCATGCTTCAAATTGCAGAGCTGCAGGAAAATGTCATTTCTGATCACACATTGTGAGTGAGTGCTCAGTACTACCAGCCAGCCGAGCACCGGCAGCAGAGTGGATAATATTAACTCGTGTTGATAACTTACAGTTGTCTTTTCATTGAATCCAACTCTTTCCATCTGCTTAAGTGCCTCTAGTGGGCCTTTGTACCTGATTATTTATCATTTGGCAACAGTGCTTAGGTCAGCACTTTTTTTTTTTTTTGGTCATTTTTGGTCCTTCACTCAGCAGTTAATGAACTATCCCATCCACGTTTATATTTAGTGAACATAATTAAGGCAAAGCCCTAGAAAAAATACATAGGGCAGAGTGACCACAAGCCTCAGTCCCTGCCTACACTATGTTTATAGTATGGGAGCGCCTGGATGGCTTAGTCAGTTAAGTGTCTGACTCTTGATTTCCGTTCAGGTCATGATCTCAGGGTCTGTGACATCAAGTCCTGTGTCCAGCTAGCTTTCTGCACTAACAGCACAAAGCCTGTTTGGGATTCTCTCTCTCCTTCTCTCTCTCTCTGCCCCTCTCTGCTCTCTCTTTCTCTCTCAAAATAAATAAACATTAAAAATACACATATGTGTATAGTATGGAAAGAAGGAAGGAAGAGGGAGGGAAAGTAACTCATTAAGACCCTGTAATTTCCAAGCATGATTATCTCATTTAAGCCCTCACAGGGCACTCAAGAAAATGACCCAAGCTAGAAAGTGGCGCAACCCCTCCCACCAGTCCTCCCTCTAGCAGCTTTTGTATCTCCCCTTCCCCTTGCACTGGTAGACTTTTGTCTTCTAATAGAGTGAGCTGTATATACCTGTCGCAAAGACTGTGAAATACATTTCCCTAACTACAGTACCTGGCCTAGGGTCTGGCTCATAATTGGTGCCCGGTGAATATTTATTGAAGTAGTTGAATCTCCTTAACTAAAACAGACTACTGGTGGGGCGATGATACTTGGTATCCAAAAGCTCTGACTTAATGTCTGCTCGCCACAGGCTGGAGCGCTTCTATGGAGCAGGCACAACACCTGCCCGTTAGTCATGGACCAATTTCCCAGGTCATCAGTTTTCCCCAAGAAAATACAAAAAGTACAGGCTACTTCTGCTTCATTTGCTGGCGGATGCGCCAGAGTGTATGAATGTGCTCACTATAGGAAAACCGACTATGGAAGTGGCTAGATGTAAAAGACTTTTTTTTTTTTAAGTTTTATGAGTTAAATTGGTAGCACATTGTGAGCCGGCCACTAACCGTGCTGACCAGATCCACTGTGTTAGACATAAGAGGTAACATGATAACACAGACGGGGTGTGTCTGTGGGACTCTGCTATCTGTCAACCCTTGCTTCAAATGTCTGCTTTCCTAGACACACAGCCCTGCCCCTACTTTTGACACCCGCATTCTGACTTGCCGTTTCATCTAAGCTCAGGATTTTGATATACTCTGTTGACTAAGCGCATTGTCGCCACCACAAACTTGAGCAAAGTTGGCACTGCATCTCTAAAATCATGAGAAAAAATGAATCAGTGCTTACACTTTGTTTGGGAATCACATTGAATTCAGAGCACACAGAACGTCCTCCAGCTGTCTTGCAGAAAATGTCCAGGACATTTGGACAAAATGTCCTCAATCCCTGAGGCCCCGCCCCACACCCCGCAAAGGAGCTATAGTGCAGAAATGGACACAGGGACCACGGGAGCAAGCCCCACGCTTTTTGTTGGCTGCCATCTTTAAACCACTACTTTTCAGAGCAGAATCTGCCAGAAAGGACCCTGTCTGCAAGCCCCACTTAAAATGGAGGACTCCTCCAAAAAAAAAAAAAAAGTCACACCAATGAGCTGCTTGAGTTGCCTTCCATCAATCAGGATGAAATTCTTCCACCCAATCACGATGAGGTCCTTCCAACCAATCAGAATGAGGAGATTTTCTCTATATAAGCAGGATCTCTTTCTCTCTCTCTCTCTCTCTCTCTCCCTCTCTCTCTCCTGCCCACCCCCACCCCTCCCAGGATGGATTAAGTACTATTTGTTAGTGTGTTAGTGTTGTTGTTCTGTTCAGCTCGGGCTGTAGCATCTACAGAACTTTGCCTGTGTCTTTGTTCTTCAGATCTGGACTCCTTTCTATCATTTTCAGCCCAAGAACGTGACTCTGGTAATAAAATGAGGGAGTTAAAATCAAAGTCGTGTATTAGGTCCTGTGCTAACTGGGACATATTCTCTATCCTTACCTCCCTCTGTCATTCTGTATGTATGTGTGTGTGTTTTCCTCTTGGTAGTCCCTCATAGTCTCTCTCTCGTTCTGCATTTACACATGCCTAGGATTCCTCCTAGTTTAGTGTCTCCCCATCCCACGTCATCTGGTGTGCATCTATTAGGCCATCCTAAGCGGCTTTACCAAGTGCTTGAGGTGACAGTGCCCTGCCACACATACAGATAATAAAGGTGCAAGTCATCTGTAGAGAATCCAAAAGCAATAATAACAACTTAAAATCTGTTTATTATCACCACATGCCAGCAGCTCTAAGCAATGTCAGTACCAAATATTCCTCCTGATCTGGAAGGAGCAGACTGGCCCTGGGGCTGGTGTGCTTCTGGCCAGCCCTGCTCTGGAACTTGGAAAGTCCTTCCTCTGGCTGCTTTTTTTTTTTATCTCTTCTCATGGAAGAAGAGTGGACTTAAAGCAGCACAAACTGTGACCCTTGGACCACTGGTGGCCTCTAGGTATTTAGATCTATCAAGTTGACAGTTTTGAAGGAAAACAGATGAAACTATACTTTTTGTATGTCGGCAACTATTTTTCCCAGGAATCCTGTTAACATCCTTCAAATTACATTCCCAGCCTCTGCACAATGTACTCTAAAATGGCAAAGTTGGTTGTTCATCTCGATCAACAGTGTAGTTTGTTTAAAGAATATTTCCCATTGTTTGCATGTTAAGTATCTTAATAAAATTAAGGTTTAATTCTTTTTAAATGTTGCATTACATCCTTTGAAAATGGCTCAAACTAGCTGGTTATAGCATTAAAGTAGTCATTAACAGGTAATGCAAATACAACTTTAATGAATCTGAAGGTGTGCTGATTAAAATTTTTTTATTATTTATTATTGTTTTTCATTTACCTCCAAGTTAGCATATAGGGCAATAATGATTTCAGGAGTAGAATCCAGTGATTCATCCCCTACATATAACACCCAATGTCCATCCCAACAAGTGTCTTCCTTAATGTCTCTTACCCATTTAGCCTCTCCCCACACACAACTCCTCCAGCAACCGTTTGTTCTCTATATTTAAGAGTCTCTAATGTTTTGTCCCCCTCCCTGTTTTTATATTATTTTTGCTTCTTTTCCCTTATGTTCATCTGTTTTGTATCTTAAATTCCACATGTGAGTGAAGTCATATGATGCCTTTCTCTGATTAATTTCACTTAGCATAATACACTCTAGTTCTATCCACATTGTTGCACATGGCAAGATTCCATTCTTTTTGATTGCTAAGTAATACTCCATTGTATATATATTGAAGTCTTATATATATATATTGAAGTTTGGAATTGTGATGCCTCCAGCTTTGGTTTTCTTTTTCAGGATTGCTTTGGCTATCTGGTTCCACACAAATTTTAGGATGGTCTGTTCTAACTCTGTGAAGAATGCTGGTGTTATTTTGATTAGGGATTGCATTGAATATGTAGATTGCTTTGGGTAGTATCAATGTTTTAACAAGATTCGTTTTTCCAATCCATAAGCATGGAATATTTTTTCCATTTTTTTGCGTCTTCTTCAATTTCTTTCATAAATAAGCTTTCTATAGATTTCAGTGTATAGATTTTTCACTTCTTTGGTTAGGTTTATTCCAAGATATTTTATGGGTTTTGGTGCAGTTGTAAATGGGACAGATTTCTTGATTTCTGTTTCTGTTACTTCATCATTGGTGTATAGAAGTGCAACCAATTTCTGTGCAGGATATAATATCCTGTGACTTGCTGAATTCATGGATCAGTTCTAGCAGTTTTTTTGTGGAATCTTTTGGGTTTTCCATGTAGAGTATCATGTCATCTGCAAAGAGTGAAAGTTTGACTTCCTCCTTGCCAATTTGGATGCCATTTATGTCTTTGTGTCATCTGATTGCTGAGGCTTAGATTGCGAGAGTGGACATTCATGTCGTGTTCCTGACCCTAGGAAAAAGCTCTCAGTTTTTCTCCATTGGAGATGATGTTAGCAGTGGGTCTTTCATATATGGCTTTTATGATCTTGAGGTATGATCTGCAGGTGTGCTAATTTTATACAAGCATCTGAAAAAAAGAAAATCTACATAAGAAGTAAACAGTGGATATCTGAAAATCAGTTATTACGGCACAAGTGACCCATTTGATCCTTGTCCCCAGTTTTGTTGTCTATGAAACTGTCATTTAGTGCATGAAGCCATAAGATTTTCACACCATTCTGAAACAGAACAGCCAACTCTTTGATAAGCCAATCACATTTTCTTGGGATGAGCTTGAAATAATGTTTTGGAATAGCAAACTGATTAATTTTGTCATTAAAGTTAGACATGAGATAATATTACTCATGCATTTAAATTACTCAGGCATCAAAATGAGTAATTTTCATTACACATAACAAAAAAAGGTATGTCCCTCTATTTCAAGAATGTAAAACCAGAGACAAAGTCATTACCGATATTTTATTTGGAGAAGAAGCAAAATGAGTTCTTGGCAAACTTATTAAATAGCACCTTTTTAGATATTACATATTGCCAATGGCATATGATGTGATTGAGCAGTCAGGATCCTGTAGACATGCTCAGAGTTGGCGCCCTTTACAGTGAGATGGAAACATTATTTTGAGCACAGTATAGATCCACTTTTGGCAAAGGTACTTTAAATGAGAAAACATACCCAATAATTTCTGATTATGTTTTTCTCTAAAAGCACACACTAAAGAAGAGGGATTTCTCATAGCTAACACCTGTTTTTGCAACTCACGATGTAGACTGGAAATGGCTCATTGGGGTCATAACTGAAGATGCAACGGCTATGTGGGCCACAAAGAAGGGCTTTACCATAGGGATAGAAGAGACTTCTCCTGGATGCCAGTTTACACACCAGCTTATTCCTAGAGAACAGGTGGTAATCAACAATATACCTCCAGATCTTGATGCGGTGACTGTGATCCCATTGTAAACCCTGAGGATATGTCTCTTCAGCCTGCTGTTCAAAGAAGAGGCAGTAAGTATGAGACTCTCTCTGCATAAATTTGCCGACTCTCAAGAGGAAGGTGCTTACACCTGAGTGATCGAATAAAGTATGAAATACAACTTTTTTTTCATGGCACTGTTCAGATCAGCAAAGGCCACCTCTACAGTTTGAAGTGACTTACTCAAACGAAATGTTTCCACATTCTAGTAAGTAACTGAATACCTTGAATCTATCATGTTAATGATAAAATATAATTTTTAATGTTTACAAAAATAATATCAGATTTATTAAGAAGATCGAATTATGGTGAAGCCAGCATTGGCTTCAGGAATTTGGAACTTTCCCTAAATTTGATTATTTTTTTCTCCCAGCTGAAAAACAAATTAATAATATATAATTGAGCATTTATTTTTTAAAAAACACATCCAAATGCCAGAGCAGAAGACCATAAATACATTAAGAATTAAAGCACCTGAAAGTGGATTATTAATCTACTTCCTGCTGTTTCCCAAATTAAAACATTTAGCTTTCCAGTTTGGGACATGGTATCCCAAGCTAGTATATGACAGAAGTTTGAAAGTAACCTTCAATGAATTATCTCTCCATCTTGCCAGGCTCTGAACTGATCCTAATATCCAGAATTGTCTGACAGTCACCAAACACTCCGGTTTCTGCTGATCTATAACTTTAATTAATATTTACTATTTGGGGGGGCATCTGGGTGACTTAGTTAAGCATCTGACTTCAGCTCAGGTCATGATCTCACAGTTCATGAGTTCAAGCTCCATGTAGGATTCTGTCAGCTCAGATCCTGGAGCCTCCTTTGGATTCTATCTCCCTCTCTCTCTGCCCCTCCCCCGGTTGCAGTCTGTCTCTCAAAAATAAACATTAAAGAAAGATTTTCTATCTTTATTTTGTAAAAAAAAATTGAGAACATAAACCAAGTAGATGTAAAAGATGACTGGCAGCTCAAGGCATATTTATCACAGAGCTAGATATCCATGTACTAGTACTTTGGTGAAAGATGGAAAACTATATTGTCCATTATATGGCTACAAAACAGTAATAACTAACTTGTAAATATTTTTATGTCATATTTGCCTTATTTAAAAGACGTTTATAGAAGGCTATGTATGTCCTGACACTCATAAAAATCTTCCTGAGGCTAAGATGAAAAAGATATTCTACTTCAAGTGTAGATAAATGAAATCACAAAGATTTGTACTGAGGTTTGGAATAAAACACTCCTGGCAATAAACCACGTGACTTTGTTTTCTGCCTACAGATCCCTGAGGAACCTCTTCAGAGAGAATGGAAAACACAAGGGAGAGGGTATGGGAGGTCAGGATTGGAAGATCCCCGGTTTCTGGCCATTTCCTTTCTTCCATTATAATTTGTTAGGGTGATTTTAAATTGCGTATAAAAATATCACTATTGTTTTGAAAAAAAATTGTTTTATAATAGAAGATTTTGTAGCATGTATGCTGGCTAAATTGGAATCTTTTTACTCTCATGTTTTAATATCTATTATATTGCTTATTGCGATTTCAATAATGACAATGCTTCCTACTCTCATTATCTATTAAAACTTAGAATTCCATAATCGTGCAGTTAAACTCTTACAGTGATAATAATTGTTATGTGTCTGTATGTTCCTATGCAGAACATTTTTACTGCATATGCCTTCATTTCAGTAATGCAAGGGTAAGCATTTGTTTCGGATACAATTGCAAGCTGTTCTTAATGTAAACATCAGTATTCTATCAGCCTTACAAATCCACAAGCAACAGCTCTCTGGTAAGCATCAGCGTTGTTATCTCTGTCCTCCAGGGAGTACATTTTCACTTTGGTAATTTTGCCTGTATCTTTAGGATTAAACGTATGCTTCTCTCACATTGGAGTGAGGAGGGGCATGCTCATTTATCATTAAGCAGGCAGTCTGTTTTCTAACATTTAAAGGGAGAGGGTGAGGATGGTGGAGAAGAGAAAATACCTTGCTGTCCAACTTGACTTTTGAGAGTTATCCAGCATTTTGGACCTCTGTCCATGGTAACATACACCAGGCTGCACTCATTTTAGGTGCTAGAACAAAGAGGAGAGGGGAGGGGAGGGGAGCAAAGGAGGGGGAAGGGGAGGAGAGACAGTTGTTCTTCCTATCAAATGGCCATCCAGCTCTTGGTTCTAACACTATTTTTGTATCTGTGGTCAGCATTGAGGTGTTAATTTCTAGAGTGGGATGGGAATCGAAAGGATTGGCTAGTACTGGGAGGAGCAGACAGTTAGAATAGGAGCCATTGGCTTTCTTTTCTTTTTTCTCTGTTTTTAATCATTTCGGCCTAATGCTCTTTGCCAGTAAACCATATTACTCCTCTTACCACTCCCTAATAATAAGAAGTCTAATTTAATGAGTAAATACTCTATGTAAACAACTATGCTAATTATTTTACATATATTACTGCATCTATAACAGTCACAACTCCTTTGAGGCAGGTGTTACTTCCTCCAATGTTCAGATTAGGTCATCGAGTCATAGAGTTCAGTAGTTGTCCTGACATAATATGGCAACAACCTGTGTAACTGTCATCCCAATACAGAAGTCAAAGACTTCGATGCTTTAACTGATGTAATATAACAGGCCAATATCCCAAACCTCTATATGATTTTGTTCTACAAAAAAAAATTTGTGAGGCTTTCAAGAAGAGCTATACATTTTCCTTCCATCAACATTCTAAATAGTTTATTTTATTAGGCTCTCTGGGGAATGAGTATGCAAGACATGAATTCTTCCCTCAAGGAACTTGGAATCTACGGATAGAGATTATGTAGATGAAAAACTAATTGTAACACAACAAAAAGTGGTAAGTATGACAAAAGAAGTAGAGATGAGGTTTGTTTGGTAAGGAAGTAACTGGCAGCTGGGAAGATCAGATCTTTATAATCCAGTCCAGGTATAGCCAGACAAAGGAATGTAAAAGAAGGGATACCTCCTAACAGGCAAATATGTAGACCCCACCCAGCCATACATTTCAGAAGTTTTCCCTAGTCTCAACATAGACAGGGGTAGCAAATGTTGTGTGTCCTTGAACAAATTATATTCTCTCTTTGACCCTATCTCCTTTCTTATAAATTGAAGGAAATAGCCTATAAGACAAGACAAGCTACAATCAATGGCTCTGCATTCAGATCCTGATTGGATTGGTTGCCAAAGGGAGAGGCAATCTATGAGAGAAAGAGAGAAAGGTTAGATACTCTTGAGTGACTGTTGCAGAAGGTGGACTTTGTTGAGCTGAGAGAAGATGAATCTCTTCTATAAGCCTAAAGAAATCCCTGGTTCTGGGAAAAACGTGCCCATAACCATGAGAGGATAATGTTTGATGTCCATCTTGTCCCCATCCTCTGGGGAACTGTTCTTTTTGCCTTTCCTTTGACTTGTATGGTAAAAGGGTAAGAATCTGGTCTTTGAATTCAGACTACTTTTGGGGGCTGGTTGCTAGGTTCTCTGGACTCAGATGACCTCCACCCATTATATTTCTAGGTGAAATTTCCATGATACTTCAATTCAAGAAATGTAAATGAAGTACCAAATACAATGCTCGTGCATAGTAGGGATCCAGTAAATATCCACCAGAAGTCAGGAAAGAGGTGCTTGAAACAGACTGTAACTAAACCCAAGTTTGTCTATCCAATGCATGGCAAAGACAATCAATGAGACAGCAAGCATGTAGCAAGAAAAAGGTTTATTCAAGAGGCAGCCAAACTAAGAGACAGAAGTGCAAGCCTCAAATCCACTTCCTGGAAGAGGGAGAGTCTGAGAAATTTAAAGACAAAGGAAAAGAGGTCTGCTGCCACTATTAGTCCTGTTAACTTTAGTTGCTGCTTTCAAAGCTAAGGGCAGTTTTCAATGATCTAGCATCTTCTTTTCTGGTGGTAACAACTAAAGGGTTTTGCTAAGAGATTTGAGACTTTCTCTCCCATCAGCCACCTTTTTCACATTTTATTGGCAAAAGGGTACTGTACAGTTTCCAAAGGGAACTCTGCCATCAACATAGACATCACATCAATGAGCAATTCAGCATCCACTAATAAAAATATGCAGACTATGTCCTCAGGAAAGTGAAAATGAAATAACATTAAGTGGAAAAGCCAAATAAAAATTATTATATACACTCTATAATTACTACAATGGTTACACATGGCAAGATGTAAAAAGGCTGAGGAATAATGAAAATCGTTGTTTAAGCCGAAGGAATAAAGATATAATTCCTGGTGAAGCCGATTTAATAATAAACTCTTTTTATAATGAATGTCTCATGGTACTTTCTCTTATTGATGCAGAAAATGTAAAAATCCCTATATAATCTCACCCACCCCCCCAAGGGCTAAGATTTAGCAGCCTTTTAGCAGACTGCTGGAATACTGCCAGATTTCAATACATATATGAGCATACCTACACATATTTCTCTAAACACAGAACCATATTCTGCATTATGTTTTATATATGTTTCATTTTTAATATCAATAGTGTTTTTGATAGTGGAAACAATGTAAGTTCATAAACTCTTCAAATAATAAAAGATAATCAGTTGAAATACAAATAATTCTAGAGGTTCAAATACAAATGATAAGGTGTAGTCTTTTCCTTGATTGCCATCGAGATTCCAATCAGGTAGAGTCCCATGGTTCCTAAATGCTGCAGCTTGGTAATAAAGCTCTGTCCTCCAAGGTCAGGAAGAAGGGCAATGGAGAAATTCTGATGGTGTGGGGGAAGGGGACTTTAGGCCCATCTGTCATTTTGTGCCTGACCCATCCAGACAGGGCTCTGTGGAGTTCTCCACAGTGAGGAAGGAAGAAGTTGCCTCTTTTGTTAATTAAATAGATGTGAGCCCAGGGAGCCCATAAGTGAACCGCAAAGAGGCAACTGGTGAAAAGCTGCTACAGATGTGCCAGCGGGCCCCACAGGCTGGGTTTTGATTTTCTGTGTTTACACCCTACTTTCCGAGGAGACCTGCTATCCATATTCTGCAGGTCTCGCGCCTGTGTGCCTTCTCTCCCAAGGGATGCTTCTCAGCTAACGGAGGCTCTTATTCATTATCCTCGTGTCATTCTAGCTAATAGGACTGAGGTTTTTCTGAGGTCACATGGCAGCGCTGCTCCGTCTTTGAACCAGGCAGGCTGGAAAAATGCCTTCTCCTTCTGTTCTGTAACTACTTGAGTAATGAAATAATGTAAGGTTATGCAGCGCGGCATATGGCTTTTCCTCGGAGAGTAGAGTCATAGATTGGAATCCTCGGAAGTTACTCTTTAGGTAGAACAGCCCCACGGAAGGCTCTCAGATATACTAGACTTGCTATTTTTTAAAACAGCCCTGGTAGGTTTGCGGACCTATAAATGCTGGCCACTGTAAGCACTTACATTTTTCTGAGGTGAGAGTATAATGCATGCATCAGATCCTCAAAGAGATTTGCAGCACCTTAGAATGTAAAAAAACCCTCACATTATATAGATCCTAGACCTGCTATAGCACACACTGCTATTGCCCAGGCCAGATTCCCTTATTTTCTTTTGCTATTTCAAGCACGTGCTTCTCCCAATTCCACAGGGCTTTTGCTTCTAAAGGCTCACACCTGTGACTTTTCAGAGGCTTGTTGCTTACTCTGAAAGCTGAATATCTGGAGTTTACATCGCCTTGGGGTGGCCCTTGGTCAATGACAGGCTGGTGAAGTATGAAAGCCAGCTACGTTGTCTCCAGTGAAGACAATCCAATGTGTGCTTTATACTCCAGTGTGCTTGTGGAATCAGGCTGGAGCTGGGGCTTTTCCAGAAGTTGCTTTTCTTCTTCCTTGTCGATATCTTATTTCCCTCACTACCTTCCCGGGTTTTCCTGGGAGCACTTTTTTTTTTTAATTTTTTTTAATGTTCTTTATTTATTTCGAAAGACAGAGAGAGACAGTGGGAACACAGAAGGGTCAGAGAGAGAGGGAGATACAGAATCTGAAGCAGGCTCCAGGCTCTGAGCTAGCTGTCAGCACAGAACCCAATGCAGGGCTTGAACCCACAAACCGTGAGATCATGATCTGAGCCGAAGCCAGAGGCTTAACCGAATGAGCCACCCAGGCACCCCTCCTGAGAGCACTTTCTTAGTAACTTGCTCAGAAGTCCTGGTCTCAGGGTCTCCTTCTGGGGAAGCTGCCTTAAGATAACGCAGAATGCCAGCAAGTCCCTCTGCCCCTAAATCTCTTTAAAAAAAAAAAAATTGATCACAGCCTACAGGCAAGATGGGTTGTCATGGACAAGCTTGAGGCATAGTATAAGGCAAAGCAAATATGAAACAGGGAGATGGGCATAGATGTAGGACGGAGAAAAAGGAAAGAGGAAAAAGAATAGTAAGGGAATCATTCATTTATTCTCTTGGTGCCATGTAACCCTGGACAAGGTTTTAAATAAAATGGAAGAATCTAGGTTCTTCTTCAGACTCCATAAATTATTAGCTGTTTGGCCTTAAACAAGTCACTCAAATTCCCTGAGCTCCAAGCATTTTCACTGTAAATCAGCGATCATAATACCTAGTTCATAGGCTTATTAGAAGAATCAAATAAAACAATGGAAGTAAAAACATCTGAAAGTCATAGAGCATAATGCCGCCTTTACGGAGCATCTGTTGGTCTCATGATTGAGACTATGTTCATACGTCATGGAGTGCAAAGCACACTTAAGATATGACACTGTCTTACAAGAGGTTTTAATCGACCTGGGGAAACAACACAAGCACAGAGGAAATAGCTAAATAACAGGTAAGCATGTATCAATATACGAAAGTATGTAGATGAGGGCAAAAGAGATTTCAGAAGGGTGGGTGAGGTCACACTTGTCCTGAGGGAAAGCCCCATGGCTTTAAGTCATTTCTTTCTATTAAATGCTTCCCTGGCACCTGTTCTTCTTGGAACACTTCACATCATTAGAAATTGGTTATTTAATGTCGATCTTTTCCACCAGATTGTAGAGTACAAATCCTATCTGAATTATTCATCTAGGAGTCTCCAGTGCCTAGCATGTGGTTGAGGCACAAGAAAATATTTCTTAATGAATAAGTGGCATGAGGTGAATATTTTAGAGTAGATGGAATTTGGATAGGCAATTCAAAAATATGTGGCAATGTTAATGAAAGGAGAAACAAAGGATAAAACTATCTGGACGCAAGCAGGGCTTGTGCTCAGCATAGCAGGAGAAAATTCGGAGATATACGGTAAGGACCACACTATAAAATGGTTTTGACTGCCAAAGCGATTGACTTTTGTCCATGAGGAGTCCCTGGAGTTTTTGTAGCAGAAAGATGTGCCGGGATCAGTGCAGTAGAAAGATCCTTCTGGCAGCAGGTGTAGGATGTGCTGTGGGGATAAATGGACCGGTGGGATGGAGCCGATAGCTGATGCATGGGGGGCCGAGCAGTTAGACTAAGGTGCAATTCATCACCAGGGGCGCCTAGCCTGTCTCAGCTTCCCTGTCATAATTTAACCAGAGGTTAAACTTTTGTGTCAAAGGACGTACAGTCTCCATTCCTCAATATTTTTCAACAAATGAATTGGCAAAGAACAGATTTACAGAAAACCAGAAGGTGAAATCAACCACCCATTGATGTCTTCATCTACAGGTTTCCTTCCAGTAGCATTTGGCCTGTGCTTAAGCACCTCCATGGGCAAAGAGCTCATACCTCCTAACAGCCTGTTCCATGCCAGCATTATTGGCATTATTGAAATACAGGGCACACTCACACGATTGGCCATTTTTTCAAGAAACTCCACAAGAATTATCTTGCCCTTGGAATGGGACTGGCAGTCAGAAGACACAGATTCTATTTGTCACTTGATAGATGACATGGGGGAAGTCATTTTTTCTAAATTTACTTTAGTGTTCTCAACTTCCAAATGATGATGCTGGACTGAATTATTGATTTTCAAACCTGGGTAATCATTGCAACCACCAAAGAAGCTTGCTAGAACTGTAGCAAACCTCCTGAATCTTTGCGAGCGGGGCTCAGAAATCCTATCATTCACAAACCCAAGTGATCTTATGAAGCTAGCTTGGGTGTGGTGCAGTAGAGGCATCGGGGATCCCATGGACTAACGAGCCCTTCGCCCTTCTCTGGCTCTCAAATTCAACTCGAGGATTCGTTCTATGATTCCCATCTTAGTAATAATACATATGGTCATATAACTATAATCGTTTTGTGTGGGGAGCCAGAAAAACGGAGATTAGCTGCCTATAGGCAGGGAAGCACCACTCCCTGTCAGGAGAAGCCAGAAGATGAAAGATCAACCGCCTGCAGGCAGGGTAGTATCAGCCCCTCAGGCGCTGTACTAAAAACCCTGGTTTGGTTCCTCTTTTACTCCAGCCTTAATCCCTTGACCCTGTTTCCTAGCAACCGACCTAGGTCAGCTGCCTTGTTTATAAGATACAGTGTTTTCTCAATAAAGAAGAGGCTTGATCAGAAATGCTTGTGTTGCCTCCACTCTCTGCGTCTCCCTCCTGCCCTATTTCTCTCTCCCTCCCTCAGGAACGAACCCACAAGGATTGACTGCCCCACCGGCAGGGGCGGGACTAGACAAATTGCGCCCGAACATGGGGCCTGAGTATGAGGGATCTAGTGAAGAAACTGATCAAAGAGAAAAAGAAGAAAAAGAGGTAATGGCTGAGGTTACAGGATTTATAAGGAGATGGCCAGGCGGTGGTCCAGTGCTCAGGATTTAAAGCAGCCGGCCAGGCGGATTTTCTCCTGGTCCACGGCTGGGATTAAAGCAGCTGGCCACGTGGAATTTCCGCGAGGCCCACGGCTGGAGTTTAAAGGAGTCAACTACGCAGACGACCGCTCAGTCCATGCTGGGGTGAAAAAGCAGCCTGTTACGTGTGAGTCTGCCACGCAGTCCTTGGCTGGGGTAAGTGATCGGTAATTTTAGGGCAGGAATTAAATAAATAGTCTAAATAGAGACCCTCAGAGCACAGGGAGGGAAGGTTAAGAAAAAGCAATGAAGTGTTTCTTGTTTGTAAAACCTCTGTGGAGGGAGAATGATAGCCTCTGGTGTGTGTGTGTGAGTGAATGATTGGTCTCCTCATTAGAGGCTCCCTACCTTTTGTTTGTCTTTGCGTCACTGTATTGTAAGAAATAAGGGATACGAAATAAGGGATGGGCAATACAGAGTCTGTTATAAGCTAGTTTATCATCTAAATTTTAAATGCACATGTGCTTTTTGTCTGAGGTATCAATGGAAGGCTAGATGCAACACTGTTTCCCACCCCGGGACCTCACCGAGACGTCGGTGGGCCCTTTAGTAAATCAGTGTTAAGTGAGGGCTTCTTCCTCGTTCATTTCCCAGGTTGATGGCTCTAATTGGAACTAAGTTTTGTTGGTCTACCTCAGGACAGAGACCTGAAAGAATCTTTCTCAGCAGCTGCCGGGAAACTCATTTTGTTCCGGGGAAGGATTCTTTCTCTTCTCTGGACTGACATGGATTGCCTAAATTCTACTGGTTAAACAAAACTAAATAAAACCAAAAGAAGCCTCAAACTTGCCCCTCTATCAAAGCTCACAAAATTTTAAACAATTCTCCTTCTTTGCCCCCAGGCAAGCCGCTCTGTTCATTCTTCTGGTACCGCCCTGTTGCCCAGGGCAACCAGAGGGCCATCAGGTTGCAACCGCTGGGTGGTTAGAAGCCAATTTGCATAACACTAGCTTCTCCCTCTGCCTTAGGTGATGAGAAACAAAAGACCACAAAAATCAGTTTTTGCACCAAATTTCGAGGGTAAAATCAACTATAGGGAACAAAGTATCTTACCTGGGCTCAAACAAAACTTATTCAGTGTTTAAGCTTAAGTTTGTTGGTTTAAGATAAAAACAGAAATTTATGTTCTATCTAAATCTGCCGGAAGTCAAATAGGTTCCTATGATCTCTACTCCAATTTTTAACAAGTGTATGTTAAAAGGATGGTTAATTTGGTCTGTTCTATAGTTTTCATGAGTAATTGGTAAAGTTAAAACATTAAGGTTTTACTTGATAATAAATTGAGATTAAACCCATTGGCTGTCTAACAAGTTAAAACTAAAGCAAAAGCCACAACTAGTGATTGGTATATTGGTATAGGATGAGGCCTGTAGATGCTTGGTTTTTAACTTGTGGCAAAACAACTGGGAATATTTAAAACTGTTAAAAAGCTGCTTTGTACTTAATTGATTCATAAGTTTACCATCTAAGAAAAGTTTTGGTTACTAAGCCCTCAATGGGAGACTAAGATTTCTGAGTTAATAGTCTGCTAAGTGTAATTTAGACTGATGGGAAAATAAGAAAACCAACCCTATGTGCAGGAAATTGGAGATACGTAAGAAAAATTTAAAAATAAAAGTAAATTTTTGTTGAGGGTAAACGAAAGTAATTTTGTCCTAAATGAGATTGGTCTTTTGGAAAAAATAGTTATGGGACAAAGTTTAAGGGAAAAGAAAATCATTAAAAATAATTTTATGTGTGAGGTTAAGATGTATGGAATACTAAAGGTATATCAGTATAAGATTAAAATTATGCTTTTCTCTCTTTCAAAAGACAAGTTTTTCCAGACCTTTGGTTTGCTCTTGATAAGACTATGTAAATGAAGGGTTTTTTTTTTTTTTAAAGACAAAAGCTTTAGGTCTTATCTTTATCAGGTCTTTGATTGCTTAGTTAAAACTTCTCTGAGGTTAAAAAGGTTAGGTTCTGCTGAAGGATCCCAAGGGCAAATAAGATCTGTTATTGCCACTTTGGTTTAGTAAATAAGAGTTTTCAGATTGGTAACAATTTGTAATCCTATTTAGGATGCGCCTTATAATTTCCTAAGGTTTTAATAAATTTCCCAGTATTCAAATGATAGAAGAATCTTTTAATAGGCCCTTTCATATAGATGCCAAGTTTCTTAAAAAGGCACTGTTATACAATGACAAACCTTAGGTTATATCGCATGGGTAAATGCTGCAACTACTCATCCTAAAGTCTTAATGTTTTATCCTTAAAAAATACCCTTGAAAAGATAAAAAAAAAAAAAAGGGGGAATGGTACCCCCATCAGAGGATGTCTCAGAAATCTTTTACATCAGTCACTCTTCATTTTAAATTTTTTAACTTTAGATAAAGAAGGACGCTCAGCTGCTGAATGTCTCTGGCAAAATGAGACACAAAAAACTTTTGCTACCATACTTTGGAAGGACCCCTTGGATAATAAATGGCATGGTCCAGACCCAGTTTTGATCTGGGGACGAGGTGCAGTCTGCATCTACTCACAAAAGCAGATGCAGCCAGATGGTTGCCGGAGAGACTAGTAAAACAAATTGATCAAAATACTCAGTCTTCCAGGGAGAAAAAAAATCTCCTTGAGAGAAATTTTTGTCCTTTCTTTTAGGGAACATGTTTCTGGATGGTTGGAGAAATAAGACTAAGAAGCTTCGGGGGACCTGGAGAAGAGGAGGAAGGAGCTCATCGACAGTCCTTTCATCATGGATTTCGTGAACTTTTACCCTATCTCCTCCCGTTTTTAAGACCTATTGTGGTTTTATCGATCTTGGTGCCCTTGGGTCCTTTTCTATTCAATGAGGTCATGGCTCTCCTAAGGCAGCAAATAGGCACAGCCTACCCAGGTCCTTTTTCATTTAAGCTCGATATGGCCGATCAGGAGGCCGATGAAGAGCTATATTATGGCAAAAGGCACGGGCTGGTTAGCCAATGACGGGTAAGAGAGGCCTTACCATCCTATCAACCTAAGACAGGCTACTCAGACACAGACTTCTGGGTGTGCCCATGATGGGTAAGAAGGATTGGCAGGCCTCCAACCTAATACAGGCACAGTCCTTTCCTTGCCGATACTATCATATTCTGGAAGTAGCTCTTTTTTGAAAAGATTAAAAGGGGGTACTGTGGGGAGCCAGAAAAACGGAGATTAGCTGCCTATAGGCAGGGAAGCACCACTCCCTGTCAGGAGAAGCCAGAAGATCAAAGATCAACCGCCTGCAGGCAGGGTAGTGTCAGCCCCTCAGGCGCTGTGCTAAAAACCCTGGTTTGGTTCCTCTTTTACTCCAGCCTTAATCCCTTGACCCTGTTTCCTAGCAACCGACCTAGGTCAGCTGCTTTGTTTTCCCGCCTCGAAACCTTTATAAGATACGGTGTTTTCTCAATAAAGAAGAAGAGGCTTGATCAGAAATGCTTGTGTTGCCTCCACGCTCTGCGTCTCCCTCCTGCCCTGTTTCTCTCTCCCTCCCTCAGGAACGGACCCGCAAGGATCCACTGCCCCACCGGCCGGGGCGGGACCAGACCGTTTTGCCATGATTCACCAGTCCAGGTTTTAAAAGCAAGGGTGGCGAGGGGATCCCTAACAACGTAAAGAATTTTTCTCTCACTCTACCCCTTCCTGTCCTTGGGGGGATTGCCGAGGCGTCACAAACACCCCAGTTCAGTTGCAGGGGTGTTCTGCTCTTCTGGCCAGGCTCTGCTTTCAGTGAGCGCCGCTCGTCCCGGAGGGACATGTAGGACACCTCTGAAGCACAAGAATTCCTTCAAAAATGATGTTGGCGCTATTGTTCTCACTACGTCCTGCTGATGACTGTTATCCTATGCTTGCCAGTGGTGTCACCATGGGTCACAGCCACGAAGCCCACTGAGGTTGCTGATGAAAGAGCCACAGGCGCCACTGAGTTACAAGTAGATCAGATGGGTTTTATCTCATGTGCTGGCTCAGACCAACTGAGAATCCCATGCCTGCATCAAGGTTTGGGGCAAATGCCATGACTGCTTAATTATGTGTTATGAGCACAAGGATGAAAAATGATGGTGTGCCAAAGATCCGCCATCTAGTTCAAATCGCCTCTTTTATTTTTGGCTCTTTATTTTGTTGTATAGATGAGAACACTGAAGCCCAGAGAAAGACTTACCCAAATTTCCACAAGTACTATAGAGACACAGATTCTCTCAGGCAAAATTTTGGATGGAGGCGGCTGGCCAATATGCAGAACTTGAGGCTCGTAGTATCTTTCCGTGTGTGTGTGTGTGTGTGTGTGTGTGTGTGTGTGAATTTCCCTTTAGAATCCCAGGCAACACTCCAAATTGTAACGCAACGCCTCTTGTGTATAGTCTGTGTGGGCTTTCCAGATGTTTATCTGTCCTTTCAAAGTTAAAAAAAATTCTCCACAGGATTTATCCAGGCAGCATGATCTCAGGACATTACTTACTACATTTTCTAATAGTTGCTATTTCCCTGTTGTTAAAGGGTCAGCTCTAAAACGATGCTTCCTTTACTGAAAGCCTGTGCTGCTGGACAGATTAGATAACTCAAGGGATTTGCAGCACGCTATAGAGCCTTTAACCTCTGGGTCACTCCTTCATCTCTCACCCAGATTAGGCCTGACAGCTGTTCAGAAGCCTTCTTGGAAAGGAATGCCCAGCCACTCGCTTCAAGACGATCAACACCGAGAGAGAGAACCTTTTTCAATATCTTGACATACATTTTTTCATTCCTTTTACTCCAGTTGTCTGTCATTCCCCACATCACCAGAGATCCATGATGTCCGGGTGAAGTTGGCACAGAACAAGGAGGCGCTGACCCCTAAAACAGCACCTGGTTGTCTGGCCCCCAAGCTCTGGCCCCCAGCCACAGGTTAAAAGATTTCACCACACGTGATCCTGATTTCAGGGTAGGTGCTCGAAAAACATCACTGTTTGAACTGAAGATGTTCTTTGCCATGCTTCCATAGAGTTCTTCATTTTCCACCTGGCCCACTTCCCAGAGTGACGCTGAGAGCAAGAAGGGTACACCTTGCAGGTTGAAATTGTACAATGTCTTGGTTGAGTTCAACCCACTCAGAGATCTAGCCTAGAATTCACCTCAGAAAATTTATCAAGGGCATGATGATTATTGGGATTGTTGATTCCATCCTAAGAATAAAGACTTAACTGGGAAAGAACACATTATAAATAGGATTTTTAAATTTTCTTGACCCAGAGAAATAATTCACAGCTTTTCCAGTTAGAGGACACCTCATACTCAGGAACCCTTCCAACCATAACTGTGCTCATTCCTTTAGTACACATGGAAAGGCCAAACATTTATATATTTATGTATCTCTGTAAATTCCTGTCATAAACCCCAGTCTTCCTAATTCTCCCTCCACTTTCTCCAAGTTTCTCGCAGATTGGGAGCCTCTGATCCAGTGGATTTATGCATGTGTGCATCTTCTAGGGAACAGTACTGTGAAATAACCCGACAAAGTCTCTGTTCCTACAATTATGTTTTGTTTTCATAAAAGTACAACATTCATAAAAATAGGGTGTAGGAAAAAAGTAGGCCATTGACGATTTTCAACCCAAGTTACCACTTACTCATATTTATTTGTATCTCTAATCTCTCAATGGGAGACTAAGCTCAGCTCAGATGATGCCCATGACACTCTAGCTCTGCTAATGCTGCTGCGGTTTTATTATTTCTTCTACTTTCATTAAGTATCATTAGTAAGTTAGGGATAGCCCTAGAGTATTATTAGACTTTTCTATCAAAGAAAGGTATTATGAAAAGAAGGTATTTTGGAGAATTGTGGTGTAGCTGAACATTGGATTAATAGTAAGAAAACCCATTCTTGCTATCAGGCTGAGGATTTGGCAATGTGACTTAACCCTCCGGAGCAACAATTCTGTCACCTATAAATTGAAAAAATAATTTCCATTCCTGCCCTATAGCGAAGTTAAAGAGATCCAATGCGTTAACGTACACAAAAGAACCCGCACCCTTAAAGCTTTGTGGTATGCCTCGTAATACATTTATTGTTATTATAAAGGTAATGGTAGTTTATTGTGGAAAACTGCAAAATGTAATAAACCATGAAGTAAGTTAGTATTAACTCATGATCTCACCATTCAGAAATATTACCTGTTAAAATTTTGACATGTGAATTTCCACACTATTTTTGTTCTCCATATGAGCGGGTGAAAGTGTTAAAGAAATTGAAGTCTGTAAAACATGGTTTTAGGATGTGCTTTTTTTCACTTAAGAAATCTTGAGTCTGATGGGCTAGTGTGTTTCCCTCAACATTGTATGTTGAGGCCCTAATCCACAATGTGACTGTATTTGGAGATAGGGTCCTGTAAGAGGTAATTAAGGGTAAATGAGGTCACAAGGGTGGAGACTTAATCCAATATGACTCACATCTTTTATAAGAAGAGGAAGAGATACCCAGAATGTGCGCACACAGAAAATAATGGCTACGTGAAGACACAGGGAGAAGCCGGCCATCTGCAAGTCAAGGTCAGAAATGTGAGAAGTATATTTCTGTTGTGTAAGCCACCCTTCTGCATGTTTTGTTATGGTATTTCTAGCAAACAAATACGCTGGGCATTTCTGTTTAAATATTCTTAAAGAATTTTATTTTTAATGTCCATAGATTCATCGTTTTGATACAATTATGCAATGAGTCCCCTGCTTTGATGATTTAGGTCATTCCTAATTTTTGTTAGAATAAATAATGCTCCTTATGTCTTTATACATGGTAAACTTTTTTTTTGGTGCAAAATGCTCTCCTTTTAAAAAACTGTAGTAAAAATTAATGGGAATCAACAATGAGAATTCTTTGTACTATTTTGGTGTCTTTTCTGAGTTAAAAATGATTTTAAAATAAAAATTAAAGAGAGAGCCCATAACAAGAATAGAATATGTCTAGAATATTTATACAAGTATTATCTGCAACCATTATTATTTAGGTACAAGACCGGGCAAGCTTTCTTGAAGATCAATATTCTGATTACAAATACCATCCATCAAACAGAAACTCTACCATAAATGCTTTCCATTAGCAGAAATTTGACAATTTTTGCACAAAAGGGATGGGAAAAAAAAGGATGCTTCACAGACGGTATCTTTCTAAAAATTATTGCTCCTGCACAGAGAAGAGCAAAGGCAGGAGTGGAGGTGAGATCGCCGCCTCCGATGGTTTCTTCCTTAACTGCCTACACAGCGCCCATAGGAACCCGTCTCCCTCTGTCCCCCATAGTATGAAAAGATTCACCCTGGCTCTTATAATCAGGGTGGTGCTTCCTGGGATTTGGGGGCAATGAGATAATTCAATTAATGTCCAATATTTACTAAACACCTAATGCATACAAGTTTTGTGGGAGGTTACAGACATTAATAAGGATGAGTTCCTACCCTCTAGGTGGACAAGCTAGTGAGACAGACTAATAGGACAACAACGAACTCTCATGAAAATTGAAGGCAATAAGCCTATTGGGAGCTGGCATAGTACTGACTAAGCATTCAAGAGACCAGGTCATCAATAATAGAGGAGGTGGCATTGAGGGACAAAGAGGGTATTGCTAAGCAGAGTCAGATGGGAAGCCTCTAAGAATACCTCATATCAAAAGGAATGCCTTGGGGCCAGGGAGATATGGTGGTGCTCCGGGTAATTGATGCAGGATGCCCAAGGGTGTGAGAGCCTCAAATACTATAGTGTAGATTTGGGATAACTAGGGAGCCATCAAGAGTTTTCTATTTGATTTGTATTTAAGGATCACTGAGAAAACTGTAAGGGATAAAAAGAGTAGAAGAAAATATATTGTGCCTGGTTCAAGAGTGGCAGAGGGGAAAGAGTGGCCTCTCTACCCCACCTCCTCAAATTCCAGCAGAAAATAATGGCAGTTAAGCATCAGTCACACATACAAAGCAGTGAGGTGAGGTGATCAGACAAAAGAATCCACACATTATTTTTTCCAAGTGCTTGGCAGATAGGTTTAATATTTGTCAAGGCATGGAAAAATGGTTCACTCCTCACTTGTGTAAATGCATAATGCACCTTTATTTGTAAGGTGTCAGTCCTGCATTTGCCAATCTTGATGTGACTTTTGGAAAGGTATGCACCCTCTCTGAAACTCAGTGTTCTCCTTTGTCCAATGTGGGTAATAATTATCTACCTCATAAGGATCGTGAAAGCATTAAATGAGATAAGGCATGTGAAGGTGTTTGATAGCTATAAAATGTAATACAAATGTTACAGTTATTATACTAATTCTATATTTCTATTTTATTCAGTGGGAATGACAGAGAAAATATTCTGTAGCATTTTACCAGAAGGTGGCAGCATGTGGTTTGCTAGGCACATCCTCTCTCTTAAATCTAGGAGGTATTTTCTGGAATTTCTTCAAGCAACCATGAAAATCTTATGGGAAGACCCTGCTTCTTCTATCTTACTCTATTTTGTTCGGGACGATTGGGGGATTAATACAGAGATAAGTTGTAGGAAGCGAAGTCTTCCAAGCAGCTCAATTAAGGAGAATCCACTTTTTTCCTGACCCCACCCCTGCAGGGTATGTGAAATTCAAGGCCCCACATTTGTTTGCATCTTCTTAAAATGGCTTCATTGTTGCCTGGTGTTTGAAGCAGGGACTAATGGATCTGATTAAAGCTTTTATCTGATTGTCTTGTCTTCCACAGGTTAATCACATCAGCACACTCAACGTGCATTAACATGAACACTTCCAGCTGCAGAGACATCTGAAGACAATTTCAAAGCCAGACATATCCTTCAGGATCTTACAGCCAGTCTTACTGGGAAGACGGAGCATGAAAGGATATGAAAATAGAAACAAAATAATATATCGACGTGACCAAAGGTGCTACTGACTGAATATTGGAGGCCCTACAAATACAGAAATGGTCAGAGTAAGACTGGGGGTCCGAAGCCTTTTGGAGAAAATGTATTTGACCTGTTACTTCAAACGAGAAAAAGGTTTGTGATGTTTCATAACCTATTCCACTGCACACACCTCACAAACAGACCCAACGTACCCGGCACCCCACCATTCCCCACAGTGCTCTACTTACGTATATGTATGTATCTCCCTAGAATAATGTTTTCTTTGGACTTTGTTAAAATATATTATCTTCCATTATTTCTTATAATGATATAAGACAGCTATTCTTACATTGCAAAACTCAGGCTTTGGAGAACAAGGATGGCATCTCTCTAAATATCTCTGTACTGTGTCCAGTAAAACTAAATAGCAAGTAATTTTATTGATAAGTAGGTTTATTGATAATGTAGAGACAGAATATATGTCAAACCTAAGAATAAACATCTTTTTAAAAATTTTTTAAATATTTATTTAAAGAGCGTGAGTAGGGGAGAGGCAGAGAGAGATGAAGACACCAAATCCAAAGCAGGTTGCAGGCTCTGAGCTGCCAGCCCAGAGCCCGACACAAAGCTCAAACTCATTACCTTGAGATCATGACCTGAGCTGAAGTCAGACGCTTAACCGACTGAAATACCCAGGCACCCCTTTTAACGATCTTTTTAAAAACTGCTTTCCAGGCGCACCTGGGTGGCTCAGTCAGTTGAGTGTCCGACTTCAGCTCAGGTCATGATCTTGCGGTTCGTGGGTTTGAGTCCTGCACTGGGCTCTGTGCCAACAGCTCAGAGCCTGGAGCCTGCTTCAGATTCTGTGTCTCCTTCTCTCTCTTCCCCTCCCCTGCTTGTGCTCAGTCTCTCTCTCAAAAATAAATAAACACACACATATATATATATATATATATTTTTTTTTTTTTTTAACTGCTTTCCAGTTCTCTACTGGGATAACCACTGTTCCCTAGACTTGGTTTAGTTTCCCATCTTGACAATGATGATAATACCGTATGCTGGTGTTGTCATGCAACCCAGGTTGAGTATGAAGTACAGTCCAATTCATGCTTCTTGTTTGATTTTTGTCAAGTATGGAGATAATGAAAGAAGTTTTTTTAATTTTTAGGAACTATTTACAGAGTGACATGAGGTACTTAGTCTGTGCTGAGGAATCCAAAATTGACAGTATGCCAGATTCGGTTTCATTAGGAAAGAGCCCAGGACCCCACACATGACTCAATCTCTGTGATCGTTGTGCCTCAGTGATAGGAACTGGGAAAGTATCCAGGTCTATCAAATTTTTCCTGCAGCCCATAAAATTTATAATTAACCGCTGCCACCATGTTCATTTCCAAATTTTTTAAAAAAACTATCTGATTTTTGCCCACTATCCAACTGAAATGGCCTACTATCACAGGATAAGAAGCAAAGATTTACCTAGCCAGGCATTTCTTTTGTCTCTGAGATTAAACTAATAATTAAACCATATCAAAACAGGTCACCCTAGACCACAGGAGACATTTGCTAACACACAGTTTCCCTTCCCTGAATCTCATTTTACCTATCTGTAAAAAAAAAAAAGGAGAAGCCGTAGATTGTCTCTGAGGTCCCTTCTGCGATTCTGAGAGAGGTCAAGTTCTGGTAGTTGACCAGGATTCAGTATCAAGATCCTGCATGCAAGGATTAGGGAGGGTCATTTTAATGCAATTTTGGTCACCGTGTGTATTTGTATCACCACCTGAATTGACTGGTTGACTAGCCTCTGGTCAGTAATGGGACCTAACATGAAAACTCTGCCACCAGATCAACCCCTTCCCCCTCTGGTTTGGAAGCACCATGCAGGGAGTGAAAACTTCATTTCAGAGCTGCCTAGGCCCTCCAGCAAATGTAGAAAACATGAATGCTGCCTCTGATGATGAATGTCCCCAAGCTAGGGCAATCATCATCTATGGGTCATCTATGAGACTTGGCTCTGGTCCTAATATTGGCTTGAGTCCTGGGCCTTAGCTTCAGTTTACAGATATTTAAAATATAAGAATAATATCTAACCAGGGCACCTGGGTGGCTCAGTCAGTTAAGCACCTGACTTTGGCTCAGGTCATGATCTCACGGTTCGTGGGTTTGAGCCCCACGTTGGGCTCTGTGCTGACAGCTCAGAGCCTGGAGCCTGCTTCAGATTCAGTGTCTCCGTGTCTCTCTCTCTGCCCCTCCCCTGATCACACTGTCTCTCTCTGTCTCTCAAAAATAAATAAATGTTTAAAAGTTTAAAAAAAATAACATCTAACTACGTTGTCTATGGTGTTCATCAAGTGACATAATAGATGTGAATTTTTATGAAGACACATCATTCAGCATTAATTGAGAATCCACAATAGAAAATCGATGTGGTTTTAAGGACCTTTCAAGTTGTTTTTTTTTTTGGGAAACAGGAATGTGGCAGACATGTAAAAAGAGTAATGTAATAAAAGACTAAAATTGATAAATTTATAAAAGTACAAAATGGCATGAGTAGAGACAATGCCCATGTAACTCACTATGTCAACAGAGAAAATCTCAACAGGTAAGAAACTAGTACAAGGAAAAAAGCACTTCATAAAATAGCTACTCATGAGTAGAAAATATCAGAAAATACCCCTAAAAAATCTCCCCAAACTAGAAAGATGTCACATACTGGGAACTTAAAACAAATGTCACTAATAACATTAGAAACATTCCTAGTTAAATTTAAGAAGTTACAGGTGCACACCACATTTACAGCTGTTACGTCCCCCCACACTATCCTCCAGATCTTACCCTGTGACAGAAGACAAAATAAAGGAACAAACAAACCTATTAACTACGGGAAAAGAAGCAAAAAAAAAAAAGACTCATTATTTGTAGACAATATGATCATTTATCTAGAAAATCCATGAGAATCCATTTTTAAAATTATAACTATTAAGTTATATTTAATATTTTATTTTATTAATATTTAATATTGCTATATTTAATATCAATAGCTTTCCTAAATATTAGCAAAATCAATTAGAAAGTATAAAATAAAAATTGCAATTACAATAGCACCCAAAACCATAACATTGCTATAAATGTGAAAACTATATGATTTGCTAAAATTCATAAACAAAGACCTGGATAAATGGAGAGATCCACAGTGTTTCTAGAAGGGAAGACTCATAAATAAGCAGTTCTGGGTGACAATTAAAAGAACAAGGTAGTTCCATGCATGTCAGCATGTGAACGTCTTCAAGACATTTTAAATGAAAAATATGTAGGGGCCCCTGGGAGGCTCAGTGGGGTAAGCGTCTGACTCTTGATCTCAGCACAGGTCATGATCTCACAGTTTGTGGGATCAAGCCTTACAATGGGCTTGGCCCTGACAGCACGAGCCTGCTTGGGATTCCCTCTCTCCCTCTCTCTGCCTCACCCCTCTCTTTCTGGCTCTCTCTCAAAATAAATAAATACACTCAAACAAATAGAATAATATGCAAAGAAAATATCCATGTTTTTAAAAAACAAAACCGTGTATTTCTTTTTTTTCTTAATTTTTTTTTGATGTTTTTATTATTGAGACAGAGAGAAACAGGGCATGAATGGGGGAGGCTCAGACCGAGAGAGGGAAACACAGAATCTGAAGTAGGCTCCAGGATCTAAGCTGAGCTGTCAGCACAGAGCTCGACGTGGGGCTTGAACCCAGAACCGTGAGATCATGACCTGAGCCGAAGCCGGACACTCAACCTACTGACCCACCCAGGCACCCCAAAACTGTGTATTTCTATGTCCATGAATGCAAGTAAATGCCTAGGAAAATTTAGTGTGGTTATCTTGGGGAAATTGGGTGGAATGAGCAGAGGAAGGGACTTAGTTTTTCCTATATTCTTAGAATTGCTTCTAGCAATCTATATTTGTGTATTATTTGTGAAAGGTATTAATACCAATGAGGAAAATGTGGGAAGGATGGGGGAGAGGAATTTCTTAGAGCAGCCCTTTGAAAAATGGGGAGGTGATTTTCAACATGTGGCAAAGGCATTCCAGAATGGAGGAAAAGCCTGGGAGCATAAACACGAAGGAAACAGAGGTTTGCTAAGTCCCGATTTCTACTGTGAAGACTTAGAGTTCACAAAGCACATTTCACCAGCGTCTCATATGAGTGGCACTATAATGTAGTGGTTGAAAAGCATCAGTTCTAGGGATACCTGGGTGGCTCAGCAGGTTAAGCATCTGATTCTTGAATTTAGCCCAGGTCATGATTTCCTGGGTCGTGGGATCAAGCCCCATATCGGGCCCTGTGCTGGTGGTGTGGAGCCTGCTTGGGATTCTCTCTCTTCCTCTCTCTCTGCCCCTTCCCTGTTCTTTTTCTCTCCCTCTTAGGACAAATAAATAAACTCTAAAAAAAAAAAAAAAAAGCATCAGTTCTAGATTTAAATCCAAGCTCTGCCACTAGCAGGTCACTGTGTGGCCTTGAACAAGTTACCCAACCTCCCTGAGCTTCAGGTTCCTTATCTCTAAAGACAGATTAATAAAAATACTTGACTTATGGTAACACCTTACCTAGAAACCTCTTGTAGTCTACTCTGAAAGTTTGGATAACTTTTATTCCATATAAAAATACTAGGTTTTCCAGTTTTCTATCATGAAAACCATTACTACTTTTATATGAATAATATCTTTATCGGCTTCTTTCTCTGAGATGTCATGTGATGAAATGTTAATGGACCAAGTGTGTTTTTAGAATATGCACCAGAAAAACACACACTTCATTGAATGGGAGGGGGACATTCCTCTAAAGCACAGGGGACTAGTCAAAGAAGATCACTATAAAGAAGCTTCCACAGCTTTTCTTTTCTTTGTGTTTTTGCTATAGATTGTGCCCTTTCTCTTCCCAGTGAAAGAAATAGGAAAAAAGATAAATGAGAATTTAAGGCAAGTCAGCTTCCAAAGAAAAAACTCATTTCCAGATAAGAAGGCAGACCTTCCCCCAGTGTGGCTGCAGGTGAGACAGAAGTCAGTAACCATGATTAATATTTTAACAAGGATGTAGGCATAAGTAACGTCATTACCCAATGTAAGTCCACAAACTGGAGAGGTTGCGTCTGTTAGTTTTTGCATGATTAGGCTTTTGGAGGAGGAAGAAGGGAGGCAATAGAAATGCAGTCAGAATTTGATTTTTATCATCTGTGAATTACAGGAAAGAAATGGTGAGCCAGTAGAGCATAAGAATTCGTGTTCAGTATCCTAAAGGAATCCTTTAAGGGTAGGAAAACCCAGAGAGATTGTACACAATTTAAAAAGTACCTTACATGAATCATGCACATTGGAACTGAATCTTCCAAAGTCTTAATCACTGATCTACGAGAACACAAGTTAAGTTCTCAGTTAGCATCAGTTTGTTTTTTTCCCTTCTTGTCCTCATGCAATCTGCAACACCCACTCCTCATTCAACTCAGGAAAACATTCACTATTGTCCACAGCCCCTTTGTGAACTTAAAAATCCTCTTAGGGGCCTACCTAGCCCATTATACAGATACGTTGATTAATTTTCAAAAACATTAACTGAGAATATTAAATAAAAAGAGAAATGAAGCTCCCTGACTTTACTTTTATGCTCAAAATCGCCCAAATATGTACATCAGTTTGTTCTCTTTGACATAAAACTTTGCTGATTAAACATTTCCTCTCAAGCTTTTACATACTAGAACAAAAGACCTGTTATCTGATAAGCTTAGCCTGTCATTGCATTCTGCCCTCCCCCCACCCCTGAGCCTTCTTCCTCATTCCACTGCCCCTGCAGGCACAAGCCCGGGAGGTTCTGAATAGGCTCAGTCTCCTCAGGCACCAGGTTCCACAAGAGGCTGGACAATTCTTTTAGCCTGTGTCTCAGCATCCCTGACTCCTGGTTCATCCTGCCACAAGGTCCTCATGAATGTCAAGGCCAATACATGAAAGTCCCTGGAGTAATGTTACATGACACAGCACACTTAATGGTTCATAAGCTACCCCATCATCATCAAAAGCATTTCTGAGCATCTCTTGCTGGAAGCAGTATATCATCCAGAATGCTTACAACATTAGCCTGTTTCAGTGGCTGGCCGGGGAAATTTCTTCTGGAACAGTAGGGTCCTTAAAGGAATTGTAGAGTTAATAGGTTGTCACAGGTGTGGGTATCACCAAGTTAACCTGTGTGATCAATCCTAAATTAAGTCATAACATGGAGTGACTGATGCTGGACCTATCAGAATCCAGAACTCAAGAGAGAGGTCAGGTTTTGATCCTATTGGAACCAGCCAAGTTCTGTTATGGACTCAGCCACTCGCAGTAGCCCTAGGTTCAGCTGGTCATTTACAAATGCCTATTCTTGTTCATGAGGAGGAGGAGTGTATGAGTGGCTTCAGAGAGTTTCTCACAACTCCTGGAGACAGAAAGCAGACTCAAAGCATGTGCTCTTCCAGGAGCGCCTGGGTGGCTCAGTCGGTTGAGCCTCTGACTTCGGCTCAGGTCAGATCTCACATTCGTGGGTTCGAGCCCCGCGTCGGGCTCTGTGCAGACAGCTAGCTCAGAGCCTGGAGCCTGCTTCTGGTTCTGTGTCTCCTTCTCTCTCTGCCCCTTCCCCTCTCAAGCTCTGTCTCTCTATCTCTGTCTCAAAAATAAATAAAACATTGGGGGGGGGGGAAGCATGTGCTCTTCCAGTGATGAGAAAGGGATCCTGGGTTTGGAGGAAAAAGACGTGGGTTGGAATTTAGGGTCTCTATTTCCCTGCATGTATCTTGGGCAAAACTGTTGATCACAATGAACTTGAATTGATTCGATTATAAGATGAGGATAATGGTCACTTCCTACTTTACAAGGTCATTGGAAAGCTCAAGTTTGGCAATGATTGTGAAAGCTTTTCATAAAAAATCATATACACATATTTGGAATGACTTGTGTTATTTTATTGTCATCATCATTACTGGTGCTGACGAGCATACTTAATGTGTATAAGGACCACCTGGAAAACTTGTTAAAATGCAGATTCTAATTCATCAGGTCTGGGAAGGGACCCAAGAGTCTGTTTTTTTTAATAAAATCCCAGGTGATGCCAATCCTGCGGGTCTAGGAACCATTCTTTATGTGGCAGGAACTCAGGACCACTTAGGACCCTTGAAAGTGATAAATGTCTAGAATTCTTCCGTATGACTGGGGGGTGAGAATCAGAATCTCTTAGAGTGTCTTTTCTATTTTGAGCATAAAGGCAGTTTTTACTTTGCCCTGACTGCACACACTGAGGGCAGACAAGTCTGCCATAACCTCAGCTGTGGACTGTTGGATTCTGTTACCATAAAACATAAATGCGGTCAGAAAATATTGATTAATGTCTTCTATACATTTTTTTCCTTTAGATATTTTGCTTTGCCTAAATACTCAGCTACTCTTTAGAGAAAATTCAATTTGGCAATTTGTTCTCGGCCCCGAGATATGATTTCCAGCAGAGAAGAATTCTGACCAGATGGTCTGAGAGGGACCTCTCCCTTCCACATGTCCGCCAGGCCCCATAGATTCTCAGTAGTGGCATTCACTGTGAAATTCATCTTTGTCACAAATAGCAAATCACATGCTATGGGATATCACAATCTCATTATGGGATGTCATCTCACAGCACAAATACATTATTTTCACCAGATTTACAGACCGTGCAGCCCATGTCTCCTCCAGCATGTGATGGATAGGCTCTATCTGGATGTATTTGGGTGTGTGATTTACACATGGCAGGACCCTGGCGAACGTGGACCACAGCCAGCCCCAGCAGGGCACTAGAGAAGGTTTCTCCTTCATGGTCTCTTACACACAAAACCCAGCGGTTGGAAAATGTTGTGGCACCTACTTTAAAGGAAAGAAATAGGGACTGCCTCAAAAATCTCACTGTAACATTTCCTTAGCATCTCACGTATTTGAATTTAGACCTCACAAACCAAAGGATTTTGGTTGAACTCACACAAGACTCCATTGGATGAGCTGGCAAAGAAACATCTGGTATTATATTTTTTATGGAAAAACTTCTTTAACGAGACGGTGTATCTTCTTGTGCTATAGCATTTTGGAATTTCTATGGAGATCAAATTTCATCCAGTGAATAAGATGTAAGAGAATTACAAGCATCCTTTTACTTGTGGCCACTTATCTCTGGAAAGAGAGAACCAAATCTTAAGAAATGAAACAGGATGAATTTCATAGTGGAGAATTTCAGTACCAAAGGCCCTAAGACCCTTCACATCTTCTATTCAATATCCTAATCTCTTTGCCACATTACTGTTGCCATATCTCTGCTTGAATACTTTGGGTATTGGGGAGATCATTATCTCCAAACAATTTTTCTTTTCTTTTCGAAATACCTGGACCCTTGTGTAGGTCTTACACAGAATGACACCGTGTCTCTGATTGCCTCCCCCTGCCCCCCGGGCCCTAGTTCTAAGTCTTAGTGGCTCACAGCATAAGTCTATCTCATCAACTCTCTAGCCCCCCACTTCTCAAATACCTCCCCCCAACCATAACCCCAATACCTCATATCACTAATGCTATACTACCGTGGTCCCTATAGGAAACTCAGTTTTCTGAAGAAGTAGCATCATACTCAAGATTAAAGTTTTATTTTTTTCTCATCCAGTTGTATGTACTTATCAGAGAGAGGAAAAGAGAGAGAGTAGAACAACAAGGAAGAAAAAGAACAACAACATACTAAATAAAGCTGGTGATTCTATCCATCTTTCGTCCCGTGAGTGTGCACCCCAGGATGAGAAGAGAATCTATTTCCTCCATTGGCTTAGTTCCCAGGTGTCCTGACATCTAAGCAACCTGGGTGCATTTTAAGTATCTGAGATGACTTTTTTGGTGTTGCTATAGCATAGCACTAAACATGAGCCAATTACTTCATTTGGGAAACTACTAATATTTCACAGATACTAATTTTAACCTAAATGTATTAGTTTTCCTTTGCTGCTGTAACAATCACCACACATGTAGTGATTTAAAGCAACACAGCTTATTATCTTACAGTTCTGGACAGTCAGAAGTCTGAGTCATGCAGGCTAAACTTGATTTTAGCAAGGCTATGCTTTCATCGGTACGGCTGCATTCCTTCTGGAGGCTCTAAGGGAAAAGCATCCCTTGATTCTCCCAGCATCTAGAGGCCACCTGCATGCTCATGGCCTCCTTCTCTGACTCTGTCTTTCCTAACTCCCTCTTACAAGGGGTTATAACTCTCTGGTGATCACTCCTCTTATGATTACATGAGGCCTGGTGGGATAATCTGGGCCAACCTCTTCATCTCCAGATTCTTAATCACATTTGCAAAGACATTTTTTCCAGTTAAGATAACATATTCATAAGTTTCCAGGAGTAGGATGTGGACTTGGGGTGGCGGGAGGCACTAGTTAGCGTACTACCGTAGTTAAAGGACCAGAAGCAATCCTGCATTTTCTACCATAAGGTGTGTATTTCCTGACCAATAAAAATAGTAGGCTGAGCAAGGCACAGGCGCCCCAGAGTCTGATCTCCACACCCCTCCTCCTCTGCCTGGTTGTGTGATGGGGTAATTTATCTTCAGAGCTGGGACGAGGGGGGATGAGACCCTCAAGGGGGCACAAGGCAAGGTGGCACGCACACTCGGGCACCAGTCTGTACTCAATCGTGTGCCCTGAGGGTAAGGGCCTCCTGAAACTTCAAGCCCTGGGAGCCTTGTCCCCTCGGCCATCCGTCCCTTTATTTTTCTATGCCTCTCTTTTCTCATCTGTAAAACTGGGATATAAAGTTAGTAATCACTGCTCTTCTCCATCCTACTTTTTTAGTTCGCTTTCCTTTTTCATAAGAAAGTTGCATAAAAGCACGTTATCAATGATAAAATGCTATGCACACATTTATGACAGCTAAGTTTTTTTAAGCATGTGAGTAGAATAAATACTTCCTACTTTTCACCCAATTAATGTAAAAGTTAATTCATGTAAACAAAGCATATGAAGGTATACGTCTACAAAGACAAATCAGGACATGTCCAAAAGGAACTGTACTGACTTATGGCCATAGTTCTTCAACCTTGGCCACTAGAATCTAGGGAGCTTCACAGAGCGCTGATGCCTGGGTCACATCCCCAGAAACTCTCACTTAATTGGCGTGGGGTGCAGCCCAGGCAGTGGGATTTTTAAAACTCCCCAGCTGACTCTAATGTGCAGCCAAGTTGAGAACTGCTGGTTAATGACTACTTTAGAAGCCTCAGAAATGTGTTTTGAATTGATTTAAATTTTATGGAGAGTAGAGAACACACTTTTCCTATTTGCAGAGGTTATGCCGTAGAATCAACATGACCAGCAAAATTCACAAAATCATATTCTGAGTCATATACAAAACCATTCTGTTAACGTATAGGAGGTGTCTAAACATCAAAATGCAACTTAATGCTTATTTTTGCCCCAAAATGAAGTATTATGGATGGGTAAGAGAAGAGTTGCTTAATACAGTTTCCTTCATAGATTTAATCCTACCCTGGCCCAGGCAGTGCTTCTAAAAAATCTTTTTAACATTTTTATTTATTTTTGAGAGAGAGAGAGAGAGAGAGAGAGAGAGCGAGCATACAGGCGAGCAGGGGAGGGGCAGAGAGAGAGAGAGAGATACAGAATTGGGAGCAGGCTCCGAGCCATCAGCACAGAGCCCAAACACAGGGCTCTAACCCACGAACTGTGAGATCATGACCTGAGCCAAAGTCAGACACTTAACTGACTGAGCCACCCAGGCATCCTGGGCCAGGCACTGCTTCTAGCTATTAGCACATTAGAACCTAGGGGAAGCTTTGATAATGCCCTAACAGCATCTCAGGTCACTTCAGTTAGAAGCTCTGAGGGTGAGACCAAGGCATCAGATTTTTTAAAAATTCCCCCATGTGACTTCCATGTGCCGACAAAGTCAGAACTCCTAACATAATTCAGGAAAACTCAAAATCGGTGTGACCAGCATTTATTGAGAACAGCTTCTCGTCGGGAACTGCAGAGAGGTTGCCCCCTAACCTCAAGTGGCTCCTGGTCTCAGGGCGCCTGGGTGGTTCCGTCGGTTGAGCAAACAACTGGTGATTTCAGCTCAGGTCATGATCTGACGGTTTGTGAGTTCCAGCCCCGTGTCTGGCTCTGTGGTGACAGCATGTAGCCTGCTTGGGATTCTCTCTCTCCCTCTCTCTCTGCCCCTCCCCCACTTGCACACACAACTCATTGTCTCTCTGTCTCTCTCAAAATAAACAAAAACATAAAATAAAATGCCCTCCATTTAAGGAAGAAAAGAGGTACTTAATCCTCTGAAGAAGAAAAACATGGCAACATATAAAGGTAAGAACAAGAAGCAGTGAGCACACAGGGAAAGACAGGTATGCCATTTCTCCTTTGACGGGGCCTGGAAAAGAGGAACAAAGCAGACCACTCCCAAGTTCAGCGAGGGGTTCGGTGAAGGTGAGAGCTGACCTGGGGCCGTGGTGAAAAGAGAAACTTCTAGATGATGGGGCACGTGCAGAGGACCAGAAACCAAAATGAAAGGAATTGACCATATCATAGAGCATCACTAACATTCTCAGAATTACCACAGAATTGTGTAAATACTGTCTTCTCGAATAGAGAATATATTAGCATTCATCAAGCTATTTAAGCCCAATTCTTGAAATACTACTCCGAATTAAAGGGACCCAACTACAGATGAACACACAAGAAAGATGCACCCCAAGGGAATTGTGCTGCGTGGACATAGCCAATCTCAAACCACTATGTACTGTATGATAACATTTATATAACATTCTTGAAATGACAGAATTATAGAGCTAACGAACAGATTTGAGATACCCGGGAGTTAAGGCTGGGAGAGGGTAGGGAGGAGGCAGGGGGGTCAGAAAGAGAGAGATCATCATGGTGATAGATTAATTCTGTATCTTGATTGCAGAGGTTACATCAATCTCCACATGCGACAGAAAGGCAGAGACCGATACACTCCTGTCACATCCATGTCAATTTCCTGCTCTGGAGATTGTGCGATGATTACATGAGATGTATCCATGGGGAAAAATGTGGGACTGGGGCTTCCAATGAATCTACAGATATTTCAAAGTAATTTTTTAAATAAACTAATACAATAAACTAGATTGTTACAAAGGAAACCCCACAATTGTAATACTGTGATTCAAAAGGCAGTTTAGGATCCCAAAAAGAGTGACACAAAATTTCTTGGATTTCCTTTCTTCTTTCACTCTCTCCTGTTTCTCTTTTTCTTACCTTTCTGTCTTCCTTCCCCTGTTCCTTCCTTTCTCTTACTCTTTATTCCGTTTTCCTCCCTTCCTAACTTCTTTTCCAAAATTACAGCTTGCAGAATACGTTTTAAGATTATTCCAGGCAATTAAAAGGAGAGGAAAAAATAAACATCCTAAATGAGAGAAAAAAGTTAGTGATGTTCCAATAAGTCTCAGTAGTTACTGGCTACAAGCCCATTCTGAAAATTTAGTTTATAATTTACACAGCAGGATACTTATATGCTGTTTTATTAATATGCTAACTTCAGGCTAAAATAAGAACCAAATAGCATCTCAATTACAGCTACTTTAGCTCCTTTAATCTAATGGTGATCTATTAACAACGAAGAGTAAACTTTGGGGATGAGAAAGAAAATGCAGCTAATTCTAGAGGTCAGAATATGCATATGTTTGTGCAGTTGATTACAGACTGACATTTTATGTTTTGCTTAAAATTCATTCATAGGACAAAACCAAAGTGGTTCTCTGTGGAGAAATTCTTTTACTAACCCCCATGACTTATCTAATAAGGATAGACATCTCTGTTGTAGTTCAGTGCTTTCTTGAGAAATTATCTACGAAGCAAGTCACCTCTCTCCTCTGACTTCCATGTTGAAGACAGAAATGTTTGTTCTAGCAGTTCTTGCTGGTGAGAAGTGGGGTGATTAGAAGCTCCCCCAATGATTGGCAGACGGTTCATGCCTCATTCTGAACAGGGCCCAAGATAAATATTCCTCGCTCTTCCCCCTCAATGACTGATATTCTAGAAAATAGGCAGATGCTCAAACTCAGAGGCCTCAGCACGTCTTCTGCAAGACACGAGTGCTGTCAACAAATTATTCCTTGATCTTCAAATGGCATAATTCATACTTCCAAGTAAACACGAAACATACATACAAAGTTATTCTAAGGGACAAATGGGGTTTGTTGAACAACAAAAAGGAAATAGAACCTTTCCTTTTACTAAAGAAATTACATACTTTAGAAGAACTAAAAATATCTTCTAATTGAAGGGAATATGAATATCCCCTGAGGAAAAAAGAAGTAGCTAATTATACTAAGAAATTTAATGAGATTATCACATACCTTAATGGTTCTAGAGTCACTGTGGACTTTTTTTTTTCTAATTGGTAGGGTAATCTGTACCTTTGATGACTTAGAGAAAATGGATAGTTTTCCACTAGGTTATTGGGAAAACTATTATGTTCCTCCAACTCAAAGTGCTGAAATAAAGCCAAATCACAACACAACCTAGAAAAACAAGTTGGGAATATAAAGAGATCCTGAGCCTTCTTGGAAGTGAAATATAAAGCCGATGTGCCAAGAGCTACTTTCAAAACGTGAAACCCTGCCCCAAGATGCAGGTGCCAGGATGCATGGAGCAGCCCCTCACGCAAGCGTCCCCTGCTGGCAGCCATGTGATGTGATGTGAAGTGATGGGGAGTCAAGCTAGAAGACTCAGAGGACCCAGCGGACCAACTCTGTCACTGGAGACCCTCTGCAACCTGGCAGAACTCTCCTTCCAGCCTCTCTCTCATCTCCTATCCAACTCTTCTCACTCCATTACCCTCGATTCTCCGATCTGTCTCACCCAGTGATCTCCATTCTCTGTGCCTCTACCATGGCAGGTATTACCTCTTCTGGAAAGGTTTCCTCACTCAGTCAGATCTCTTTGTTGAGCATCAGCTATCTGCCCAGGGCAGAGGAAAAGCTGTACAGGGCTCCTGCCTTGATAGAGCTTACCTGGTAGTTGGGGGGACACACAAAAAAACATGTAGGCACATAATTAAACCAGATAATTTTAGAGTCTACTAGGAACTATGAAGGAAATCAATACAGCAGCATGATAGAGAATAAGTGGGACCAAGAAGCAGGGCATCAAGGAAGGCATCTCTGAAGAGGCGACATTAAAATGAGAACAGAAGGATAAAAGGAAGCCTCCCATGCAGAGAACAGGAAAAAGCTCCCAGACATGGGGAGAGAAAATGTGAAGGCTCTGCAGTGGGAATGGAATTGGTACACTCAGGCAATCAAATTGAAATAAGAATGGCCAGAATAGGAGTGATTCCAAGTGAGGCCAGAGAGGTGGGATTACATAGGGTCATGTAGGATCTACAAGGCCATGGAAGGGAATTTGCATTCTATTTTTAGTGAGATGGGAAGTCATTGGAGAACATAGAGCAAAAGAAAGATTATGATGAAATTTATATTTGAAAAATATTGCTCTGGCTATAGTACAGAGAAACCACTTTAATGGGATGGAGGTATTGGGAAGGGGCAGTTAGAAACAGCAAGATCTGCTAGGAAGTTACTGTCATAGACCAGATAAGAGAGAATAGTGGCCTGGGCTAAGACAGTAATTGTAGAGATTGAAGAAGATAAATGGGTTCTAGTTATATTTTGGGATAGAATCAACAGTTCTGGTAAAAGGATTGGTCTTGAAGGAAAAGAGAAAGGTGAAATACAGAATCAGTTGTGGTTTGGGGACTTGAACGCTGAGATGATGGTGGCACCATCTAATGAAGTAAGGAAGACTAGGGAAGAAAGAGAGTTGGGGAGGAAAATGGGAGCCATATTTTGGATGTTGAAATATCTGTGACCATCTAAATGGAGATGTCAAGCAGCAGTTTTGATGAGAATGAAGCACAAAGCAGGAGGGAGTTCCAGTCCCCATTGCTGAAGTCAAAATCCCACCCATTTGGTTTTCTCTCTATATTTAAATATTAATATCCCTGGAGCATAAGTTCCAGGTATCTCTTCTTCCAGGAAATACTGACATATATGTACAAAGACACACGTACTAAGATATTTATTGTAGCATCGTTTGTGATAGCAAAAATTGAGACCAACCTAAGTATTCACACACACACACACAAAAAAGAGATCGAGCAGTACATCCATAACAGGGAATCTCTAACAGTCGCTAATGGAGAGTTCTGGTGTTATGAAACGGGAAGATCACAAGCTATGTTTTTAAGTAAAAGGCAAAAGTTGAGTTATAGAATTACACATAATATAATAACATGTATGGGAATAAGTGACATTATACAAAGATAAATACATGTAAAAGCAAATGCAATAAAGCTGTGACTCCATAAAATTACATCTAGACAGGAGAAGAGTGGGTGGGTTGTAGGACTTGGGATCTTTATTCTACTCCAGGAATGTTGGAATTTTTATAAGGAAAATGCTAATGTGTAATTTTACTATTTTAAACAATACTTAAGCCGGTAAGTCCTACCCATTGACCTCAAAAACAATGGAATCCTACTCCTTTATTTTACAGAAGAGAGAAGCAAGACCAGAGAAGCAGAAGTAACTTACAAAAATCACACAGCTAGTTGAGACTGAATCCAGGTTTCCTGGTAGGTGAGCCTACTTGGGTCTCAGAGATGTTAGCATGTGTGTTAGCTCCAGCTCCTCTAACAGAGTACCGCAAGACTGGGTAGTTTATAAACAAAGAAAACTTGCTTCCCGCAATTCTAAAAGTCCAAATCCAAGGTGCCAGGATGGTTGGCTCCTGGTGAGAACTCTCTTCTAGATTGCAGCCAGCCAACGTCTTCTTGTTTCCTCCCATGGCAGGAAGACTCGCCGGTGTCTCTTTTATAAGGGCACTAATCCCACTCATGAGGGGCTCCGCCCTCATGACCTAATCGCCTCCTGATACCATCACATTGGAGGTTTAGGATTTCAACATAAAAATGTTAAGGAAACACAAACATTCACCCACAGCAACAAGTTAGTATGTTAGCATTTGTGCATGTCTGATTTCATTTATTAAGTATATATCTGGCTATAATGTATGGATTGTTAGGATTAAATTTGTCCATTTATTTTCTACATAAAGAATGGATGTATATTTCTCTTTAGCTGTGGAAACAAGAAAGGATGGGTCTAAGGAATTTCGAATAAACCAGGAAGGAGAACTCCATGAACCACATGAGGAACAAATTGGAAGCTGTGAACACATATGTGTGTGCACACATGCAAAGCAGAAAGAGGACCTTGCAGTCTGAGGTAAAATGATGAACTAGCGACATGTCCTAAGGAAATAACTGACAGCAAAGACCCATTGTCCTCCCCACCATGTCCTGAGAGAGGATGCCTCAGTATGATACTACGCATTATATGACCATTTCAAGGCATAATGAAGTAGACCTTAAACTATGGGAGAACTGTTTTGTAGTCAAGATTGGATGGACATAGGAATGGCAAAGGGTGATCTAAGAGAGAGGAAGAGACAGGAAGCTGAGCACAAGAGTGCATCTCTGTGGTTTTGCCTCTTGGTTTTGTTTGTTTGTTTGTTTTGCTTTTTGCTTTTTTGTGTTTTTTTGTTTGTTTTGTTTTGGGGTTGGGGGAGTTGTTTTTGTTTTTCTTTTTGTTTTTTGCTTTTTTTTTTAACCTCCTTGTTGCATTTCATCCGATCTGAGGCCACTAGTTCTCTAAAGTGGGAGACGTTATTATTCCTGCTATACAGATTCCAGCTTGTTTCTCAGGGGTTCTATTGGGAACTGGAAGTGGACATTCTTCTCCCACACAATGCCTTCCATGCGGACAGATCTCTACCGCCATGGCAGCCCACCCTCTCTCCAGCTCTTAGTGGTCCTTCTGGAGGAGAGGTGGTGTGTCTGATTGGTTAGGAATAAGATATGAACCGGCATAATCTTTGCCCCTTATCTTTCCTTTTCCACTCTGAGATCTTTTCTGCAGGAAGCATGCATTCGGCTCTGCTTCCCCAGGTCCTTGGTTTTACAAAGGTAGATGATCCTAACAGGGCAGGGTCCATGTAGTCTTTCTACTTATGAGGTTCAGTATTAGTTAACCCACTAGCCCATAAATAGAAGCTACATCCTGTAGCATCAGCTTCTTGAATAATAAAAATTATATGTTGGCCTCCAACCTGCCTAACTCTAAAGTCTCACATGCCCCTCCGTCCAGAACCTAAATGGACAAGAGGGCCTGTTTACAGGGCCTGTTCCAACCGGAACAGCTGCACGTGGAATGGCAGGGAATGTTCCTCTCATCAAGATGGATTTCACACGGATGATTTGGGACTCTGTGGGGCACACAGGCTGACACCAGTCCACTAAGAAGTATTCAAATCAGAAGAAAACCAGCTTATTTTTTAAACATATATTTGTCACTACATGTCACTACAGAAATGCATATTCTGTTATTATTGGACATTCATTTTCACTTAATGTAATTAAAATATTTGTGTGGCCATGAAAATAAATCTTACTGCCTGGGTGATGCTAAGTCTTAGAAAAATGTCAGCCCTTCTATCCAGTCTGCCGTGCTGTCACCTGCCAGGTATGCTTCCTCCTGACACAATTCCTAAAATACCTCCTTTGTATCAAGCCAGGTACCGCGGCCTTCCATGATAGCAGCTCTGAATATGTCTTCTCTCCCTTCTCTAGTGTTGTTAGTTCTGCAGCCCAGAGGCTTGATCTTACTCGTGCCTGTGTGCTTTGCATCATCTATTTTAGAGACTTGCAGTTTGTAGATAGCAGGGAAATTCGGTTTTAAAGTATTTAAAAGCAAACAGATCATAAACCAAAAGGCTTAGAGCTGATAGCAAATCATATCATGTACTTTTTCCCCCTCATAGCCATTTAATTACATATTTAAAAATCAATGGACATCAAGGACAGTCTTGAAAAGGAGAATTTCCTAAAGAGCTGCCTCGGGCAGTTGAGAAAGGTAGAAAGAGGGAGGCGTCTCTCGTCCTATGTTAGTTCATGATTTTCACTATCTCTCAGCCTTAATAACCCATATATCTCAGGCTTTTGCACCCCATCATATATGCAGGGACCCACTCCCCTACAAAGTCCTTCCCTCCTCATCATCATTCCCAAATGAGTATCTTCAGTGAATTCCTAAACATCCCTGTCAATGCCCAAGAAATCTCTTGAAAGTTACATGGTACCTTGCTCTGCCGTAGCTGCCTCGTCTCTGACGTAGGCCCCTAAGCCCTTTCCCTCAGGGCTCCCCAAGCTGCCAGATGTGCAAAGGGAGAGTGGGATCCTCCTGCATGCGGAGGAAACTGTCTCACTTCCCCACATCACATCCTATGGGATCAAAGAAGGGATGCTTATATTCATTGTCTCCTGGAAAACGTCTGGGAAACAGTTCCTCCAGCTTCTGCCTGGAGTGCCTTGGAAACCCCTTCTTCATTCTCTTTCAGAAGAAAGAACAGTCCCTCATGAAAATTCATCTCAGAAAACCTGCTCTCACTTCAGTGGGGTCCCAAAGCACTTAAACAAGAACTCTCTCTACATCAGGGCTTCTTTGCTTCAGGCCTTGCCTTATCCTATACTGACTGGCCAGAGAAGCAGCATGGAACCTCAAATCCCCTAAGAAGTCATCCCAAATTAGCCATACACTCCACCCAGCTCTGAGCCTGGGGGCCGACAAACCTGGCTTTCCCAGTTCCACCTCGGTGCTCACATAGGCGAGTCGTTGCCTGGCTCCACAGTTCATCAGCACAGTGGAGTGAGATTTGATGAAGGAGGGTGAGAACACTGACATGAGCCCAGGGTAAATGTGAACTCCACCATCCATCACTCTAGTCCCAGACCTGCTGCTACATTCCAACTATTTTGGAAACGGGAGTAGCTTCCCCCTGTAGTCCCTCCCCTTTTCCTTTGCCCATCTGTATGTAATGTAGTTGGACCCAGAGATCACATTGACATACTAAAAATACAGAATAGCTTATCTAATATTAATAGTAAATACTATTTTTTGTCCTAGTTTAGTCTCATCTGATCATTCAGACAGGACCCATGCTCACGCATGCAAAGCTTGAGCCCATTTAAAATTGTACAAACCCAGGAATACTAATGTTGAAAGTCCCATTCATATCCTTTTAAGCTAAGAAAATAGCTTGCCGCATGCTCACGGCCTCAGACAAAGCAAAGGGCTGAGAAAAAACTAAGTAGGAGCAACATTTCCTCTTCCTGGTGGAACATCCAAACCTGTGGTGGAAATTCAGTAGCCAAACAACTATTTCTGTCTTCAGCTGGATCTTTTCCTTGGCTAAAGAAATGCACTAAAGCACTGGGTTTTATCTGACACTCAGTGAAAATCATGTTGCAAAAGGAATAATAGAACTGGGGTTTGCATTGCAAAGGAGCCGAAATCAGTCCTTGACTTGAGCTGCAGGAGTCCTACCCATTGCACAATTCACGCATGTGATAAATTGCACCCTTACTTCTCAGTGAGAAGCTGGGCTCAAATTCATTACATTAATTTTATTGATTTATAGTCTGTGTGAGATAAAAGTCATGTGATTGCATGGCTAGCCCTGGTAATATTCCATGTTCCTTGACAGGTTTTGTGATAGGTCTAAGAGTTATTTTTTCCCTAGGCCATATCTTAAAAGAGCCAACCTCAGCGTTTTCATAGGAGCTCAGGGATGAAAGCGATCTTGTGGGTTGTACACATGAACTCTCTTTTTTCAGCACAATGGTTCACACTTTCTGGAAACTTCTCCTCTGAACATCATACAACTTGGGGGAACTCATCTAAGTGGCAGGCAACTCATGACCATAAGTCCACCCCTTTCATTTTTGGATAGCTCCAATGGTTAGAAGGTGCTTAAAAATCATGACTCTAAAAGCCATCTTCCTACTGATGTTCCAAAATGTTGCCAACTTATAAACTCTTAACCCACCTCCTTCCCACAGATAGTAGATAGTTTATAAATAGTAAGTATGACATGACATGGGCATTAGACTGAAGCAGTTCATTGTAGTAGATTAAAATCATGGACGTTGGAGGCAGGCAAGGCCTATGAGGTGTAACCTTGGGCAAATCATTCTCTAAACCTCAATTTCCTCAATGTGGAAAATAATAGCTTCAGCCTTACAGTGTTGAAAGGATTACACGAGATCATGCAAAAGAGCTGAAATCAACCCTTGAGTTTCAGAATAGTGGCTGACAGGAAGCACTCAGAATATTTAGTTGTTATTAATATTGCTATTAACAATTATTTCTGGCAATGCTCTCCTCAATTGAAAAACTGTCAGACACATACACTTGAAAGGAGGTGTACAAAATGACCTGCTGAGAGAGAACAACAGAAAATCTCCAATTGATACCAGGAACTCTGGCCTGGTCAGGTTCTAATCTCTTGTGTATAACATAGCCCTTGGTACTTTTCTACATCCTTTGGGAGATTGGACCTAATTTTGCTATTGCTTATGTAATAGATCTACCAGTCAGTGGTCATAAAGTTGAAAGAGGTCTTGGAGATTAAGTGAATTCTCTGTATTTTACATATATTGAAAGTAAGGCCTAGGGAGAGGGAGAAATATGGCCAAGGTTATCCAGATTATCAAGAACTAGAACTGAAAAATGACTTCTGACTCGCAAGATAGAATTCCTCTTACTCTACCATACTATTAGTAGATACCAAGAAATTCATCAATGTATGGTGTCTTTGGCATTTCAGAGCTCTATTCTGTAAGGGTGAGTAGATGTGCAGCCTTTCTTCATGTGTGCTGGAGGAATTTATGGAACTATTAGCTATCTTTCCCTTCCTGGCCCCCAATCCTAGTTATTTCCAAAATTTCTACTAATCACCCTCTTAAATTATATCACTTGTATGAATCCAGCCTCTTTGAATGCAGGTGACAGAAAACAAATTTGAACTAATTAAGGCAAAGGGAAACTATTTGGAAAGACTGCCAAGTGTCTTCCAGAACGTAAGGAAGTTTTGAATTTGGAAAGGAAAGAAACTTCTGGGTCTCATGGACCTTCTGCCTAGAGTATTTCCATTAACATGATATGACTCCAATGGCACCCAGTCTCTGTCTCTTTTTTTCTTAGTTTTAAATGAGAGAGAGACAGAGAGCTGGGCAGAGAGACAGAGAAGGAATAGATGGGCACAGCTAGGTACTGTACACCCATGGACCAATTTGCTCTTGTAAGGTAGAAGGTTACCCATTGTGTAGCTCAGCTAGAGACCTCCCTCCCTTGGCATGACGGGCTCTATCTGGAAAATAGGGAATCACTGTGAGCAAAGAACCTTCCCCAGGAGGTGTGTATTACATTCCACTTGTATCGCCCTAAGTAGACCATGAGTCTGTGGAAGATAGGGACTATGACCATTTCATCTTTATACAGTATTTTCAAACACCTTCCTTGCTGTGTGTGTACTAAACCTCCAATGAATATTGGTGGATTGAATGCATTAGATCTGCAATTTCTCTCAATTTAGGCATATCAAACCAAGTCGAGAACACTGTGGTATCCAGTGACCAGAAAGGAGATCTCTGCCATGTTTCTGGTCACATGGAAAACCTCAAACACAAGTAGTACATCCTGGCTCCAAGGAAAGCTATCCTGACCATGTTTCCTGCTCCAGATCCTTGTAAGGATAAAGCCTTTCTTTCTTAGGCAAACTTCCTACTGGAAATGTCTCCTCCTGACAGCCTGGCGCTTCCCCACAGCTCTGTCTTCTGTGGTTGAAATGGAGCCCTGCTGTGCTCGGGTCATTAGGGTTCTCATCTTGCCTCTTCCTATGACAGATTTCAAGAGGACATGTTCTCTTCTCCTGAGAAAAAGCCCCAATTAAATATGCTCATTAAAGCCCTGTGATTCCCCTGCTTTCTTCAAATGCATAACAAAAAGGAATCACTTTCTGCTGACCTGAAGCCTGGCCAGGGAGCGCTTGGCCCAGGCTGAGGTGTGGGCTTACTGCCAGAACCTTGTGGGATGTACGAGGCAGTTTTCGCTGTCCAAAGCCAGACTGTCGCTGCTGCCCCCCCCCAGCTGGTTATCAGATGCTGGCAGGCGATCGCATGAAGAACCCCCAACAAAATATCACAGTTTACTCAGAATCAAAAGAAGTGATAACAAATTAAGGTGAAATGGAGTTCAAATCTGCCCAATTCATCCCTTAATTGGCCACATCTACCATTCCTGGCTTTTTGATTATAGGTTATGATGCAGTGTGGTGGGGAGAAAGGCAAAAGACAGGAAGTCAGAACAACGGAGTATGTCCTCGGACCCTGTCACTAGCTAGGTGTGTAACCTTTCAGTCTCAGGTACATTGTGGGAAGAGAAGGTTCTGCTCATGGCTTGCAATTCACAGACTTGATTTTAAAATATGATCTCAACAAACGTTCCTACTACTGATACAATCACTGCTATTAGCTAATATTTATAAAATATTTACTCTGTGTCAGACCCTGTTATGTGCTTAATTACTGTGTATACATTCATGTAATCCTTTTAGCAACCTTTTGAAAAAATTTAGTGATATTATTTTTCCTATTATACAGATGAAGACACTGAGATTTAAAGAGTGAAATAAATAACTCACTGAAGGTTACATCAGTCAGTGATGATAGAGCTTCAGAACCCATGTTCTTAACAGCTGTGGTACCTTAGTAATGTCTCAATTGACCAAAACCAATGTGGTGATGCTAAGCTTCCTTCTTGGTCTCCTTCTGCCCTAAACTCTTGGTTTCTGGTCCTAAGTACATGAGTTTATCTCCTTGAAATTGGTTCCCTATTTCTGCACTAACTGGCCACTTCCGAAGTCTTTATCCCACTTAAAAATCAGCTCACTTCTGCCTTCTAAAAAGTACCAAGGTGTAACTAGTCTGCATTTGCTCTCCATAAACTCGCCATCTATCATTCTCATTTGGCAATGCATGTGTTGCCTCATTATGTCATTACTTTTATTCTTATTTATCTCTTGATCATCTTTTGCTATGTATGCCCTGTCTCGCTAACCAGATTGAATAGCCTGAGGAGAGGACGTGGGTCATACTTCTTTAGACTACTCTTAGCCTCAGCACAATGTTTTATGCCAATCAGTAAATGTTAACTGACTTTGGTGTAGCTTCTTCTCCAGCTTCAGCCTGAACTATATTCCTCATTAGTCAGTGTCTATATGGCTGTAGGTGTCTACTTTGGAGACTATGGTATTAGAATTGACAGCAGGAACAGGAAGTTGGGTGACTTTCACTGTTCTGGAAGGACCAGGAGACTGCACTCTGACCTACACCCATGTTGCTATGCCAGCCTATATATTTTACTTATCCCAGAGCCCCAGCATGTCTGCACACTTCCCTGTGTATTATGAGATCAAGGGAAGCTTTTCTGGGGATATCAGCCAAGAAAAAACAGCTGGCAAATGTGGAAAAGATGGTACCAGGCACCTGGCCCACTTAGATCAGCCTTCTGTGCCAGCTTCACATTTTGCATCAAGGCCTACCTTGAAAATAGGGAGTGACTGTATGTTCTCTTCTCTCCAAAAGCCGATCGGTTTGTGCCAGTTTCATAATGGGCATCTGTTGAGCTGTCTGTCCCCAGCACCTGCAGCTCAAACAGCCCAAACCAGAGGTTGCAAGATCTTGGCACTCCCAGAGTATGAGGGCAGTGCCAAGAGCTGAGCAGTTGATGAGTGTCCAAATTATCTTGTCACCTCCTCTTTGAGGTTCGTTGGAACCCTAGTGCTGAAAGTGAACCTGAAAAGTCTTCCAGGTGAACTGTATTATTGTATTTTACAAACACCATATATTTCAGCAAACAGAGGAGATACAAAGAAATTCAGGAAATTATGAAGAGCTCAGTAATTTTCATAGAGGATGTTGTCTTTTATTACTTCCAAAACACTGAGATATTAATGACCTTCAATGTGCTTTTAGTAGCCAGCTGCTCCCCAGTTTCATTGACAAGGAGACAAACCAACTTTGGCAGTACAAGAAGAGAAAGTGCTAGCTATACTTTTTAAATTGTGCTCCTCCTAAGACTGCTTTGAGGGAGGTGGTCAGTGGGGAGGGCTCTGAACAGGGGGAATGGTAACAATGGGGCAAATGTAAAACATTTTTATTAATATTTAAATCTTTGTAAAGATAATGGATGTTCTAAAACAAAACTAATAACAATAAGCTGTAAGGTTTGTAATATAGGTAGATGTTAAATATATGACAATAATAAGTCAAAAGCCAAGAGAAAAGAAGGTACATTCTTGTAAGATCTGAATACTTGACGTGCAGTGGTGTAATGTCACTTGAAGATAGACTGGAGGAAGTTCAAGATAAATACAATAAAACTGAAGGCAGCCATTAAAATAAAACAACAAAGAATTATAGCTAATTTGCCAACAAAAACATATAATGAAACAAAATCTTTTAAAAAATAATCATGTAATCCAAGAGAACAAAGAAAAAGAAAAGGAACAAACAAAACATAGGACAAATAGAACTGAAAGAGCAGGATAGCAGATTTAAAGTCCATCATATTGTTAATCATGTTAAATGTAAATGATCAAAATGCCCTAATTAAAAGATAGAAATTGTCATATTGGATTAAAAAAAAAAAGCAAGACCCAGCCATATACTGAGTACAAGAAACCAGTTTAAACATAAAAATATAAACAAGTTAAAAGTTTATTGTTATTTATTTTAATTCCAGTATAGTTAACATAAAGTGTACAGTAATAATATTAAATGGGGGGGAGAATGCTGGTATGGCTTAATTAATAGCATATTGGGAAGATTTCAGGGCAAAGAATATTACCAAAGTTAAAGAAGGTCATTCACAATAACAAATGAACAAGTCAAGTCAAAATACCAAGTCAATTTTTCAAGTTAAAATAACATTCTAAAATGTTTATGCACATATAACAGACTCAAAAACCTGAAAGAACTGCAAGAATAAATAGACAAATCCTCAATCATAGCTTAATATTGAACAATCCTCTCTCAGTAATTACTGGAACAAGTAGACAAAGAAATCAGTAAAGATATAGGAGACTTGGAAAACACAATCAACTTGACTTAATTGACATTTATAGAAACCTCCATCAAAAATAGAAGAATACACATTCTTCTCACATGATATGAAGCATTTACCAGAACAGACCACCATATCCTTGGCTATGACCGAAGTTTCAATAAATGTAAAAGCAATTAAATGATAGAATGTATATTCTCTGACTATATTGTAATGAAATTAGGAATCAATAATATGAAACTCCATAAAAATCTCCAAGTATTTGGAAACATATTTCCAAATAGCTCATGGGTTAAAGAAGAAATAAAACTGAAGGTTATAAATGGTTCTAAACTAAGAAAATGAACACACAACATATCAAAATGAAATGCAGGTAAAGCAGTACTTAAAGGGAAATTTATAGCACTGAAAAATTATAATAGAAACAAAGAATTTCTCAGAGGAATCCCGTTAGATTCAACAAAAGCCAACCATTAACAATGCATATCATATTCAAATTCACAAAATACTCAGGCAAGGAAAGAATCATGAAAGCAGCAAGTAGAAAAAATCCTTAATCTACAAGGGAAGACAGATCAGGTTCACAGCAGACCTATCCACAGAGACTTAGTAGGCCAGAGAGGAGTAGCAGTATATATTCAGTATGCTAAATTGGAAAAATATGCAGCCAAGAATCCTTTACCCAGGGAAGCTGTCATTCAAAATAGAAGGAGAGAGGGGAACCTGGGTGGCCCAGTTGGTTGAGCGTCCAGCTTTGGCTCAGGTCATGATCTCACAGTTCATGGGTTTGAGCCCCATGTCAGGCTCTGTGCTGACAGCTCAGAGCCCAGAGCCTGCTTCAGATTCTGTGTCTCCCTCTCTCTCTGACCCTCCCCTCCTCATGCTATCTCTCTCTCAAAAATAAATAAAACATTTTTTAAAAAGGAAAAAAAAATATTCCAAATAGAAGGAGAGGAAAAAATCTTCCCAGACAAGTAAAAAATAAAGGAGTTTATGACCCCTAAACCAGCCCTGCAAGAAGTTTTAAGGGTGACTCTCTGAGAGGAGAAAAGGTGAAAAAAAAAAGAAAAGAAAAGAAAAAAGACTCAAGGCATCCAAGACTAGAAAGAACCAGAGAATACCACCAGAAACTCCAACTCCACAGGGAACATATGGCAATAAATTCATATCTTTCAGTACTCCCTCTAAATGTCAATAACCTAAATGCTCCAATAAAAAGAACATAGAGTAACATAATGGATAAGAAAACAAGATCCATCTATATGCTATTTACAAGAGACCCATTTTAGACCTAAAGACACCTTCAGATTGAAATCAAAAGGAGGCAAACCATCATACTAATAGTTGCCAAAAGAAAGCCAGAGTAGCCATACTTATATCAGTCAATCTAAATTTTAAAATAAAGACTGCAATAAGAGATGAAGAAGGGCATTATATCATAATTAAGGAGTCTATATACCATGAAGATCTAACAATTTTAAACACTTATGCTCCAAATGTGGAGGCAGCCAAATATATAAATCAGTTAATCACAAACATACAGAAATTCATTGATTATAATACCATAATCGTAGGGAACTTCAACACCCCACTTACAGAAATGGACAGATCATCTAAACAGAAAATCAACAAGGAAACAATGACCTTGAATGACACACTGGACTGGATGAACTTAACAGATCTATTCAGAACATTTCATCCTAAAGCAGCAGAATTCACATTCTTCTCGAGTGTACATGGAACAATCTCCAGAATAGATCACATACTAGGACAAAATCAACCTTCAAAAGTACAAAAAGATCAAAATCATACTGTGTATATTTTCAGACCACAACTCTATGACACTTGAAATCAACCACAAGAAAAATTTGGAAAGATAACCAATACTTGGAGACTAAAGAACATCCTACTGAAGAATGAATGGGCTAACCAATAAGTTAAAAAGGAAATTTAAAAGTACATGGAAGCCAATGATAATGATAACACCACAGATCAACACGTCTGGGATGCAGCAAAGGCCCCCATAAGAGGGAAGTATGTAGCAATCCAGGCCTTTTTTTTTAAATTTTTTAAAATGTTTTATTTTTGAGAGAGAGAGAGCATGAGAAGGGGAGGGTCAGAGAGAGAGAGGGAGACACAGAATCCGGAGACAGGCTCCAGGCTGTGAGCTAGCTGTGAGCACAGAGCCCGATGTGGGGCTCAAACCCACAAACTGTGAGATCATGACCTGGCCAAAGTTGGATGCTTAACCGACTGAGCCACCCAGGTGCCCCCAGGCCTTCCTAAAGAAGAAGAAAGGTCTCAGATACACAACCTAACCTTACACCCTAAAGAGCTGGAAAAAGAACAACAAATAAAACCCCAAAATATCAGAAGACAGGAAATAATAAAGATTAGCGCAGAAATCAAGGCTATCAAAACAAACTAACAAACAAACAAAAAACATTGATCTGTAAAACAGATCAATGAAACCAGGTTTCAAAGAACTATCTTTGAAAGTATTAAGAAAATTGATATACCCCTAGCCAGTTTGATCAAAAAGCAAAATGAAAGGACCCAAATAAATAAAATCAAGAATGAAAGAGAAGAGATCACAACCAACAGGGCAGACATACAAATAATAATAAGAGAATATTATGAGCAATTATATGCCAATAAAATGGGCAATCTGGAAGAAATGGACAAATTTCTAAATATAAATTACCAAAACAGAACCAATAAAAAATGTAAAATTTGAACAGACACATAACCAGTAAAAAAATTTAATTAGTTTTCAAAAATCTCCCCAAAACAAGAGTCCAAGGCTGGAAGACTTCCCAGGAGAATACTATCAAACATTTAAAGAAGAATTTATACCTATTCTTTTGAAGCTATTACAAAAAATAGAAATGGAAGGAGAACTTCCAAACACATTTTATGAAGCCAGCATTACCTTGATTCCAAAACCAGACAAAGACCCCACTAAAAAGGGGAACTACTGATCAATTTCCCTGATGACATGGATGCAAAAATCTTCAAGATACTAGCAAACCGGATCCAACAATACATTAAGAGAATTATTCACCATGACCAAGTGGGATGGATGCAGGGCAGGTTCAATATCTGCAAGACAATCAATGTGATTCATCACATCAATAAAAGAAAGGACAAGAATCACATGATCCTCTCAATAGATGCAGAGAAAGCATTTGACATAATACAGCATCCATTCTTGTTAAAAACCCTCAAGAAAGTAGGAATAAAAGGATCATACCTCAAGATCATAAAAGCTGTCTATGAAAGACACACTGCTAATATCATCCTTAACGGGGAAAAACTGAGAGCTGAGAACTTTCCCCCTAAGGTCAAGAAAATGACTGGATGTCCACTCTCACCACTGTTATTCAACATAGTATTGGAAGTCCTAGCCTCAGCAATCAGAACAACACAAAGAAATAAAAGGCACCCAAAGTGGCAAGGAGGAAGTCAAACTTTAACTCTTCACAGATGACATGATACTCTTTATGGAAAACCCAAAAGATTCCACAAAAGAACTGCTAGAACTGATCCATGAATTCAGCAAAGTCACAGAGTATAAAATCAATGCACAGAAATCAGTTACAGTCCTATACACCAATAATAAAGCAACAGAAAGAGAAATCAAGGAACTGATCCCATTTACAATTGCACCAAAAACTATAAAATACCTAGGAATAAATCTAACCAAAGAGGTGAAAAAACACACACTGAAAACTATAGAAAGATTATGAAAGAAATTGAAGAAGACATTTAAAAATGGAAAAATATTCCATGCTCATGGATTGGAAGAACGAATATTGATAAAATGTCAATACTACCCAAAGCAGTATACATATTCAATACAATCCCTATAAATAACACAAGCATTCATCACAGAGCTAGGAGTAACAACCTTAAAATTTGTATGGGACCAGAAAAGATCCTGAATGGCCAAAGCAATCCAGAAAAAGAAAACCAAACATGGAGGCATCACAATCTCAGACTTCAAGATGTTTTACAAAGTTGTAATCATCAAGATACTATGGAACTGGCACACAAACAAACACTCAGATCAATGGAACAGAATACAGAACCCAGAAATGGACCCACAAAAATATGCCCAACTAACCTTTAACAAAGCAGGAAAGAACATTCAATGGAATAAAGACAGTCTCTTCAGCAAATGGTACTGGGGAAACTGGACAGCAACATGCAGAATGAACATGGACCACCTCCTTATACCATACACAAAAATAAACTCAAAGTGAATGTAAAACCTAAACAGAAGACAAGAAGCAATCAAAATCCTAGAGGAGAAAGCAGGCAAAAACCTCTTTGACCTTGGCCACATCAACTTCTTATTCAACAGGTTTCCAGAAGCAAGGGAAACAAAAGCAAAAATGAACTACTGGGACCTCAAGATAAAAATCATCTGCACAGTGAAGGAAACAATCAGTCAAACTAAAAGGCAACTGATGGAATGGGAGAAGATATTTGAAATTACATATCAGATAAAGGGTTACTATCCAGAATCTATAAAGAACTTATCAAAATCAACACCCAAAAAATAAATAAGCCAGTGAAGAAATGGGCAAAAGACATGAATAGACACTTCCCCAAAGAAGACATCCATATGGCTAACACATGAAAAAATGTCCAACATCACTCATTATCAGGGAAATACAAATCAAAACCACAATGAGTTATCATATCACGCCAGTCAGAATGACTAAAATTAACAACTCAGGCAACAACAGATGTTGGCAAGGAGGCTGAGAAAGAAGATCTCTTTTGCCCTGCTGGTGGGAAGGCAAACTGGTGCCACCACTCTGGAAAACCATATAGACATTCCTCAAAAAACTTAAAAATAGAACTATCCTATGACCCAGCAATTATACTACTCGGCATTTATCCAAGGGATACAGGTGTGCTGTTTCAAAAGGGCGCATGCACCCTGATGTTTATAGCAGTGCTATTGACAATAGCCAAAGTATGGAAAGGGCCCAAATGTGCATCTATGGATGAATGGATAAAGAAGATGTGATATTATACACACACACACACACACACACACACACACACACACGCACACACACACACACAATGGAATATTATTTGGCAATCAAAAAGAATGAAATCATGTGATTTGCAACAGTGTGGATGGAACTAGAGTGTATTATGCTAAGCAAAATAAGTCAGTCAGAGAAAGAAAAATACCATATGATTTCACTCATGTGGAATTTAAGAAACAAAACAGATGAACATAGGGAAAGGGAAGGAAAAATAAAATAAAAACAGACAGGCTGGCAAACCATAAAAGACTCTTAAATAAAGAGAATAAACTGGGGGTTCACGTAGGGAAGGTGGATGGGGTGATGGGCTAGATGGGTGATGGCATTAAGGAGAGCACTGGTTTGGATGAGCAGTGGGTGTTATATGTAAGTGATGAGTTTCTACTCCTGAAACCATTACTACACTGTATGTTAACTGGATTTAAATAAAATTTTAAGAAATACTTGCAAACTACATACCCAGATTTGTATCCAGATTGAAGAACTATCAAAACTTAAAAAAAAAAAAAAAAAAAGCAAGCAACCTAACTTTTATAATAGGCAAATTAAACAGACGTTTCACCAAAGATGTATGAAAGCACACAAAAAAGTTCAACATCACTGCAAATTAAACCCACAGTAATATTACTATGCACCTGTTAAAATAGCTGAATTTTAACAATTGAACTTACCAAGTACTGGCAAGGCCATAAGATAACTTGAACTTCCACACTGCTGTAAGAATGTAAAATGGTATAACAAACTTGGAAACAAAGTTATAATAAACATGCTCATACCTTCTGACCTAGTCGTTTCACTCCAAGATATTTACCCCAAGTAAATGAAAGCATATGTTCATATGAAGATTTGTATACAACTGCTCCCAGTTAACTTTATTTGTATTAGACGAAAGCTGAATAATCCACATAATGGATTATTGGTCAGCAATTTTTAAAAAATGGGGTACCTGGGTGACCCAGTTGGTTAAGGGTCCAACTTTGATTTCGACTCAGGTCATGATCTCACAGTTAATGGGATCGAGCCCAGAGTTGGGCTCTGTGCTGATGTGCCGAGCCTGCTTGGGATTCTCTCTCTCCCTCTCTTTCTGCTCTTCCCTCACTCACCTGTTCATGCTCACTCTCTCTCTTTCTCCTTACTCCCTCAAAATAAATAAGAAAAGATTGAGTTATTGATACATGCAAAAACATGGATGAATCTCAAAATATGCTCCGGGAAAAAAGCCAGACCAAAAAGTTCGTACTAAGATTCCATGTACATAAAATTCTAGAAAATGCAACCTAATCTGTAGAGAGAAAGCAGATCAGTAGTTCCTTATGAACAGGTATGGAGAACAGGGAGGGACAAGAGGAATGAATCACAAAGGGGCATGACGATAATTTGGGAGGTGAGGAATGTTCGTTTGCTTAAAGTGATAGTTTGACGGGCGTACACACATCCATACTTTTCACACAACCACTTTAGATTTGTGCAGTTTCCTGTATATCATTTTTACCTCAACAAAGTTGTTATAAATACATACATATGCAATACCTACATCTATAAATATCAGAGAAAGTTGAATAAATCAATCAGATATCAGGATGTCACAGGTAAGTGCTAACACAGAATGGAACTTGCAGAGTTTCAAGTTTGTTTCTCCGACAAAGTAACTAGTTTCTATTGTCCTCAGGTCACCTGTTTGCATCTGTAACATTTACATGAATGTTGCCCATTACTAAGTAAATTTAATCCTTGAATGGTACTGCCTCTTTAGTCACAGTAATGCCAGGATTTCCTATAATAATAGGAAAATATTTCTGAGAAGTTTTCCAACAGGGTGTGAAAAGCTTCTAATGTTTTCCAATTGCCTGTATGAAAGTATGGACATCAACCCTTGCCTGAGAATAAGGTTGGAAACTGCTTAAACCAGTCTTGTCCGGCAGCTGAAAAGTCTGTACAAGATTAAGAAGTACCTTGGTTAATTTGCAATCCTGGCCAGTCTATGGATGGTGAACGTATTTGTTGGTTTTGAAGACTGGAATAAAGGAGTCCATAGAAATCATTCAACTTTCCTGATGTCAAGTTAAGTTCAATAAATTCTGAATTCATACCCGCAATTGACCATAACTGACCCCTTCTTCTCTTTCAAGTTCCCTCCTCGGAGAAGCCTTCCCAGACCTTCATGGTTAAGTTATTCCCCACTCCATCCCAAGTTGCTCCTAATTACTGTCTATCATATGCCTTGGCTTTTTTTTTCTTTCTTAACAGTCCATCACAATCTATAATTATCCCTTGTTGCTTGTTTATTTGCTTTCCGTCTCCCTATAGCATATAAAGTTTTTAAAGGGCATATGAATATTAGGTAAATATTTTTTAAATTGTGGTGAAACACACATAACATAAAAGTTACCATTTCAACGACGTGTAAACTTTTGAAGGCCGGAACCTTATCAGTTTTTTCTGTAGCCTAGTGCCAAGAACAATGTTCCAGGTACTCAACACTATCTGTTGAGTTAATGAATGGAACCTTAAAAGGAGGATAATTCTGACCCAGCCTGCTTCACAGAAAGAAAAACCACCCTGAAACACTACCCATTCAAAGAAATAAAGATATTGATGTTTTTATTATGTTTAATGTGATGTGGCTCAGAGTTCAATGCTAACTGGGTACTTAAATGCAGATTGGTTAATGAACACAGTTTAAATTGGGCTGGACTGATCAGAGACAGCTTTCTAGAGTAGGGGCAGGGTCTAAACAGCTGAAGGCATCGTACCCTGCCGGCCTGGACCTGCCAAGATCTAAGTCCGCGGTCTGTCTCCTCTTGGCTTCTCAGGTAATAATTTTACTTGCTGTCTTTCATTAAGGATGTTTTTTCCCTTTTCCTCAGAAGAATAGGCAGAGTTGGCATTTCTGAGGGAAATAAGTAGTCAAGGAGCATAACTCTGGCATATTTAAAGAATTCTGATGATTTTGTGTTTTTCCTCGAAGGGCTGGGTTTGCAGATCTTCTTTGCTTTTAAAAAATGATAGTGCTGAGGCCAAGCTAGCAGTGAATGCTAAGGAAGGAGGAGACCTCAGTGTGGAAGAGAAGAGGAGCCCTCACTCACCTCCTTGCCTTCTGGAGGCTTGTCGAAGGGAGCTGGTTTTCTCTTGAAAACGGAACACTAAACCCCTTACCTAGGAAAATGCCACTGACAAAGATAGGAATATTGGGGGTGGGGTAGGGCGTCAGGAAGAACCTGGGTTTGTAGATGCAAAAAGAGATTCAAATGGGGAAAATGTAAAAAGAAGTAATGTGCAACCCAACCAGAGCAGTTTGGACAGTAAGAAAAATCCTGAAAATGATGTCAGAAAGAGATGATTCCCACCTATGGACCTCACTGTATGACTCTACACAAGTGACTGGCCCCTTCAGGAAAAGTGAAACACTTGGACCAAATGATCTCTCAGGTCCTCTCTGGTTCTCTAACTTCTGTGAAGTTCATTCATTCTGCATGCAAAAGTGGCAGAGTCAGGAATCATAGGAAGCTTTTGACCTCATTTCTTTCATCACATTAACTGTACTGGGAAAATGGTTTTAGAACTCTCCCGCCTTTGTTTAATTTGGTTTTTCAATCAGCATTCTTATTTGCAGAAGATGGGCTGCACATATGACCTGTGACCTGCGACTTTGGTTAAAAAGAGATCATCAAGGGGCACCTGAGTGGCTCATTGGGTAAGCGTCTGACTTTTGATTTCAGCTCAGGTCATGATCTCATGATTTTGAGCCCCGCATTGGGCTCTGTGCTAACAGTGAAGAGCCGGCTTGTGATTTTTTTTTTTCTCTTTCTCTGCACTACCTCCTCTCATGCTCTCTCTCTCAAAATAAACAAATAAACTTACCAAAAAAAAAAAAGAGCTCATTGAAAAGAATCATGAGAAGACTGAAGAAGGCAGAAGGGAAGTAGGACCTGCGAACTAGCCAGGACCACAGCCATCATGTTACCAGTCTGGTGTCCTGAGGACTCCACACTCCCTCCATGCATACTGGATACCAAGCTGGCCCCTCTGTACCCTTGACAGAGGACATCACGGTGGTCAACCCCAGAAGTGCCACAGCTACTGCCACCACCTGCCTCTGAAAAGGATTCTTGACTGCTCCTGAACCAGCCAGTGACAGGCTCCTGTTTCAGCACTGGAAGCTGGGGCCATGCGACCTGGTGCCAGGCACAAAAGAAATACGAAACTGCATATTTGGGCTTTGCAATGTCTATAAGCGGAAAACAAGTTCTACCTCCCACTAAAATTTAAGAGATGGAAAACTCCCCCCACCGATGAAGGATTCTGATGTGTCACAATCACAAAAAAAGACAGATGTTTAAAATATCTGAAGTATTATCAATAGGAAAAGAGGGTGCCTCCATGCAGTGCTGCGTATCATTAAGGATTAAAACTTCTAAAATTGAGATCTAGAAAGTAGACCACAAGCCGCCCAATCCAGCCCCTTGTTTTCCAGATGAGAAAACAGGGATGAGAGAGGAGGGATGATAAACAACTCAGGTTCACAGCAGGACCAGAACTCGTGTTTCCTGTTGTGAGGCCAGCCGGCTTGTCCAGCGAGGTGAGATGCCCAAGGTTCACACGACACTTATTTTTGTAACTTCATTTGGGCTGATTTATCGTGAAGATTTTGAGATGAAGTAGATGCAGAAAGGACCCCCTTCCTCTCCAGTTTCATATCAATTAATATTTATTAACAACCTATCGTCATGGCGGACACCCAGCTAGGGTGCTCCTTAATGGAGTGGTGAGGGCAGAGATCTGTTTGGATTTGAGGAACAACCAGTGGTGGGGCCTCGAGTCCCGCACGGATCCTCTCACCATCTGTCACGTCTGCTTCTCTCTGATCATCATTTTAGTCTCCCTTTTTGATAGCTAACCTCTGCATGTGGTCCTTTTGGCTGGAAACAAGATCTGCAGCAGCTGTGGAAAGATAGGTTACAGGGTAAGGGCCCAGCCCCTTTTTTCCCAGCCCCAAATTTTCCAGAGACATAGTTGGCCCAGGGTGGCCATCGCTGTCCCATCCGCGGTAGCCAGGGATTCAGAACCAGGCTGCACAGCGCCGGCTGCTTCCCAGCGTTAACCAATGGGTGCCGCGGGCAGTTCCAGAAAAAGCTGGGAAATCCTCAGACAACACACTGATTCCTGCACACAGACATGAATTAATTGGGCACTCACATTAGCTCCATTCATTCATTTGTTCATAAAATGTTTGTTGATGGCACTGCTTCTCGGCCCCATTTTAGAAAATGGAGATACAGCAGTGAGCAAAGAAGACAAAAAACAGGTAAATGAGCAGGGGAACGTGTGCATCTGACAGTGGTAAGGGCCATGGGAAAAGTAAATCAGGGTTAAGAGCAAGGTTTGGGGGTGTTGAATGTGCACGCATGCACTGTTTCATACCGCATGAACAGAGGGGGCCTCATGCAGAAGCGGACCTCTGAGTTGAATTCTGAAGGATGTGAGCGAAAGAGCCATGAGGTAACAGCATTATTGGCAGAAAAACAGCAAATACAAAGCCTCTTGTGCTGCAATGTGCCTCTGTGCTCAGGAAAGAGCTAAGAGGTTGGCATGGCTCTACCTGAGAGGGCGAGGAAGAGCATAGGAGGGATGAACAAGGGGATGAGCACTCAGACCCGGTGGGACCTGGAGCTTTGTGAACCCCTGGAAGGACTCTGGCTTTTCCTCTGAGTGACAGGGAAAACATCCACAGGGTTTAAGACAAGATGCAACATAATCTCACGTGTCTATTGTGTTGGAACGAAAACAGGGTAGTAGTGAGAAGGCTGTCAAATTTTGGATTTATTTTTAAGGTGAAACTTACAAGATATACTAGTGACTGGATGTGAGAAATGAGAAAGAGGGGGAGATTTAATGATGAGTTTTGACCTCAGCAACCAGAAAGGTAGCAAGGCTACGTACTAGGAAGGGGAAAACTGAAGGAGAAGCAGGGCAGTGGGATGATGAGATCTGGGTTCAGTTTGGGACATGTTACCCTAAGGTGATTTTTAAATATCTGAGTGGACACTGAGTGGGCAGCTGATTGCATGAATATTGAATTCATCTAGGAGGCTCTGCTAAAGATATATATTTTGGGATTGTCAGTACATAGATGGTACTTGAGGCCTAGAAACTTAATGATACCACTATGGAAATGAATATCTATACAAAAGAGAGCAATGAGGGCAGGGGAGGAATTCCCAGAGGAGTCCAATGTACAGAGATGAGACGAGGAGGAACCATAAAGGATGTTAAACAGGAATGTCCAGTGAGGTAGGGAGTGAATCATATTCCAGAAGCCAAGTGAAGGGTTGTTTGAAGAAGGAGGGAATGACTAAGTGGGTCAGTAGTTCCTGATACTTCAGTCCAGATAAGACCACTGGATTCAACAACATGCAGGTCACAAATTCCTTCCTTCCCTTCTTTTTTTCTTCCTTCTTTCTTTCTCTTCTTTTCTTTTCTTTCTTTTCTTTTCTTTTCTTTTCTTTTCTTTTCTTTTCTTTTCTTTTCTTTTCTTTTCCTTCTTTCTTTTCTTTTCCTTCTTTCTTTCCTTCTTTCTTTGTTTCCTTCTTTCTTTCTTTCCTTTTTTCTTTCTTTCTTTCTTTCTTTCTTTCTTTCTTTTTTTCTTTCTTTTCTTTTTTTTCTTTCCAGTGAAATGGTGGGGACAAAACCCAAGTATATTGAGTACAAGAAAGAAAATAAGGAGAGAGAAAACAAAGACAACTAGTATGAAAAATTCTGGAAAATTCTTCTGTAAAAGTGAACAGGGAAGTGGGGTAGTACGTGGAGATCAAGAGAAGTTTGTTTTCCTTGTCTGCTAGCTTTTAAGACAAAAGTACTGAAGCATCTTTGTGCACTTATGGGAATGACCCAGTAGCAAAGGCAAAACTGATAGCGTGAGAGAGAGAAGGGAGAAATAGTAGAATGAGAGACAATGGGATCTAGGGCATGAGCCTGTAAATTGTCCTTAAATGGGAAGAGAGAAGGTTCAGCTTCCGTAACTGGATGCCTGTGAAGTGGTAGACATAGTAGCAGGAACATATGGAAGTTTCTTTTTCCCAGTGTTCTTTTCCAAGTGCAGTAAGAAGTAAGGTCACCAAATGAGAGTGAGGATGGAGAAAGAAGTCTTGGAAGTTTGAGGAGTTAAGAGAGAATGTAAAATACAAACATATAGGAGATCAGACGGGCTAGAGAAGTTTAATGGTGTTTCCAGGCTTCAACAGAAGCCCTTTTGAAATGTGTAATAATGAATTTAAAGGGCAACAAGACAGCATGGTTAGTTGTTATTTTCTAGCTACAGTTAGCCTCATGGGTGCAGTCACTATGTAGGTGGCATGTTGATTTCAGCCAGCTTGGATGTCTGGCCAACAAATTGGTTGAAGGGAGACAGGAGAAGGGAATTGGATATAGTGGCAAAGGGATAATTATAATGGAATATGGAAATTAAGCTGAATAAAAGGGAGAAGAGGACACAAGGAGGTGCAAAAAGATAGAAGAATCAATGACTGTAGATCCCAGGGGAGTTGAAAACTTAGCACAGAGTTGGGGTGTAAGAAGTGACATGCGAGTCTGCAAGGTTGAATCAGAGGGAAATGCATGTGAGATGTTGACATTAAGAGTCACGATTAGGAATAGCCCTAAGTTGTGATGAGCCCCAGGTGTGGCCCAGAAGTGTGGAATCACTAAGTTTACACCGGAACCTCCTATGACCCTCTATGTTAACTAACTAGACTTTAAATAAAAACAACAACAAGAAAAGGAAGTAGCTTAAGTTATGCAATTTACCTGAGATCTGCAGAGTAGAGGAGCCATCGGTCTGGTTGCAATGGTGTAGCCACCAGGGCTGATCTCTTCTCTGCCCTTCAGCCACTGTTTCTCCATTCTCCGTTTCGCCTCCGGACCACACCATAGGACTTCCTATATGCACAACAGGAAGTTGAGGCCCAGAGAGGGTAAGAGCCATTGCCTAGGACCACACAGCTGGAAAGTGGAATTGTTTGCTACCTAAAGGGCAGGATGAGAAACATGCCAAAAAGGTGAATAACAGACTCCGGAGGAAAATGCTTCCTGTGGAGGGACGAGACGTGGTGAAGGATTCAGACCAGACAAGAGCAGATTTCTGCAGCACCCTGAAGCCTCAAGCCTTCTTCCAGTTTCCTCTTGTTTGCCCTCTAACTGTTGTGTGATGACCCATTGCCAAGGGTGGAAACCTTGAAAGAGTTTTAATAATAGTTTTGTAAAGGTCATTACAAAGTGCTTTATAATTGTTCATCTTTATCTTTTAATTTCTGTTTTGAGAAACAGGAAGAAAAATAAACAGGAAAATCCCCAACAGGATCCAATTAAATAAAAATAGTGCTGACAGGAAACAAGCATCATAAAACTTTAAAGGAGGGCAGAGGATGACATGAGTTGAGAAACCCTGCGGACTGGTGAACTTCTCCTTGATATTGAAGTAATTCATCAATTACTGTTCAAGGGGACAGTGACTGACATTTGGGTAACAGTTTACCACCTACTTGTAACCGCTTTCTGCCACATTAGACATTTCCCCAAAACTTCTATCTGCCAATTCCTGTAAAGGAAAGAGGGCCAGCCCTGGCAGGGCCTCTGTGCTAGCAGTCAAGTTACAGCATCATATCTTGGCCTAGGAAGCAAGTTCCCAAAAGAATAGTTAGTGTTCATTGAGCGTTAATGTGTGTCATATACTGAGCTATGAATTTTGCACACAAAATTTGAAAGGGGCTAGAAGAGTTGCCATTCCTAAAAAGTTCCTTCTTCATTCAAAATACTCCTGCTTTATCAGTTCTAAGCCTTGATTAGCTTTGAGTGCTTCAAATGTGAATGGATTCGTCAGATTACCCCGAGTCTGAGTGAACATCTATAGACTGTTACAGTAAATGGGACATCCAGATATCACTGTAAATGCAAAGACTGACAAGACACAGCCCTCCAGGAGCTAAGAATCTGGCTAAACATGAAAGTTAGGATTTGTCAAATCTGTCCTATCCTGGTACCTATTATGTGCTTCTTATTTAAAAGCACTCTTGATTGGAAATCAAGAGTCTATTTCTATTCCCTCTGCCACCAGTTTAATCAACTGTAAAAGACTACAGGTGAATCATTTCCCTTCTTTGGAACTCAACTGCGTCTCTAAAAAGGAATGGTTTGGGGTGCCTGGGTGGCTAAGTCGGTTAAGTGTCTGACTTCTGTTCATGTCATGATCTCACAGGTTTGTGGGTTTGCTCTGTGCTATCCACACAGAGCCTGCTTCAGATCCTCCATCTCCCTCTCTCTCTACCCCTCACTGGCTCATGTGCTGTCTCTCTTTCTCGCTCTCTCTCAAAAATAAATATTAAAAATTTAAAAAAAGAATGTTTTGGCCCATGTTCCCTACATTCTATTCCAATCCTGACAATCTGTGAATTTCCTGCTATTTAATTTTTTACTTATTCAACAAATGTGTATTCAGCACCATGTGCCAGGCACTTTACAAACATCGAACATCAACCTCATAACAATCCTATCATGTAGATAATATTATTATATTAACAATACAATACTAAAAATATAATTGTATTAACCCTATGATAAAACTATTATTATCCCCCTTTACAGATGATGAAACTGAGGCACGAGGTCATTTGAAATACTTAAGATATATTTTCCTCTTGATATACTTATGATTTGTTGACTTTTACTTCGCCAAGTGATTTAGAAGTTGAAATTTCATTGCAGGTATAGTTATGATATTAGGGGTTCTTTTTAGTTTATTTGTTTTTGAGAAAGACAGAGTGTGAATGGGGGAGGGGCAGAGAGAGAGAGAAAGACACAGAATCCAAAGCAGTTTCTGGGCTTTGGGCTATCAGAGCCTGAGGTAGGACTCGAACCCATGAACTGTGAGTTAAGATCATGACCTGAGCCGAAGTCAGACACTTAACTGACTGAGCCACCCAGGTACCCCTATGGTATCAATTTTGCAGAAGTTGTTTTCCGCTTGGGTAGAATGGCTGAAGTCACCAGCAGAGATGAAGTCATGAGGCTTCTGTGTCACTGTGACAAGCACACACACCTGAGCAACCAGTGGGGGTCCCTTTATGTCCTTTCTACTTCTAACGCTTATACCATCTCCTGCATTCTCTTTAGTGAAAGTATGTGAAAGTGCCTAGGATGGAAACTGGTTTATCTTACGCTGCTTAAAAAAAAAAATCCCCTTTCTCCCTAGTTCCCTCCCTCCGTCTTCCCTTCCCAAGTCCCACTCAGCCTTTCAATACCACCACTTTTCTGTTGATGTTCTTTTTTGCCTTTTTTAACCATTTGCTACCCACAAGTGCTGGCCACCTTCCACCCCCAAGCTGGCTGTGCATCTTTACCCCATGATTCCAACCTTGCCTGCCTCCCCTCCCCTCTGCACTCGGAGTCCATTTACCTACAGTGATTTCCTGCAACAGGGTCCCCACCACAGTCCTGCAATCGGGTCCCCAGGACCCCCCTTTCTTGCCAAGCTTCCTCTCCCAACCCCCCAGGACCCTGTAATTCTATCTTACTGTGTTGCCCTGTGCTCTGAAATTTCCACATCAAAGGGCTCTGTAAGCACCAGGTTTGACCTGATCTCATCCTTCGTCATACTCCACCTATTTAACAACACGAAGTGGAATTTTAGCAATGTGAGTTCATCAGTATAATATTAAATGGTGGTTAGAAGAGACTTGTTTTAGACAGAGCAGCGTGTGCAAAGCAACAAGTTTTTGTGGGTTTTTTTTTTTTTTGCAAGTCACTTGATACTAATAACATTTAAAGTACTGACACTTGCAACTTTTCAAAAGTCTGTAAAGGGGCAAGGTGATACCTCTCTTAATGTGACTCTCACTTGCATTCTTGTGTGCTGGGGATGGAGAAGTTGCCCTGCTCTCCAATGTCATGTGCAAGTCTGGCTATGCCCCTGGGAGAGCCTCATTCAGGTGAACATCATGTGTCAAAAATGTCGCAGTGAGAAAAATGTTCCCAGCTACGGGGGAAGGAGAAAGAGCGGGGACTTTGAGTCAGAAGATGTAGGATGACATCCAAGCTTGTCACTTACTGACAGTCTAACTTTAGGCAAGTCGTTACCTCCACCTAAATCTCAGTGTACTCATTTGTAAAATGAAGAATTTGGGGGAGCTCCCCTTTATTTGCTAGATGGGATGCTGCCCAATTCAAAAATCACATAATTAAGCCTATTAGAGCTTCAAATTAAAAAAAATGAATTTGATATATTAATCCCAAAGGTTCCTAAGGCTTTAAAGTTCTGAGGTTTCATGCGTCTAAGCTTATTGTCTGAAATATCTCAATGTCCAGTTTTAAAGAATTGCATTTTACAGCACCAATGTCTAAACAAACTCCCTAGTTTAAGTGGTCCCCAGCAATGAGTAATCACTGTGCTAGGTAGGGTGTGGGGACATAAAGAAAAATAGAAAATATGACTTCTGCCATATTTGTGGAGAGAAATGCCGATAAGGGTAACTAGCTTGAATACGTGGGAAATGAAATTTTTCTAACTCTAGTGACACCTTATATTCAGAATCATGACCAATAACAGGAGTGATCGTGACATTGACTCTAAACTTGGCTTTATGGAATGGGCAGTCTTCAATCCGTGGGAAAAAAGGAAAAGACTTTTGGGTAGAAGGGAAACAAATAATGAGTGTTTACAATGACTATGTTAAGGATGGCTTACAGAAAGCTACGCAGAATTTCAGATTTGTTTCCATGAATGGTTGGAAGACATCAAAGGTTTTTTGACCATATATGTGATAGGATAAATGCACAAACCAAGTAAATAATAAAGATCAAATATATATCTATCCTGGAAGTCTTAACAAGGCAGAGCTAAGAGCACTAGAAGTTTAAATATGTAATAAAATAAAGAAGGAAAAAGAATAAAAAACCCCTTCCTCTCATTTTCTAGTACCCTGGTCTGGGGACTACTAGCTGGAGCAGCCGAGAGTTTTAATTGCCTGTTAATTGACAGCACAGAGGGAGAGAAGTGATTGCTAAGGTAACCAGGTCCCAAGCCATATGGGGCTTTGAGGAAGTATTCCAACACCTTGGGCTACCCTTGGAAATGAACAGGTAGTCCTGTTAGGCAGAGTTTGCTCCTAAGGTTCACCCAGAGGAAGGCAGGGCCATGATCTAGGCCAGCTGACATTTCTTGGTGATTTTAAAAGAGAAGTTTGATGCTGAAGTCTCATTAGGAAATGTGAAAAGACAAATTTTTCTCATTGATTCCCCCATCTTTCTGCCAAGATGATTTTAAGTGGCACATCCTAGAAAAATTTCAGCAGAAATCCGTAGCCACAGAGTGTTCGACCTGGAATTGCTTTTAGATGCCAACGCTTTCATTTGTCAGATGGGGAAATCAGCTCAGAGTGGAGAAGGACACTTTTTAAGGTCAAATTTCAATTAATGGCAGAACTGGGATTAGATCCCAGGTTTTACAGCTCTAGGCGATAGCTTTTTTCAGTTCAGTCAAATGGCCTCTCACACTATTGGTTGTTGAGTTAAAGAAGGAGTTCTGAGCAATGTTCAAGATCAGTGTGGTTGAGCCATGATGAAGTGGGGGTGGAGTCTCTGGTTTCTTGACATTCCCATGCATGCAGGGTACTGTTTCTGAAAAAGACCCTCGAACTTTGCCAGTGTTCTAGCTGGTCACCCCCAGGGAGGAAGACCTTGACTCTGGTTCTCCTCGAAGCCAAAGTTAGATTATTCCTTAACAAATCAACTTCTGGATCCTGGAATAAAAGCATCCTATTTAAAATCCAGTTTTCAAGCTATCCCTTCTTGCTCCTTGTCTTCCTCTTCTCTGCTCTCTCTTTTATTTAACCCATAATAGTTAGGACGTTCTAACTTACTATGTGATTTTTTTTATTAAGCATTTTGCATATTACCTGACTCTCATACTACAACATAGTCTCCACCAAGGATCTTTGCTCAGTCTACACATGTGTCCTGCAGACTCTGTGTACTCAGTAAGTATTGTATTTGAGTGGCTGAATAACAGCTGAATCTACCCTTACTTTGAACCACGAGCATACTTTTAAGTCACAGTTTCTTATCTGCAAAATGGGCTGTATAATGCTCACTTAATGATGTTGTAAGGATCCAGTGAAGTAATATGAGGAAGAATCTTGCACATACTGGATGGACCCCAAGGCACCTGTTATCCCAGGAAATGGATTGATAGACTGTGTCCTTCAGAAAGAAGAGTTCTAAAGGGGCATGACTGAATCCATCCATGACTGTATATTAACACAGATCACCTCAAGGCTTGTGAAGTTAGGAATTACAGAATTTTACAGCGAGGTTTCCTACTTACATTTCTCATTTTGCAAATGATGACACATGGCAGAGAATGCTTGTGTAAAAAAACTCAATTTACTGAGACGTATTTTTTTTAAATTAAAACAAGTCATAGATGTAAAAGATACTTATAGTTTCTCTTCAAAGCACTTCATAGTTTACAGAACACTTTTATACCCATCATCTTGCCTGGTCCTGCTCATTACCCAACACGATGAGTAAAAACTCTAATTCTATGCTTTCTCACTCATCTTTCCTATTTTACCCCCTGTGTGTCCTGACACTCCGGACAGCAGTCTTCTCACTCTCAGAGCCTGATTCATACTTGTGAATCTCTTCCTTTTTCCATACATACTTTTGCTCAGGCCATCCCCTCTGAGTGGAACGCCTTCTTCTTCTGCCCCCCCAAATCTACCTTAAAATTCTACCAATTATCAAGACCTGACTTGAGTGCTTTCCCTCCCCAAACCTTCCCGAGGTTCTTTAAGCAGATGTTTTTAGACGTCTGTAGTTTTTGCCTGTCTACCATCCCTTCTTTCTTCTTATGGTGTCAACAGACATTCTTTTCCAAATGATCCTGGTGGGACTATCAAATGCACTGTCCAGTTTTCCCCCTCTCTGCCCTCCCCAGCGCTACACCACCACCGACACAAACACCAAAGTTGGACATGTGAGCCAAGCCAAGCAAAATGGGTCTCTGCTGGGAATGAGGAATAGAGTCTTAGAGCAGAAGGCCATTCTGTTGGGAATTCCCGAGTCCTGAATTATTGCAGTAGCATGACCCTGAAGGCACTCTCCATGACCACAGGCCCACAAGAGTTGGCTTCCTATTCCTGTCTTTCCAAGAACTTTTCTTCTTCAATTCTGAGAACAATCCAGTTTCCATCAATAAATTATCCACTTTTTGGATTAAAGTCTTTTTGTAAGCAACCAAGGAAACTGAACTCTTACATTCTTGCCAGTATTTCCACAATTCTTTCTATTATATTCCTATTATATTATGTTCCTATTATATTCCTCACCCAGTATTTCCACAGCTGTTTCTGGGTTACCCTATTATATTCCTCACATTTCTGCTTTGGATAAAAGTATTGAGACAGGCTCTACCTCTTTCATTGAACTACAATCTCCCCACCAGGATCTGTATCCACTTCAATTCCTACTACTGTTACTTGCATACCTGGGTTCTCAAAAACTGTTAATAGAAGTTGAGGAAACATATATTATCTTTAGGTTGCAAACTGATTCAAATTCTCATGCAACACTTAGTTCCAAAAAGAGATTATTTTTTCAAATGCTTGGGATAATTAAATCTTAGGACTGGAAGAGACTTGTAACTTTAATAGTGGGGTCTAATTCTTGTGCCCTTATCACATCAGCCATGTAAAAAAAATGAAGTGCAAGCTGATACCATCGGACTATTGGTGTGGACAAAGTGATTGTCACCCCCTCTAGGAGAGCTACTTTCTCATTCCATCCGCCAATGGTCAAGAGCCAGACCAGAGCCGGAATTGGTGCAGAATGGAGGAGAGAAGCGATGGTGGTTAGGGGGCAGGGCAGGAATTTTGAGTCCCCGGAAGAAGCAGGATTGATGTGAGAAAGTTGTGGAATTAGTAAAAGCAGAACCGAAACTTGTATGTGCATGTAGGGCTTTCACTCTCATAAACACTTGAAGTTCTTTAAAAGCGCATCCATGAGATAAAACAAAGAGAAGGGCTCACTGCTTTGGACAGGGCCAAGAGTCTGGAAAGCCCAATTCTCCAGAGAAGTTTCTACCTGGTCCTGACAGACCCTGCCCTGCCTTTGCATCAGGGTGGAAAGCAGGACACATTTAATGCCCTAAAGGGATATCTCTGTCTTTTCTTTTTTTTTCTCTCAAATATTTCATTTCAAGCTTTAACTATCTTTTTATTTTTCTCGGATTCTCTAGTCTCTTGATGTATAGACTCTCAGATGTAGCCAACATATGTTTTTCAAACATTCCATTGACGTTTCATTATAAAAGTTGATAAATTATGCCTCCCAATCTAAGGAATAAATCAACGTATTAATTGGATTCAAAAGTTGTCCTTCATATATAAAATAGATTAACATATAAAATATACGTAACATTTTAAATAGAGAGGTACATTATGTCTGCAATGCATAAAATAGCTAAATTTATCCCAAAGTATATGGAGGACGTGAAATATGAGAAGGCAGAAAGGAAAGAAAGAGAGGGGGAAAACAATATTTATTTAGTCTCTGATGTATGTGATACATCTTTCTTTCACAAATTAGGAACTGACTAGCCTATAAAGAGGATGGAATAAAACCAGGTAAAGGATGCTCTTACCCCGCTATTTTTTAAGAGGTATTTTATTATAAAAAAATGTTTATGATCATGAGTAAAACAAGGGAGGGAAACTAACTCTACACCATTAACACAGGATATGATGGCTGAGGAGAGAAGCAAGCTCTTGGTAACACAAGGCACAGAATGGTGTGGGCCCTCCTCCCCCACCCCATTCCCCCAAACCAAAAAAAACTGAAGAAAGGTGTCAAGTCATAAAACTCTCCTTATCTGGAGGATGCAGACTGCGAGGGTGAAGTGTCCGTCCTGGGGAAATTCATAGAAACATCTTCTATAGTGCTTGATATACTTACCATCACAGATTTTCAGTATATGCAGGAAGGGTTATCAAGGCTCAAAAGCTTTTAGGAAAGACACTGGACAGGGATGAGATGGGAGGTGCAGGTTGGCTGGGGGTGGGGGACACCCCCTAGTGGGGTGGAGTGGGCCTCGTGCCCCATTTAGGAAGAAATGAGGTCAGGAAGGAGAGACTGTCTAATTTTCAGCTCCTTGCCATTGCCTCTGAGTATCTGAAGTAATGTATGGAACCTATGGCTTCATTAATAAATTAACAGAACCAATGAGTTTATTGACAAATTAAAATACCCTCAGCTCATGTCTTGATCTCAGGGTTGAGGGTTCAAGCCCTGCATTGAGCTCCATGCAAGATGTAGAGCCTACTTAAAAAAATAAATAAATAAAAGAATAAAATATCGTCTGGAATTATTAACAAACAAAGGGCCTGAGTGAAGTTTCTTGTATGTTTGATTAAAAGAGTTAGTGCTCTGGAGCAAAATCACCCTTGCATGAATGGATTGCAAACAAAACTGTCCACGACCGTACCTGCAGAGCAGATGCAGGCCAATGGGAACCTGGTCAGGACACGGCAAAGCTGTCTTGAGGCACTGCCCTCACACACCCATGGTCAATTTACCAAGTTCTAACATTTCATTTATGTGCTCATCAAAAATATGGTGGTTCCTCCCCCCTTCACCCCCATTAACACGGTGTATCATCAAACATTATGATCTTTGCCTTTTTCACAGGTAAAAATGTATATTTCCTTGTTTTTAAATTGTATGCCCTTCACATAAGTAGTAAAAAACAAACCAAAACATGGTGACCTTCATATAAAAAATCATTTTGAGATGGGGAAGGACTTTTTTTCTTTAACACTTTTTTAATTTATTTTTGAGACAGAAGTAGACAGAGCATTAGTGGGGAAGGGGCAGAGAGAGAGGGAGACACAGAATCTGAAGCAGGCTCCAGGCTGAGCTGTCAGCACAGAGCCCAGTGTGGGGCTCGAACCCATCAACTGTGAGATCATGACCTGAGCCGAAGTTGGATGCTTAACCAACTAAGCCACCCAGGCTTCCCCGGGGAAGGATTTTAAGCATGAAATAAAACCCAGAATCATAAAAGAGAGGCAAATTTGAGTATATACAAATTAAAATTTCTGGATGTGGAAAAATAACATAAGGAAGATGAAAGACAAGTGGCAAGGAAAAAATTTAGCAAAACAAATACAAAAGACCGATTTTATTAATTTACAAAAATCTTTTGAATTAACAAGAAACACTAAATAGGAAATGGGGAGAAAGGAATAAAAATATTTCTAAGTGCAAACTCTGTTTCTCTTCCTTTAACACTCCAATAATTTTACACCATTCTTGGAATAAAAGTCAAAATCCTTGTGTGGCTTACCAGCCTATGTATGATCTGGCTCCCCTCCACCCCTCCAATTTCATTTTTTATCATTCTCCCCCTCGCTTCCCTGTTCCAGGGGTATTGGTCTTCTTCCAGTATTTCTTGATTTCTTCATGCATCCTCTTCCCTTGGAGCACTCCCTCCTTCCTAAAAAGTAAAAATAAAATCAAATCCTTCTCTTTACAGACATTCAAACCTTACCTTAAGTGACATTTCCTTAGAGAAGCCTTTTCTGAACACTGCAACCCCCACTCCAAACTGGATGAGGTTGTCTATCTTTTGGTATCATATTTCCCTACCCATTCCCTTCATGGTATCTCATAGCCACTGTTTTCTGTCTGTGCGGATAAATAATTTATGTCCATTTGATAGAAAGTCCTCCAGGAAGCTGACCTGCCCATCTCCAAGACTTACCACATTGCCTGGCACAAAAAACAGTCCATTCAAATAGTTGCTAAGTTAATGCTTGTTTCAATTTTCCTACTTCACTGACCATTTTAATAAATGTTCTTCACGTGACTCTTTCATGTACTAGTGCATGATCTCAGGTAGTGATTGCCCAAGTGTGATGAATCAGCAGCAGTGGCAGCATTACCTGGTGATTTGTTAGAAATGTACATTCTTGGGCTCCAATCTAGACCTACTGAATCAGAAACACTGGAGGTGGGGTCGACAGTCTGTGTCTGAATAAGCCTTCAGGTGATCCTGATGTACACCAAAGTGCGAGGGATGCCCTGAACTTTGGTGCCCAGGGGAGGCAGGAAAAAAAGAGAGCATGGGTACCATGCACCAGCTTCATGAGCACCATGGCCTGGATGGAGGTGACATGTAACACCTCCACTCACATTCCGCAGTGCACAGCCAGTCATGTGGCCCCATTTCAAAGGAAAAAGGCTGGGAATTGTAGTCCTCTACTTGATAGCTGATTCTCAGCAATCACGCTATACCATGGAAGAGAATACAAAATTTTTAAAACTTATTTATTTTGAGAGAGAGGGTGAGTGCATGTGCACAAGATAGGGAAGGGCAGAAAGAGAGGGGAAGAGAGAGAAAGAATCCCAAGCACTGACAGTGCAGAGTCCCATGCAGGGCTCAGACTCACGAACCACGAGATCGCGACCTGAGCCAAAGCCTGATGTGCAACCAAATGAGCTACCCAGGCACCCCTGAGAGAATACAAACTTTGGATGGGCAGTTGGCCATCTCTGTAACACGCATAGCATGAAAATGTCACTTCTGAAACTTACTTTCCTATAACAGGCACAGTAACCCATTATATCAGCATCTCCTGCAAAATCCTTGGGAGGCAGATTCCAAATCTCTCATCCTGGTTTCTCTAGTGTGATTTGCATGTACTAAAAAAAGCCCAGGTCAGCCATTTCACCCATCTGGAGGTGTTTGCTCTGCTTGCACACACTCCTGGCTACAGCTTCAGTTCCTAAAGGTAGAGGAAGAAAATGGCCCATGCTGGTCAAGGTGGGACAATGAGCAGGACACAGAGCTCCTTCATCTTCTCTCTTCTCACCTAACACTCCGATCGTAGCCACCAAGTATAAATGCATCTGGGATTTAGGTTTAGAATTTTTGTTTATATGCTTATTGTTTTGTTTGGTAATTACCAAAGTTCTGACATGCATGCTCCAGGCACTAAGCTGAAAGATAATTTCAATGGCCTGTCCTTCTTACTTCTAATGGTTTTCCTTATATGAATCTAGTGTGCCTGTCCTCTCTCCTCTCAGAGAAGGCTTACCCTCTCTCAGGTGTTCTGTTGGCTGCTGGCAGGGGTGGGGAAGGGTGCAAGGGGAGGCGTGTTACTTATAGGAGAGGACCATACATTGGCTCTGGCCTGCTCAGTCTCAGATCTCATTAAATTAATCTTTTATTTTTGTTAATTTATCAATGTTATTAATCATTTTCATTAATCATCAGTCTCCAATAGCACTTATGTGTACACAAAACCAAAGCCCTGTGTTGGGACATCCACATACAAAAGAATAAAGTTGGACTCCTACCTTATACCATCTACAAAAGTTAACTTAAAAAGGATCATCAACCTAAATATAAGAGCTGAAACCATAAAGCTCTTAAAAAACATAGGGGTAAATTCTCATGACCTCAGATTTGGCAAGGATTCTTGGATATGACACCAAGAGCAATAATAATGATAATAATAATTTTACTTCTTTAAAATTAAAAACGTTTTGCATCAAAGGACATTATCAAGACAATAAAGAGACAACTTACAGGATGTAAGAAAATATTTACAGATCACATGTTTGATAAGGATCTAGTATTTAGAATATTTAAGAACTCTTAAAAACTCAATTACAAAAGAACAACTGAACAAAAAATGGGCAAAGGACTTCAATAGACATTTCTCAAGAGGAAATGTACAAGCAGCCAACAAGCACATAAAAAGATGATTATTAGTCATTAGGGAATTGCAAATCAAAACCACAATGAGATACCATTTCATACACACTAGAATGACTACAATGAAAAGGAATCAAGAAAAAGTAGCAAGTGTTGGTGAGGTTGTGAAGAAATTGGAACCCGCATACTCTGCTAGTAGAAATGTCAAGAGGTGTGGCTGCTGTGGAAAAGAGTTTGACGGTTCCTCAAAAAGGAAACAGAATTACCAATGACCTGGCAATTCCATTCCTGGGTATATATCCAAAATACTGAAAAGAGGTGCTCAAACATGTACACATACATGCATATTCATAGCAGCACTCATCACAATAGCCAAATGGTGGAAACAACCCAAATGCTCATCAACAGATACATAGATAAACAATTTGTGGTGGATATTATTCAGCCATAAAAAGAAATGAAGCACACTGATGACATGCTACAACATGAATGAACCTCAAAAACTTTCTTTCTAAAAATTTTTTTTATGTTTTTATTTATTTTTGAGAAAGAGAGAGAGCGCTCAAGCAGAAGAGGAGCAAAGAGAGAAGGGACAGAGGATCTGAAGTGAGCTCTGCAATGTGAGCACAGAGCCCAATTCAGGGCTTGAACTCACAGACCATGAGATCATGACCTGAGCCCAAATCAAGAGTTGGCCACTTAACTGACTGAGCCACCCAGGTGTCCCAAACCTCAAAAACTTTCTAAGTGGAAGAAGCAAAATGTAAGAAGTTACATTTTAAATGATTCTATTGATATCCAGAGTAGGTAAATCCCCACAGACTGGAAGTATAATGGTAGTAACCAGGAGTTGGAAAGAGGATAGAATAGGGGGTGTTTAATGTGTGCAGAGTTTCCTTTTTGGGGTGAAGAAAATGTTTTGGAAGTAGAAAGAGATGGGAGTCCCACAACTACGTGAATATACTTGTTCCCTTTAATACAGTTAATTTTATGCTATATGAATTGCATCTCAATTTAAAACACTTAACTGGGGCCCTCATTCTAAAATCTCAACTATATTTTTAAGAGTCCCTAATTAATCACTGAGTTAATAAAATAACACTCAAACAAAGAAAAAGACATCTTTTTAACACAATTGCCCATTAGCTGCTGCTATGAACTGGGCTGTTATAAATAAAGATTCTAGCATTAAAGAGCTATAAGAAATATTTTCAAACACAAATAAATAAAAGTACATTAACACATCTGAATATTTAAAAAGCCACAGGCTAAAAATAGTTTTCTTCTCAGTAAATGCCATAAAAGTGTTTAAAGAACAGGAGCACTTGGGTGGCTCAGTCAGTTAAGTATCTGCCTGTTGATCTCAGCTCAGGTCATGATCTCATGCTTTGTGGAATGGAGCCCCACATTGGGCTGTGCACTGAGAGCGCAGAGCCTGATTGGGATTCTGTCTCTCCTTCTGTCTCTGCCTCTACCCCCGCCAAAATGTTTAAAAAATAAACTTACAAGTCATTATGAGATACTGAGATATGCTATGACCATATCTTTCCAGTTTGGCATAAATTAAGTTACTAGAAAATTATGATACAAAGTATGTTGGCTAATTTGACAATAAATTATATGTGTGTAAAGAAAATTATAAAAAACTAAGAAAAATCTATGACAACAAATGGTTTCAGGTTATGTCTGGGTGGCAGAGGTTGATGATAAGTACAGTGAGAGATCTGAACTAACGGAGGCCGATTGGGTGTCTCAGAAATGTGTCTGAAGGCGATCGGAGTCAAAGTCTGTGCTGCTGGGGGAGCTCTGCAATAACTGGACGCCTAAAAGGGGAAAACAAGACACCTGATGCCCACGTACTGCAAATATCAGCCAGCTCTCAGCTACACCATCAGGTACAATGATCAGACCTAATGATCAGTAAGTGATCAGACCTAATGATATCCACTGATTTCAATTCAAAAGGATAAAATTTACTGAAGATTGATACTTTTCCTCAACTATTTCTGACTCTCTGTGGGGATACCATTCAATTGGCTTCGTGGGAAGGGATACATTATTGGTAGCTTTCTGCAGGACATTCTTACCTTCTTTTTTTATTCCTGAGCTTAGACTGACAGAATCTTTTTCACTATCTTTGTCCATTTCTACTTTCTTTCTCTCTTTTCTCCGTCTTCTCCCTTTTGTTCAACAGACAGCTATGATGCCAAGGGTTGGAGGACAATGTGTACTAGTTCGTAGGCACCATTCACAAAATGAGACCAAAGTGGGAAGTAAGACAGGTCTTAGATAATATGGAACCAGCTGTGCTTCCATCCCCCACCCCAACTGAGTTTAAGCTAATTTAAACTCTGAAAACTGACAAAGAAAACCCAAAAGTTACCACCAGAATTTATCTTGGGCTCTCATTTTATAATTCTTTTTAAAGTTTTTTTTTTTTTTTTTTTTTTTGAGAGAGAGACAGAGCATGAGTGAGGTAGGGGCAGGGAGCGAGGGACACACAGAATCTGAAGCAGGGTCCAGGCTCTGAACTGTCAGTACAGAGCCTGCCACGGGGCTTGAACTCATAAACTATGAGGTCATCACCTGACCTTAAGTTGGACGCCTAACCAACTGAGCCACCCAGGTACCCCTTTAGGCTCTCATTTTGATGTATTCTTTCTCCGAGGTTGAAGGCAATGTCTTTTAGAGTCTGCCTTCCTGCAAGATCTGTGGGAAATAAAAATGAGATGTGAGATGAAAAAACAAAAAGGTGAGAGAGAAAAAATAAGGTCTTGGACTAACCACAAATAGAATAATCAACTTCTAAAGGACTGGGAACGAACATTTTTTTTTGGCTCCTATCTTGAGCCAGGCAGGGAGCTAGGCACTTGGAGTGGGTGGTACAGGGGAGACTAACATGAAGAAAGATGAAGGAATCATGGCCACTACCCTCCAAGAGATAGAATCTGAGCTGGGACTTCAAGTATATGACTTTGATGACACCAATGTGAAGCATCGCTCCATCCAACTAAAGCAGTAGTGAGTATATAACACCTGGCATGATAAATAGACTCTTAGAATTTAAGTTTGACTCTTGCTCATTTAGAGGCTAATTACCTAGTCTGTTTATAGTTTCCAGTCATCTTAGAATTTAAGCTTTCTTTCACTGTGACAAATTTTCATCATTCCAGGTTTGTACATATTTTGGAAACTTTGTACAATCTTAAGTACTTTGCTGATTACAGTTAAACCTGATTCTCCCAGGCAAGTAATTCATTCCTTCCTCTGTGTTCTTTTCACACCTTTGTGGAGCTCAGATTACACTGTATGTTAAGTATATGCTCGCCTTTTCTGGCTCCTTCACTTGAGTGAGAGCTCCTCATGGAATGTTGTTATATTTTGTTGAGACAGGGAAACTTGGTGCTTAAGAATTTGTGCTTTCAGCTCCTTCTCCCCAAGTTCAAATCCCTGCTCTACCATTTCCTATCTTGCTGTATAACATTGCACAATTTGTGTGTCAACCTCCCTAGGCTTCTATTTCTTCCTGTGTGTAATAATGGATATACCTCATAAGGAGATGTTGTGAGCATTCGATTAGACATGTAAGGTACTTTCTCAGTGCTTGGCACACAGGGGAGATCAACAAATATAGACTCTCACCCTGTAGCCCTTAGCTTCTAACACACAGTAAGTCTTTAATAAAGTTCACAGAAATAGGAAACGAACACTTTATTTTACCAGAGCTGCCTAGATTGGGGAATAGTTATAGCTTACTTTTCCTGCCCAAATTTTCTTCAGAGAAAAAGAGAAATCCCCTTTCAGACATCCCATGATGCTACAGTGAGTCACTCATTTCCCTTTGGCTTAGTGGGGAAATGACGGTAACTCTTTCTTCCTCATCTTGCCCAGAAACTCCTGGACTCAGCTAAGAACTGAAGGTAGAGAGCAGTGGTCCAAGATGCAGCTGGGAAAATAAACAAACAACAACAACAACAAAATACCCCTAGCTATTCAGTTCCCTGAGGGCTACTTCTGATCATCTTCACAGAAGAAAGTACTGTGGTCAGGGAAAGAGTTTTGGAATCTCTGCACAAAAGATGTCTCCCACAAGAGATGTCATTACTATTTGGCCTGATTTCATGAATAGATGTAGGTTATCACCTGCCCCCGAGATGAGTTAATGTTCCTCTTCTGTGCTCTCTTAATCCCTAAATCACAACAATTACTAGCCATGAATGAGTATGAGTACGTGTTGGGCATTGTGCTATCCACTCCACATTTAATCCGTAAACACGCATTTCATCCAGACAAAAAATCAAAGAGGTTGGTATTATGAATGACCCCCACTTTTACAGCCCAGGAGACTGCAACACAGTGAGTTGAAGTAATCTCCCCCAAATCACTCAGCTACTAGATGGCAGAGCTGGAATGTACCCCAGGCTACGTGCTTTCAGAGTTCACACACCACAGTACCTGAAACCACTTCCCTGACTGTTTTCATGTCCCTCAATCTGTTGTGTAGAAATCCTTCAATGAGTTTGGCTGGAGAAGCAGCTAAGTTTCTCCAACCAAACTGTGAGCCTCCTGAGGGCACGGCTCACATCCTCACTGATTCCCCTGGCACACGGTAGCGGTTCAATGCACACAGAATAAATGAATGAATGGTTAAGCATATTGAGGCAGCACTTTGGGCAGAAGATGGTTTGCTGGATTAGAATCAAGAGGAACCGTATCTACCTCACGCTCCTGAGACTGTTTGAGATCTCATCCAGATCCAAGATCTCTGAGATAGTGAGACTGAGCCCTCCTCTCCATACCCCTCAGCAAGGCAGTTCAAAGCAATCATCAAATAGGAAGTATTTAATTTGCCTTTCCCCGCACTGGCTTCAGACTTTCCATTAAGGAGCTTTCCCTTGCAGGCTCTGAACACAGTCCTTGGCTGGCTCAGTGCTTCCTGGTACAGCCAATTTCTCCCTCTGTCATGGTAACAGAGACTCCGAACATCTGCAAAACTCTCCCAAAGGAAGCAGTCCTCGGATACAGAACGTCAAGAATTGGGCTTGTGACACTATCTCAAAAGGAGCTCTTGCAACATTTTTGTCCCAAGGATTGAGCTGCTTTTCCTGTCATTGGTTGGTTCTCTCTTCCCGTCTATGGGCAGGACTGGGCTCTTCTACTGAACTACCCTGTTGGCTAGGATTTCAGTGAGAATTTCATGAGGATTAAAGATCCCAGGGTACTTTGCTGAAGAATAAAGCTTGTTGTGTAGCCAGGAATCTGAGATTTTTGTGAACTGAACCTATGTATTCTCAACAACCTCCCTCATTTCCTTCTGGAAAATCTTACTGTCTCTGATCAGTTTCTTCCCAACTATCTATGACCGCAGGAATGTTAAACAGAATTCCCTTTCTCCAAACAACATACACACACACACAGACACACACACAGCTTATCATCTGTTTCAAAGCTCACTCGAGTGACTTTCAGATACTTGCAAGTAAAATGGTGAAGCTTAGCACAATATGCATCTTTGGGTAACTATATGAAGCATTTCTATCATCAACTTTCACAGAATTGAGTTAGTTTAATGCAACATTCTCAGAAAGCATGTCATGGTTATTTAATTTATGAAGAAAAAAGAAAACAAATGTACTTTTTTTTAATTTGCCCTTTTCATCTATGGCTTAAGGACAGCAAAAAGTGAAAAACACCCTTTCGTTTAACCTGGCATTGTCAACCTTCTTTCACTCATCAAATATTTATTGACCTTCAATGTGCAGAACGCAGTGTACTGCGTGCGTTCTTACCCATTGTTCTCAATAGCCAACCTAGAAATAGCACTGACAATGAAATTGCATTAATAATGAACTGCGACTAGTATCCAATGGAGAGGTAGTACCCTAAATGAAAAATTTAGAAAAACTCATGAGACCATCTTTACGTGGTTTTCTAAAATGTTTAGCTTCAAAAATTGTTCACACAAACTTTTCCTCGGAAGCTCTCTACATCAAATAAAAAGTCATTTTCTAATTGAAGCAGCTGAAGTCCAGACAGGATTCAGGATTGACCAGCGCCTCCAAACTAGTTCATGAGCTGCAGTCAGCCCTCGTCCTCTTATCTCAAGCCATGAAAAGTCGAGCTCTCGTGTTACGCTATTGGCTCCCGTATTGCAAGGAGATGAATCTCCCAATATTGTCAATACAGTCTGTAGACTTTAAATCCTGCAACCTGACTCATGCATCATGGCCTCAGTTGACAACTAAACACCTAATTAGAATAAGCATTGTTTCTCTAAAGATTTGGAGAACATATCTGTGGTTCAAGATATCTTCCTGAATTTAATGGAAAATGTTTAGACTCTGAAGCATTTCAAATGGGACTGAAATGGAACAGATGTGAAAGACTGGATTACTTAGATGGCTTTGGGAAAACTGGATTATTATTATTATATGAAGAAATATAGTGTTGGAGCCCAACCTTATACCACATTCAAACATGGACTCCAGGTAGACTATGGACCTAAATTTTAAAGATAAAATGGGGCACCTGGGTGGCTCAGTCAGTTAAGCATCTGACTTCAGCTCAGCTCATGATCTTATCATCTGCTAGTTCAAGCCCCCTGTCATCCTCTGTGACGACAGTTCAGAGCCTGGAGCCTCCTTCTGATTCTGTGTCTCCCTCTCTCTCTGCCCCTCCCCCACTCATGCTCTATCTCTCTCAAAAATAAAATAAAAACATAAACAAAAGAAATTTAAAGATAAAACAATGATATCTTTGTGAAAGATAAAGTCTTCTAAAGGAACATCCCAAACACAAACTATAAGGTTAAAAGTTGATGGATTTGACTTCATCAAAATTAAGAGTTTTTGCTCAGGGAAGACATGATAGACACCAGTCAAAAACAGAATATGGACTGGAAGAATAGATTCACAACACATTTAACAGTTAAGAGATAAATATCTGGAATGTGTTATGAACTCCAAATCAACAAAAAATAGATAAGAAAATAAATAGAAAAGTACTCAAGAGATATGAAAAGTTAATTTGTAAAAAGAAGGGCCTTACATTGAATTAAGAAGTATATGGGGGGCATCTGGGTGGCTCAGTCAGTTAAGCGTATTACTTTGACTCAGGTCATGATCTCATAGTTCCTGGGTTTGGGCCCCACGTTGGGCTCTGTGCTGGCATCTCAGAGCCTGGAGCCTGCTTCAGATTCTATGTCTCCCTCTTTCTCTCTGCCCCTTCTCCCACTCATGCTCTGTCTCTATGTCTCTCTCTCTCTCTCTCTCTCTCTCTCTCGAATAAACATTAAAAAAATAAGTATATAAAAAGATGCTAGTAATCAGAAGAATGAAAGCTATAGCAACACAATGCCATCATAATGTCAAAACAAGAAAGGAAGATAATACCAAATATTGACAAAAATATGAGGAGATAAGAACAGTCTGGTACTGCTGCTTTGACTGTAAAACATACAGCTTTGTGGGGGCCCCCGGGTGGCTCATTTGGTTGAGTGACCAATTCTTGTTTTCAGCTCAGATTCAGAAATCAATTCTTGATTTCATGATCCTGTTATGCCCAAGATTTCAATATCATCCCCAAAAACCAGAGACTGCCAGGGAGACCGAGTCATGCATGCAAAAGCAAAGGGCTTTATTACAGGCTTAGGCTGGCCGGGCCTAAACTCAGGCTCACAGACTTCACCAGCTTAGTGGATCCGTGCTGAGAGCCCCTAAGGGCAGGGCCTTTATGGGATTGGGAAGGAGGAGTTACAGGAAATTGTGACACAGGTACAGTGACTCAATCATTATCATCTAACATCATTGGCAGTAACTTTAACCATACACATTGTCCAGAGTGTTAGTTACTTTTGGTGGGACCCAATCACAACATTTAGAGTGTTACCCAATTACAGAGTGGACCCAGGACCCAGGACCCTCACGTAGGGTGTAACTAGCCGTAAGCAATAAGTGATTATCTATAGCTTCTATCTCTAGGCCTGCCCTTAGAAATGTTAAGGGTGTTAGCTGGCCTTTCCTGATTGGGTGTTACAAGGGTGCTCCCTCCTGCCTTGGGCAATGTGTGCCCTTCTATTGTCTAATGATTCTGAGAAACCGACACCTAGGCCTCCAAGGTCAGAGGGGAAACTTGAAGCCTGTCACGGAGTCAGTTTGATTCAGACCTGTGTCCTTACAATCCCAAATTCCTGGGATTGAGCCCAAGGTCAGGTTCCATGCTGAGATCCTCTCTCTCTCTCTCTCTCTCTCTCTCTCTCTCTCTCTCTCTCAAACAAAAAACAAAACAAAGAAAACATACAGCTTTGTGGAAAGAGATCTGGCAATACTTAGTCAAATTTAGAATGAATGTGTATTCTATAACCCAAGAATCCCACTAATGGGCATGCCCTGATAATATTTCCCACAAGTTCACTAAAGGACACTTACAAAGGCGTTAACTGTGACATTGTTTGTGGTGTCAAATATAGAAGTTAACTAGTATCTGCCAGAAAGGGATAGATAATTAAAATATAGTATGTTAATAGTCTGAAATAGTGGCCCACAGTCAGAGTTAATTAAATAAATACACAGTCACATAAATAGACCTTAATGTTGAGTGAAGATTGAGTCACCTGAACATCTAATGTTGAGTGAAGATTTATACATAAAACAGTATTTGCACGGTTAAGAACACAGCAAACACAACGAGGTCTGGAAATGAGCCCTGTGAAGGAAAAAACATGTAATACCAGAACAAGGACAGTCCTTGTGTGTACTAATGACAATAGTACTCTATGAACCAATGAGTATAAATTTAATAAACTCTGTGAAGAACAAAAAAGGAAACAGGGAGGGCGGTTGGCAGAGAGGCCATGCCATTGAGGCAAGGGCCCCAGACTGCGGGCAGGAGACCTGGGTCCCATACTGACTTGGTCTGTCATTTGGTGGTAACATGAACCCAGGACATTGTTTTCTAGATTTCTTTCTTCCCCTTTGATAGCATGAGATATTAGGCTGGAATTTCTAAGATCCTTTCTGGCTTTGTGCTTATTTCCCATCAATAACCTCCATAATGTCATAAGCAACAATAAAACCACATCACCCATTTCAGAACACTTTTACTCACATTGAAAAATAACTGAATGTATGAAAAATGTCTTTTGCTGAAGGTGTATTTTTACACACCTGGATGACAGAGTGATATCATTTCTTTAAATGTGCGGTCTTTATCACCTTAAAGCAACAGTTTCCTTTTCCATGGATCAGTGGACAAAGGAAAACAGTTAAAAAAAAAAAAAAAGGCTTAAAAAACATTCAGAAGGACTGGAGGAGCTGTAGGACCAAAGAGCCCTTCTTCGATAAACACAGGTGGAGGAGGAGGAGGGTGGTGATGAAGATGATGACGACGATGATTACGATGAGGAGGATGACAGTGAACTAGAAAAACACAAATCCGGAAGAGTTCCGCTTGTCTCTGGACATCTAGCTCCTAGAGGCCGCTCAGCCCTCGTAGTTGGCTCCAGGCTTTTTTGGACCCTGCTTTAATGTACTTAGAAACATACCCTGGAGACAAGAGATGGAAAGCATTATAAAATGAGGAAAGCCACTTTAGAGAACTATGGGCTCCATTTGCCAACTGAAATAACAAAATGAGAAAGTACAAACTATCACAGAAAATCTATTCTGTGCTGTGCTAGAGGAATCGGTTTGCCCTTTTAAGAGTTCATTAAAATTCAACAGCTCCTTTCAATCAATTAATACTTTGGCTATGAATAGGAAAATATGTGTGACTGGCCGGTCCTGTACAAACTAAAACATTTGCATAAGATCAGCTCTTTCTTTGGTTGCATAATTAATCATTTGGGATTACTCATTTGTAAGCATCATTTTTCAGTGTCAGAAGAAATTATGTTTTACTTATGGAAGCATTCTAAGTCATAATTACAGCTATCATTTATTGAGCACCGACTAAGTGTCAGGTATTATACATGTCATAATTGTTATCCTTACCACAATCTTATAAAGTGAATGTTATTAGACCTATGTTTTAGATTAGAAAACTCAAGTTCAGAGAACTTTATTAACTTGTCCAAGATGATAAGCAACTCAACACTAAGAATGACTGTCTACAGAGCTTATCTTTTTGGCATGCCACACAACCTCTTCTAAAGATTTTTTCTGAAAATAGGGATTCTGTATTAATAGTTAATACTTTTTATGTGCTCACTATTTGCTGCTGCACCTGCAACTTTATATGCATTGTCTCATTTGAATTCGCCAAACATCTCTATGAGATGTGGATATTCCTAGTGTATACATTTTAGGTAATGAGAAAAGTTGGGTTTAAAGGAAGTAGTACCTGGTCCAATAGAGCACAGCTAGAAAGTAATGGAATCTGGATTCGAGGTCCTGTTGTCAGTTCAAATTTTTCTTAAATTTAGTTTTAAACATTTATATATAATAAAACTAAGATTAGGAGTATGCTCCATGAATTTTAATGCATGTATAGATTCATGAAACCACCACCACAGTCTGAATACAGAACAATTCCATCACCCTAAGAAGTTTCCTCATGGTGCTCTTTGTAGCCACACCCTCCTCCCATGCCGACTCACTGATCTGGTCTGTGTTCCTGTGGTTTGTCTTTTTTTTTTTTTTTTTAAATATTTATTTATTTATTTTGAGAGAAAGAGAGAAGGAGCACTTGCAGGGGAGGGCAGAGAGAGAATGAAAGAGAGAATCCAAAACAGGTTCTGTGCTGTTAGGGTAGAGCCCAACGTGGGGCTTGATCCCATGAACCAGGAGATCATGACCTGAGCCAAGAGATCAAGAGTTGGTCACTTAACTGACTGAGCCACACAGGAATTCCTGAAGTTTTATTTTTTTGAGAATGTGATTTAAGTGGAATCATACAGGATGGATGTTTTCAAACTGGCTCCTTTCAATCAGTATAATGCCTGTGAGCTTCCTCCATGCTGTGGTTTCCATGTCGCTCTTTACTGCTGAGTAGTTTTCACTGTACTGACGGACCACATTGTTTATCCATCCGACTGTGGGAAAAACGTGTGGAGTGTGGATTCTTTTCAGTTTACGAATAGATAATGAATAGGTGATTATGTATATAGTTGCTATAAACATTTCTGTACATAAATTTTGTGTTAACATGAGTTAAACTCATGAAAATGAGTTTTCATTTCCTTAAACAACAAGGAAGGACTAGGTTGTTGACTCAAAAGGTTCAATCTCATAAGAAACCACCCACTATTTTCCAGAATGGCTATATCATTTTGCCTTCTTTCCAGCAATGAAAGAGGATTCTTGTTGCTCCACACCCACATCAGCACTTGGTCTTGATAATGATTGTTCTTAAAGCAGCTAAAAAGTTAGCCATTCTAATAAGTTTGCAGTGTTATCTAATGTTTGTTTAATTTACGTTCCTACTGCATTCTTTCATGTACTTATTTGCCATCTGTATTTACTCTCAGGCCAAGTGTCTGTTCAAGTCTTTCTCCCATTTTTTATTTTTTTATTTTTATTTTTTAATGTTTATTTATTTTTGAGAGAGAGACAGAGACAGAGTGCAAGAGGAGGAGGGGCAGAGGAATAGGAGACACAGAATCGGAAGCAGGCTTCAGGCTCTGAGTTGTCAGCACAGGGTCCAAAGTGGGGCTTGAACTCACAAACCAGGAGATCATGATTTGAGCCAAAGTGTGAGGGTGTATTTTCAAGCTTGTTCCCACCACGTGTGATTGATCGCCCCCTCTCACAAGATCATCCACCCATGAGACCAACCTAGAAAAAGCTGCATTAACCTCATGTTAGATGGTCAAAGTCCCTTTTTTTTCTTACTTTTTTATTCTCCCTTTTTTTACTTTCTTAAATTTTTTTAATGTTTTATTTATTTTTGAGAGAGAGAGACAGTGTGAGCAGGAGAGGGTCAGAGAGAGAGGGAGACACAGAATCCAAAGACAGGCTCCAGGCTCTGAGCTGTCAGCACAGAGCCCTACGCAGGGCTCGAAGCCATAAACCACAAGATCATGACGTGAACCAAACTTGGACGCCCAACTGACTGAGCCAAACAGGTGCCCCAAATTCTCCCATTTTTTAAATTGAGTTACCTTCTTACGATTGAATTTTAAGAGTTCTTTAAATATTCTAAATACAGGTCCTTGCTCAGAAATATGATTCACAAATATTTTCATACAGTTAGCACTTACCTTTCATTATTCTCATAGTGTATAGAGAGTTTAAACCAAGATGGGTTGGGCCGCCTGGATGGCTCAGTTCGTTAAGAGTCTGACTCTTGATCTCAGCTCAGGTCACAATCTCATGGATTCGTGGGTTCTGTCCCCATTTCAGGCTCTGTGCTGACAGTGGGGAGGTTGCTTGGGATTCTCTCTCTTTCTCTCTCTTTCCCTCTCTCTCTCTACTCCTCTTCCACTCATGCTATCTCTGTCTCACTCAAAATAAGTAAATAAACTTAAAAAAAAAAGAACAAAATGGGTCACAGGACCAAAGATATACTGGGCTTTCAGACAAACAAACGCAGACAGAGAAATAGAATGAACCTCTCCAATCTCCATGTCCATGGAAAATGTCCCCTGCCCACATTAAATTTTTCTCTACACATGTGCATGCAGTTCTAAGGAAGCCAGCTTCAGGGCTTCTGTCCTCATAATCTGTGTATCACCCCTTCCCAGCCTGGACTTGGGACTGAGAGGAGAGAGGAAGTCAGTCTCGCTGTCTCGCTGCACTGGCGGGGGCCCTGGGTGAGAGACAGGAACCTGCTATATCGCAGCCCCATGAAAAGTAGAAACGCCCCTCTGCCTGCAGGTAGAGTGAGTTGTTTCGTCACAGCTACTGCTCTGTGGTTTCCAATCTTCATAAAGAGTGAATTAAAGGAAATTGGCTTAAAACTATAGTATAAATAATAAAAGTTGTGCATGAAATGATTTTCCAACTATGAGGAGTTATAAACACTGTGTTGATATTTCTGATCAAAGGTGTGTACAGATTCTCCAAGAGACTGTGTTCATTCTGTTTATTTAAACTCCACCTTGGGTAAATAACCACCTCTGGGGAAGCATAAACACAGCACCTCTTTCCCATTACACAGTAACAATTTCCAACTCTGTCACCTCTTTATCATCAGTGTGCATATATAATTTTTATGGAGTTATAATCCATGTGATCCTTGCTTCCCAGTGTTCTGTTTTTAGCTTAACATTATTTCACATACATTTTTCCATGTAGCAGCATAGTCTAAATATTTACCATTTACAGAGCCACACAGTGATACAGTAGAATAAGAATAGCTCACACTTACATAGCAATTACTGTATGTCAGGCAAGCGCTACCTATTTTTACTCATTTAACGTTCCCTCCCTACACCCCTCTGAGGTGGGTACCATCTGTCTTAGTCTGGCTTCAAAGGAAAGCAGAGGCTGAAGCGGAGGGTTCCATACACTGCTTTATTTAGGGTGCAATCCCAAGGAAGCAGGGGTGAGAGAAAAGTGAACGGAGGCAAGGGGAGGAGGAGAGTCAGTGTGAAGATGTGTTATCAGGCTCGTTCCCACCAAATGTGATCGATTGCCCCCTCTCACAAGATCACCCACCCATGAGACCAACCTAGAAAAAGTTGCATCAACCTCAGATGATCACACAGAAGGAGAAGGGAGGAATTGCTTATCTACCACTTCTCATCTGCCCCCTGAGAATTCTATCCACATACAATTCTGGGCTAGTAAATGGCACCACCTCAGTTTCAGCAGGGAAGCCTCAGCAGTGAGGGCTTGATGCGAGGTGCTCTGGAGTTTCCTGCACAAAGTCATCAAGTCAATCAGGGCCCTAATAAACCTGAAGTGGCAGTCATGGCTAGAAATAGACAAGAGATTCTATTATTACACCAGTTTTATGGATGAGACACAGATTGACTAGCGGCCCTGAACCAGGGGCTAGTAATGGTGGAGCCATGTTTGAACTCAGAAAACCAGACTCTTAACAATTATGCTAAACCAGTCTTTCGATTTGGGGACATCTGAGTTGTTCCCAGGTTTTCATCGAAATGTTCAGAGCATAACAGAGAGATTATCAGATATGAATCTTTGATTCTGACATGACTCAGAAACTTAGAAAATCATTTCTGTATGGGTTTCAACTTGTCATGTGTTTTTGAAAGAGCTCAGACGACATGGCCTTAGAGATCTCATATTTTGAATAGAATTATCCTAAAAATTTTTGAACAAATAATGTATATATTTTTTAATTGGCATACCCTGGGTGCCTGGGTGGTTCAGTCAGCTAAGCATCCGACTTCAGCTCAGGTCATGACCTTGCAGTTTGTGAGTTCAAGTCTCATGTCAGGCTCTATGTTAACAAACAGCTCAGAGACTGGAGCCTGCCTTAGATTCTGTATCTTCCTCTTTCTCTCTCTCTCCCCTTCTGCTGCTCATTCTCTGTCTTTCTCATCTCTCAAAAATAAATAAATGTCAATTTTTTTAATTTACATATCCTTAGGAAATAAACCCAGAAATTAAACCCACTGGGTCATAGGGTAGGACCATTTATATGACTTGTGATTTAAATTAGTAATTGCCTTTGGGGTCGGTTAGTTAAGCGTCTGACTTCAGGAGAGGTCATGAGATGGTTCATGGGTTCGAGCTCCGTGTCAGGCTCTGTGCTGCCAGCTCAGAGCCTGGAGCCTGCTTAGGATTCTGTGTCTCCCTCTCTCTCTCTCTGCCTCTCCTCCACTCATGTTCTCTCTCTCTCTCAAAAATAAACATTTACAAATAAACAAATAAACAATTGACTTTGAAAATAATCTTTCTAATCTCATGCATTCGTTAGATCTTCAAGCGATGATTAGTATGCCCTTTTCCTTCACTGATCATCATTGGGATGAAATAAAATTATATATAAAATATTTAACTTTTGGTGATTTGATAGATACAAAGTAGTATTGCAAAATTGTTCTTTTCTATTTCTTGACTGACTAAATAAGTCAAGCATCTTTCCAAGTGTTTTTTATGTGATTTCTTCTTGTGTTAATTTTATTTTTAGCAAATTATTTCCCCTGTCTGGATGATCAACTTTACCATCTCCGAAAAGAACAGGTAGACTTAGATCTCCAGGAGTACCTATTGAAGTACTATCTCAATTCTCTGTCTCTCTCTCTCTCAATAATAAATAAATGTTTAAAAACATTTTTTTTAATTCTCTAAATAAGTCAATGAGGGCTTTCACATCTTTAGAGTTTCTGTGAGTCTAGAAATAAGCATGTTCCTTGACTAGAGACTCCAAAAATGGCTTGGCTAACCAAATTCTCTTCTTTCTGCATGGCTCGTGTGTTAGTCCTTTCTAAAAGAAGGAGAGATAAACTTAAATGACCTGACGGGTTTGCCCCCCAATTTAAGCAGTGTGTAATATTTTGTATAATGAGAACACATATCACATGCCTCTCCCAAGGTAATAGTTATCTCGGTTGGAGAGCACTTCTCATTTTCTTCTAAGGTTAGAGCTTCTAAAACATTTGACACATTTGTTCTGTATTTGTGGTGACCTACTTACTCTAAGTTTCAATCTTTGAGCAGCTAAGATTAAAATGGCCAAAGCAATGAAGTCATCATTGTCATTCTCTAAAGATTTAAAAGAAATACGACAGCATTCTTAGGAGAGTTAGGAAACAGATTACCATGTTCTCATCTTGGGACAATGCTTAAAAAAAAAGCAAGGGCTGACTCATGAGGCGCTCCAGCCTCCTTTTCCTAATCTTCTTTCTCCATTCCAAATGGGAGAGATGCTCCTTTTCTCCACTTTGACTCCTATAAAAATCTGTCTTCAGAACTGGACTAGGAGGTGGAAGAAATGGGTTCAAGCTTAGTTCTGCCATTTTTCACCCCTGCAGATTTTGGTAAGTCAGTTATCTTCATCAAGTCTGAGTTTCCTCATCTATTCCCATCATTATAGTCCTTCTTGCTGATTATTCATAGTCTCTGCTAACTGGTACTCAAGACCTTTGAGTTATTAGCAATGGCTTGTTTATTATCTCTGTGCCCCCCCCAAATAGATGACACCCCCTCATTGGAGTCATGATAATTATCCTCATTGTTCTCCTTGATAATAAGCTCCCCTCTTTCCATCCATTTCCCACAAGAGCCTGCTGTCCGGCTAATCTCATAGAAAGGACAGCTTGATTATCTTCACTTCCCTGCTCAAAAACTTTTATGATGGTCCTTATCACCTAGAGCATAACGGCCACATTTGGGCCATACTTCCTTAGGAAGACATTGGCAGACTTTGACTCCAACTCACCTTTGCAGTCCTACACGTGTTCTTGACTCTCTTCCATGTACTACCCTGATTGTCTTTTCTCTCCATCATCTGCCTTTTCCACCTCCATCATCACGTCTCTCCCTCCATCTCAAGGCTATTCTCCATCACAGCATGTATTATTACTACCACTCGTGAAAAGCTATGTCGTTTCCAGAGTCTACCAAGGACCTCAGCCCATGCCCAGCCCAACAGTTACTCCTGCTCCAAACTCCCAGAATATTTTGTACTTCCCTTGCTACTTTTCATCCTTACATTACCTGATGATGCTATATTTCTTTTGGTTAAAACATGAGTTTTTAAGAGCCAGATGTCTTTCTTATTCCCCATATTTCTGGTTCTTCCAGAAAGACAGTTCTTCATATTTTAAAGAGAAGGAAGAAAGGAATCTAAAGTAATGATTTTCAGAAGATGCTTTGGGAAGTATGCAAAATTTTGTGCTTCATTAACAATAAAGGGGATAAAAAGTAAAAAATGCCACCTTTACTCCTAATTTCAAATTTTCATATTTCTAAAAAGAGCTCACTTCTTTATACCAAGCAAATGTTATACATTAGAACTGTCCAAATAAATGTACATTAATAACACGTGTTTCTACCTTGTAAATAAATGCTTTATCGAAGTTTATTGAATTAAAAATATAATATAATAAAAATAGATTTTATATATTCAATATATTAAATTTATTTTATTTATCCAATATAATTGATTATAAAAATATATAAACACCACTATAACAATGGAGTCACTTACTGCCCTTGGCAGTTGAAGTATTTGCATTTCCTCTGAGACCCTCTTAACCATAATGGTGGCTGAGATTTTTTTTATCCCATGTGCAAGATTAACTGAGGGGGATGCCCTAAGGCCAAGAAGCAAAGCAGAGAGGCAATGGACATTGGAACCACAAGGACTATGACAACTATGTCATTTATTAACTGTATGATTTGGGGGATGTCACTTCACTTCTCAAAACCTGTTTCTTTCTCATTAAAATAAAGGTTAGCTCTAATTCATAGGAGTGTTGAGAGGATTAAATAATATACCAAAATAAAATGAATAACATATAAAAGAATAAATGACACCTACCTAATTACAAGGCTTAGTTTTAGTGAGAGGTGGAATTTGTGTGTGTGTGTATGTGTGTGTGTTGTTGTTGTTGTTGTTGTTGTTGTTGTTTTACTTACCAGGTAAAGTGTTGAAGTAATTCTAATGGCAGCTGAGAAGGTAGATGAGGAGGGTCTTAACCTCTAAATTGTCCCGAGGGAGAGCTAGCTAATGAAAAGTCACAAGAGTGAATTATCTGCTGACTATGCTTTATTGTTGAGGTACAAAATTACTTTTGTATAGATATCCAGTTTGCTAATTACCCTTTAAAAAAAAATGAGAGCTCTTTCTAATGTCCTGGTAGTGATCAAAAAATATATATTAAAGGAGAAACACCAGATTTTATGCAAGAGTCAAAAAAACCTCATTTGGCAGAGAAGGACATATATCATATGTTTTCACTCATATGTGGATCTTAAGAAACTTAACGGAAGACCGTGGGGGAAGGGAAGGAGGACAAAATAGTTACAAACTGAGAGGTAGGGAGGCAAATCATAAGAGACTTTTAAAGACAGAGAACAAACTGAGGGTGGATGGGGGGTGGAGGGGATGGGAAAATGGATGATGGGCATTGAGGAGGGCACTTGTTGGGATGAGCACGGGGTGTTGTATGTAAGCCAACATGACAACAAATCATATCCAAAGAAAAGAAAAGAAAAACTCATTTGGAAAAAACACAAGTACTTAAGTACAGAGTGTTTGGCATGACTCTGGAGTAGATGAAATATTTTCTTAACTGTGGTTCCCTCCCTGTAAGCTGGATAAAAATTAACATCAAGAGATGACTCTGAAAAAGAGAAAAACCCACTTCCTGAATTAATTTGGACCTTTCAAAGGAAATCAGTGACATCTCTTACTAGTTGAGTTTCAAATCATCTTTCTCTCCTTTCACGAGGCTGCCCTTCTCTAGTCTTTTATGAGCATCTGTGCCTAGGGTTATAGGAGTGAAGAGTGCTTTATGAGGATGCTCTGACTTTTCGTAAAGGACTCCTTCTAGGTCTGACCCGTTGAGGCCTTGGGCTGTCAGCCACACAGCTGGCAACATCCTCTTACATGTGGATGTACCTTCCCTTTCATGACCAGTGTCGGGGAAAATTATCCATGCCCTTACAGAGTTTTTCAGGGATCCTGCACCCTTATGTGTATGTTTCTGACAGCAAGTTCTGGGCCTATTTCTCAGACCTAGGATCTTTTTATCTCCAATGCTTTATACCTCAAATAACCTAACCTAGTTTCTCTCCCCTTCTAGATGTTACCACTGCTTCCCACTCTATCCCACAGGTAAGACACCAGGGCTCTAATTTAAGGGTTTTACTACCAATTAGAATGGGCAGCAGATACTAGCTAACAGAAATTACATGAAGACGATGGAAAGTTTTGGCATCTTACTAAGTAGAGCCAGTGTCCAGAGTTAGTGTCCAGGGTCTATCCTTTGCTTTTTATCCTTTACTTTCATTATTCCCATAAAGCATTATCCCATTTCCACAAAAGAAATTCCACTACCATGCTTATACTGACACACACACACACACACACACACACACACACACACACACACATTCAGATGCACAGATGGGAAGAAGCAATCAAGACAAAATAGATGTTCCTGGCCCTTAAGAGTGCACATTTTGTCTCTGAGAACTCCACACTGGGCATCTCTGAACTTTTCATAGGAATGAGTGGCACAGAGCATACTTAGTGTGGCAGAGGTGACAAGACTAAAAAATTAAAGGTCAGATTGTTTGGAAGGACTTCATTCTGTTCATTCTTATACGCCAATCTCTTGATACCCTGTGACACCCATCATTGTTTGATTTTGAATTAAGCAGACCTTCCTGGAGGTTCTTCAGCTGCTTTGCTTGGTATCTATGAGAGACTTCTTGCTCCTTTTACACACACAAACTGCCAGAGGGTCCTTGAAGCCACAGGCTGAACATGGGATACCTTTCTGCCCATAAAATCTCAAAGATAAAGAATTTAAAATCCTATCTTTATATTAAAACAAGCACTCCTATATTGTGAACAAAAAGAAATTCTTTTATTTGGTTGGACAATATGCAGTTACCCATATTCAACCATTTTTGGCCTATAAAAATGGCGGTTGCATATGGTTTAACCTGACACATTGTAAAGGTAACAGGAACATCTTTCTTGGGGCTCCATCCCTAGGCCCAGGAATAGAACTTCTCTTTCCATTGGCAAAAAGGATATTTTAATGTTTATTTATTTATTTGTGAGAGAGAGTGCACAAGCAGGGGAAGGACAGAGAGAGAGACACAGAATGTGAAGCAGGCTTCAGGCTCTATCAGCAGGGAGTCGATGCGGGGGTTGAACCCAAGATCCATGCAAAAATGACCTGAGTCAAAATCGGGATGCTTAACTGACTGTGTCACCCAGGCACTCTGATACGGGGGATAAAAAAGTTTGGAAAGCATTCTTTTGCACTGTTCATTCCTATACCCCAATCTCTTGACATCCTGCTTGTTTAATGATATTTGGGATATTCAGTAGTTCTGGGGATAATTGGTTCCCACTCAGAAATGGCTATCTTTCAAATTAATTAGCACTGGATTCTGAGAACAAAGGTGGAAATGATAGGTTTCATCGTTTTGAATTCTCTCCAAAGCTCCTTCAGAGTTCTTCCATCTCTCTCCCAAACCAAAATTTTCCCCCTTTTTCTTTCCCAGATCTTGATCATATAAACCTCTTAAGTGCTCTGCTTTCCCCACCCTCAGCCTAAGAACTGATGAAACACAAGAATCCAGATCAGGTAGTACAGGATTTCCAGGTGGATCTCTGTCCACGCTTCCTTCTGGAAGCAAGGCAAATGTCATGTCTTCGTAGAAGACTGGGGTGAGAAGCTGTGCTGGGGAAAACAGAACATCTTTATTAATAGTTGATGGAGCTAGCTAATATCATCCTCAATGGGGGAAAAACTGAGAGTTTACCCCTGAGATCAGGAATGTGACAGGGATGTCCACTCTCACCACTGTTGTTTAACATAGTGCTGGAAGTCCTAGCATCAGCAATCAGACAACAGAAGAAAATAAAAGGCATCAGAATTGGCAAAGAAAAAGTCAAACTTTCACTTTTCGCAGATGACATGATACTCTACATGGAAAACCTGACCAACTCCACCAGAAGCCTACTATAACTGATCCATGAATTCAGCAAGTCACAGGGTACAAAATCAATGTACAGAAATTGGTTGCATTTTTGTACACCAATAATGAAGCAACAGAAAGAGAAATCAAGAAGCTGATCCCATTCAGAACTGTACAAAAGAAACATAAAATACCTAGGAATAAACCTAACCAAAGATGTAAAAGACCTGTAAGATGAAAACTATAGAAAACTCATGAAAGAAATTGAAGAAGACACAAAAAAATGGAAAAAATTCCATGCTCATGGATTGGGATAATAAACATTGTTAAAATGTCCTTATTAACCAAAGCAATCTACACATTCAATGCAATCCCCATCAAAATTGCACCAGCATTCTTCTCAAAGCTAGAACAAACTATCCTAAATTTTGTATGGAACCACAAAAACACCCAGATAGCCAAAGTAATATTGAAGAAGAAAACAAAATACGGGAGGCATCACAATCCCAGACTTTAGCCTCTACTACAAAGCTGTCATCATCAAGACAGTATGGTATCGGCACAAAAACAGACACATAGACCAATGGAATAGAATAGGGAACCCAGAATTGGGCCAACAAATGTACAGCCAATTAATCTTTGACAAAACAGGAGAGTATCCAATGGAAAAAAGACAGCCTCTTTAGCAGACGGTGCTGGGAGAACTGGACAGCAACGTGCAGAAGAATGAAACTAGACCACTTTCTTACACCATACACAAAAATAAACTCAAAATGGCTGAAGGACCTGAATGTGAGGCAGGAAAACATCAAAATCCTAAAAGAGAAAGCAGGAAATAGCCTCCTTTGACCTCAATCACAGCAATTTCCTACTTGACACATCTCAAAGGCTGGAGAATCAAGAACCAAAATGAACTATTGGGACCTCATCAAGATAAAAAGCTCCTGCACTGCAAAGGAAACAATCAAGAAAACTAATAGGCAACTGATGGAATGGGAAAAGATAGTTACAAATGACATATCAGATAAAGGGCTAGTATCCAAAATCTACAAGGAACACACCAAACTCCACAACCAAAAAATGAATAATCGGGTGAAGAAATGTGCAGAAGACATGAATAGACACTTCTCCAAAGAGGACATCCAGACAGCCAACAGGCACATGGAATAATGCTCATCATCACTCATCATCAGGGAAATACAAAGCAAAACCACACTGAGATACCACCTCACACCAGTCAGAGTGGCTAAGATAAACATATCAAGAAATTATAGATGCTGGTGAGAATGTGGAGAAACGGGCACCCTCCTACACTGTTCATGGGAATGTAAACTGGTACAGCCACTCTGGAAAACAGTGTGGAGGTTCCTCAAAAACTATCAATAGAACTTTCCTATGACCCAGCAATAGCTGGGGATTTACCCAAGGGATACAGAAGTGCTGATGCATAGGAGCACATGTACCCCAATGTTCATAGTAGCACTTTAAACAATAGCCAAATCATGGAAAGAGCCTAAATGTCCATCACCTGATGAATGGATCAAGAAGATGTGGTTTATGTATACAACGGAGTATTACATGGCAACGAGAAAGAATGTAATCTGGCCATTTGTAGCAAAGTGGATAAACCTCGAGGGTGTCATGCTAAGCAAAGTAAGTCAAGCAGAGGACAGATATCATATGTTTTCATTCATAGGTTTAACAGGAGAAACCTAACAAAGGACCATGGGGAGGGGAAGGGGAAAAAAGAATTAGGGAGAGGGAGGGAGGCAAATCATGAGAGAGTCTTAAATACTGAAAAAAAATTGAGGACTGAAGGGGGAGGGGGAGCGGGGAACGGTGGTGGTGGTGACGGAGGAGGGCACTTGTGGGGAAGAGCACTGGGTGTTATATGGAAACCAATTTGACAATAAACTATATAAAAATAAATAAAATGTATTAGATACATTCATCTACTTGAATAAAAAAGGTTATTGGAGTATTTTTTTTAAAAAGTTGATGGAGCAGAGAAGAGGAAATCTAGAAAATCCTCACATATTACTAAATTCTGTTTCATTCACATTTGCATTAAATTTTTAGTCATGTGATCAAGAATTAGTCTCCTCTCTCAATCAATCCATCTCTGTTTCTCTTTTTCATGTGTAAAATGTAGGTATTCAACTGGATCAGATAACCATTCTAGGTCTGGCAATCTAAGACACCACAACCTAAGGGCACATAAACATGCTCATAAAGCCAAGAACAATGCAAAAACACATCAGTTGGTCTCACCATCAACCAGGGACATCAGTCTCTGGTCATGGATACAATATATACAGTTTTTTTCATGTTCTACTGCATATTTGCCTCATGTGTCTGGGGTTTGAGTCATTTTGCAAAAAATCTTGATCCATAACATCCAATAAATGCAAAACCAAGGAAAGTATCAGAAGTGCTAATAAGAAAAGGTACATGATATAATTATGCAAGCAAGGTGGGGTATATTTAAAATTTTTAAGTGGCATGATTCACTAGATTGCAGGGAAATTTCTGAAGACAAAGAGCTATTTATGAAGCAGGTGCAAGGATCTGTCTATACCTCTGCAGTCAGCAATAATTTTCAAGAGCAAAAGAAAAGTGATTGATGAACGAGAATGCCATTTGAATGTGACACTAGCGTTCACAAAAGCATGTTCACTCAAGAGAAGGCCGTGAGTTTGTTAAAAGTATTTAAAGGTGAAAGAAACATGGTAACCTTGCTGATGAGACCCATCACAAACTATGAAGAGTTTGTAGGTTTAAGGACCTCAGTGATGCTAGAGTGAGTGTAGGCACTGTACCTACTAACAGATTCCCCCACAATACTCAGAGCAATCATCGAGGAGGGAGGTGACCTGACTTGGAAGATTTCGAGGACATGAAATAAGTCAGGATTTTTGGAAGAGATGGAGAAAAGATAAATCTGTAAGAAGGAGTGAATACTTGGTTTTAAAACTTGGAAGGTCACACTCGTAATTCTACGTGGTGGAAATGAAAAGGTGCACAACAAGATTGAGCCATGCTGTGTTTGATAAGGGAAGACTCCAATTCTCATTGACTTAACACAATAAAGGTGTATTTCTCACCCATGTAAGAATTCAAGTGGGTCCGGTCACTGGGGTGGCTCAGGGCACTGGGTGACTCAGTCGGTTCAGCATCCAACTTCAGCTCAGGTCATGCTCTCACGGTTTGTGGGTTTGAGCCCTGCTTCAGGTTCTCTGCTATCAGCACAGAGCCTGCTTCTAATCCTCTGTCATCCTTTCTCTCTCCTCCCCCACTCAGGCTCTCATGCCAAAAAATTTAATTAAATAAAAAAAAAGAATTCAGGGTGCCTGGGTGGCTCAGTTGGTTGAGTGTCCAGCTTCAGCTCAGGTCATGATCTCTGTGTCGAGCCCAGCATCGGGCTTTTTGCTGACAGCTAGCTCAGAGCCTGGACCCTGTCTTCAGATTCTGTGTCTTCCTCTCTCTCTGACCTTCCCCTGCTCTCTCTCTCTCTCTTTCTCAAAAATAAATAAAACATTTTTTAAAAAATTAAGAAAAAAAAGAATTCAGTGTGGGTGATTCTTTGAGGGTGAAAGTTTATGTGCAGGAGACCAGGACGTCTCTCTCTCATGGCCCAGCCCTCATTCAGTTCCCAAGGGTCTCCCTATTCTCCTAAAAGATTAAAAAAAAAAAAAAAAAAAGGAGGGGGAGGCTGTGGGGAAGGCACATCCACCTCTTACCATCCCACCCAGAAGGGACACACATCACTTCCTCACACTTCCCGGTATCAAGAATCAGCCAGAGGGCTCTCACCGGAAATGCATGGGGGCAGGAGCAAGAAAGGCGATCCTGGACTGGGCATCACATCCTAACAGCAACCCTACACTAGGAAGGAGTCTTTTACAGACACCATCCTGCAAAAAGAAGTTCTGCCGCACCTCCTGATTCCAATTAGGAACGAAAGGATTTACAAGGAACTTTTCAGAACCTAATCTATTTGCATATAGAGAAGTAGAGAAACTTCTGTGGTATGTACTTTAAAATAGGAGCCATGACTCACACCACTGAGTGCCTATTAAATGACTGAATAAAAGCAATGTTTAAAGGAACAAACTACAGTTTAAAGAGAAGAGAGGGGTTGTTTTCTGGATTGTAAATTAACACGTTAAAGTCAAGCTTGGGTAATGAGCGCTCGCGCGCGCGCCCGTGTGTGTGTGTGTGTGTGTGTGTGTGTGTGTGTGTGTGTCAAGTATCTCTTCCTTTGAAAAATTACTCCATCCCCATTCTGTAAATATGTTCCTAATTGTAGCCAAAGGAGGTGGGGGAGGTGAAAAACTGACCAGGGTCATCTCCTTACCTCAGGAGTTACAATGACTCCCGGCCAATCAAACATTGTTTACCTCTGAGCATAGTGAGTTTTCAGGGATGAGCACTCTACCTAAACTGGGCCAATCAGAGCTCACAGTGCCTTTTCTTCAGAGACACTTTCTCTGGGGCCATCATCTCTAAAATCTATAAGCCTCAGGGTATTGACAGCCATTTTGCAGCTCCATGGAGAGCCTAAGAATGAAGCCCATCAGAAAGCTGATGACATTATTTGAGTGCCTGGACAATGGTGACCAAAGTCCATTACTTGAACTTCCTAGTTATAGGAGCCAATAAACATCTCGACTTACACCTTTTCTTTCTTTGCTCCATCTGATTTATTTCTGATAATAAAACCTTCAAAATTAAAAGGGTCTTAACTATGACACTTGGTTTGACTTTTTCATATCTTTTCATCATGTTTATTGTCCTGTTCTAAAACCTTTAATGGCTCATTAATTGCCCAGAAAGCCAAATGAAAGTGCCTCTGCTTCACTTTCAGAACCTTTCACAAAAAAGGTTTGCCCTCCTAATCCAAGAACATAAACCTTAGCATGCCCAAGCACTAATTTCTTATATTGACATCTGGTTTTAGTCCATTTCTGTCTAAACCTGTCTCAACTTCTAATGTTTTTCATATAGTAGCACAGTTCCTGTGGAAATTATTAGCACTTTGAGGGTTGGGCCCCGGGCTCACAGACCGTGGTAGTCAACATCACCATCCGTACTTCTGGCCTTTGCAATTGTTCAGCCCTCAGCCTGGCACAGAACCCCTCGAACACGCAGCAAATACTTGTGGAATTACATTCCCCCAGTGATATTTCTTAGAGAAGCAGACTTTTAATTTTGAACAGTCTACATTTTTTTCTTTCGGAGAAGGGGAAAACTAAGTAGACAATATAAGGAGTGAATTTGCAGCTTGAGAAAGGTTGCTGAATTGACCAAAGCCTACTTGGAGGCCAGCATTGAGGTCACCTTTTTCTTTATTTCATTTTCAATACAGTGATAGCTCAGGCAGCAATTCAGACAGGGGCTCCCAGTCACTGATCGAAGTGCTAGTCTGTTTTAAATGTGAAAGAAGAACTCAAGTTCTTCCCATATCAGCTATCCTGAAGCTGTTAAATATCTTTTCTTCACTACTCCTGCGCACCATGGTATACAGTGTTTGTTGAATGAATAAATGAGTCCCTCCTTCCATTGTGTTCTTTCCCCCAACCCCAGACATGATTTATTCCTGATAAATATTAAGAAAATATAAAATTAAGGTATAAAATCAAAGTGTAATTCCTCAGATCTTGAAGTATTTTTATAGTTTTTATTCACATTCCATTGTTTCACATCCTTCCATAAAAATTGTGTAGCTAAGAAAGAAGAATAATATCTACTTTTCAGAAGAGGTAACTGAGGCTTAGAGAATCCAGGGAAATCTAAAGGTCATACAGCTGACAAACAACAGACCCACGGTGTCAGCACCTGCCCAATGCCCTACCTACCATCTCATCACATGCTCTGGGAGGCTACCAGGCAGGTGGCATAGGGTGGAGATGAAGATCACAGTCCTGCACTGAAGCAGACACAGGAGAAAGTCCAGGTGTGCCACTCACTACCATGTGACCTTGGACAAGCTACATGATCAGTTCAAACTTCAGTTTCCTAAGAATGCTCCTGAAAATAGGAATACTTCTATAACCGCCTAAAGAGATGTTTACAATTGAAGGACCCAGTGATTGAGGCTTGATAGTGCTCAGAAAATACCAGCTATTAAGAGCAAAGTTGTCAAGGACATGGAGAGCTAGCCAGGTGCAAAAAATAGTTACAGCAGGTCTGAAAGCCGGACTTTGAACTCTGTTTAGATTAAATAGACTAGTTATCTTGTCTATTTAATGTACTATGAAGGACTTTGACTATGGAAATGCACCTTCTTTGGAGAACATTGAGAAGACATAGCGTTTTGCCCCAGCTCCACAATACTACTGTTGAAATATTATCCCTGGGTTAATACAGGAGGGAACCCGCCTGAGTATAAACTCAGACCGAGATCTCCCAAGGAGAGCAACAGCAGGATTAGGATCCCAGAGGGAAGGGGCTGTACCTCTGCTAATCCCGGGCCACCTAAGATTTCCTAGAGATTTCTTGCTGAGGCGCTGGTTGCACATCCCCAGATGACAGCACTTTCTCCTTTAATGATCACCCAAGCCTGCAGCTCTTCCCACTCCACTCTGTGATGTGGTCACCTCCTGGGAAGAACAGATCCCTCTCCCACTCAAACATGCCCCCAGCCTCACAGTCGGCCCCCTGGAGCCTGCCCCATCTGGAAGTGAATTTTGAGTTTTGATATTCTTCACATTCCAATCCCAACTGAGTGAAGCTTCTTTTCTTCCTGTCTCCAACCTGCCTTAGCTAAGTACTTTTTTGAGGCTCTGACTCTGCCCTGATGATGGTCACTGAGGATATTTACTTTTTTAGGGGAGACTCTGCTCTCCATCCAAAGAGATGTGACCTTATCCTGAAGTGGAATGAAATGCAATAAGCTAAACCTGTTACAATAGATGAATACCCACTTGCAGATGAGAAATTTTATTTAACAAAGACCATTAGTTAGTCAGATGCTCTGTGCCTAACTCTCTACATCTGTAACTCTGAAATACGTACAGGTCCCTTCCTAGACACATGCCTGCCAGGTGTTAATCACGTGCTGGGGAGGGTCAATCGTGGCCCTCCTTCCAAAATGTGTCCCAACAGGCTGTGGGTCAAGGTCAGCCTATCCACAGGACTGTTGTGGGGATTAGCATTAAAATGAGATAATTTACAATAGATCTAAAACATTATGTCAATTTGAAGTCAAGTTATGATTCCAAGTCATTAGACACTTCTTAGTTCTCACCATCCTTGGAAATAATAGAAGAACCTCATCACAAGAAAAATATTCTGCTATTACTGGAGAAGTTGAACTTTGATCCGCCTTGAGCATTCCACAGGTCTTTGAACATCCACTTCTTGGTGACATCCATTATTTAGTACTGCTGATCAATAACGTTATTTCTCCCCAGTCTCCCTTTTACTAGCCTCTCTGATAGTTTTAATTAAACTAATGCACTTTATGGAGATCTGAAACCAGGCACTTGATAATGTCACTTCCTGGTTTGGGTCCTCAGCTTCCCTTTCACAAAGTGGAAGTGGGAGGGACAGAGAGAGAAGAGGTACAATTTACTTCTGCTCAATTCACAGTGGTATGAAACTGAATAAAGACTCGTTTGGGAAGTGTCTGAAATCCTCTAATTCCTATAATTATCTTAGTTTTTTAAAATGTTACATTGGCCTCAAAACCAAGCACATTGTTTTGAAAACCATAAAACCATCAATTTGGGGAACAAACCCATGTACGCTTAGTTTAGTCATAGAAAACATGAATTCCTATGTAGGCAAAACTCAAAAATGATTGAATTTAAGGCAGGGATGGGAAAGGCCAGTAGTGGAATAGGGCACAGCCCATGTGTGACTTTCTAGACCCACAGCTCTTCCTGAAAATGAGGGGAGGGGCGTGGGGCATAAAAACAAGATGGCGGAGAAAAATTGTAGTAAGAGAAATATACAAAGCACACAATTGTGAAATAAAAGAAGTCCTGAATGACTGTTACCTTCTTGTGACCCCTGTGGCTCCTATATCTATTTTCTCCCTGCATGTCATTCTCTTGACCATAGTGATTTAATTATAGTAGCAAAAGAGCCAAGAAATATCCTCAGTTGAGTGGTAAAAGCAGTAAGGGTTCAATTTTATAATATAGAACGCCCTGAGAATCCTGTTTGAGGCATTGAGATTTTATATGCATTGAAAGTTAGGGCCTAATAAATTTCTTTTATATATCAAGGAATAAAATGACCAATTTAAGGATAAACTGAAGCAAGAAAGATAAAGCAGAGGTTCCTTTCTCAGGCATGGTAAAAGTAATTTTTGAAGAGTCAACAGTATTTAGCTTCTGAAAGAAAATGGCATTGACTTGTGCGTGAAGATTTTCTGTGTGACTTTGGAAGAGTCCCTTGGTCTCTCTGTTTCATCAGCAAATATTTTAATATCTTGGAATGCGTACTTGAACAAGCACTGAGTAATCACTGGCTAAATAAAAGAGGTTTTGATGAATGCTCTATATTTCTAGCCCAACTGAACCACTCAATGTTTCTATATACATCACACATTTTCCTGACTCCACAACATTTGCTTATGCCATTTCTTCCACTAGGAATCCACCCTCCTGTGTTCCTTGTTCTAATTTTGCCCATTCTTTAAGGACAAGGTCAGTTGTCTGCATTTTCAGCTTTTCTGGATTTCTTTACCTAGAAGTACTATTTCTTCTTTCAAACCCTCAAAGATAGCTATTGTTCTGCACCTCCCTTATGGATTGGTAGAGCCTCATATTTTTATGTATATATTTAAGTAAATGACTTACGCTCTTCCTTTAGAGGGCAGGGACTATACATGATTTATCTCAGAAATTAACATGTGATAAGCACTTAATAAATGTTTGTTGGATAGATTGCATGCTGGTTAGTTTGTGTTAGTTTCATGTGTCAACCTGGTTAGGCTATAGCATATAGTTATTTAGTTTAGTCACATATAATACCTAGTTATCTGATACTAATCTAGGTATTACCGGGAAAGTGTTTTATAAATATGATTCACACCTACAGTTGATTTTAAGTAAAGGGGACCGCCTTTAATAATGTGGCTGGGCCTTATCCAATCACTTGAGAGTTCATAAAACAGAGTTTTCCAGAGAAAATTCTGCCTCAAGACTGCAGTATCAACTCCTGCTTGAGTTTCCAGCCCACATGCTTGCCCAATAGATTTTTGGATGTGCCTGCTCTACAGATCTGGGGGCTTACAGCCCTCACAACTGCATGAGCCTTTTCCTTGAAATATTTCTCCTTATGTATGTATGTGCTATTGGTTCTGGTACATACAGTCTCTACAGAGAACACTGATAGAGATAGTACAATGTATCCTGCTTATCATTTAAATTAAGTCACTTACTTGACCATAAGCTCCAGGAGGACATGGATTTTTGGCTTTGTTCACTGCCGTATCCCTGTGCCTAGAACCGTGCCTCGCACATAATACACGTTCAAGAAACATTTGCTTGAATAAGTGAAAGAATCAAAAAGACAGCTTTATGGAAAACACCACTGACGACATTTACTAGGTTCGAACTTGCCCTCACATGCTTTGACTCTCGTGCTGATGCACATGGCAGAAAACCATTCCAGTCCGGCTACTCTAGGCACTCCCATAGGCAAATCACTTCCATTCTCTGAACCTCATCTTCTTCATCTGTATGATTGAAATTTTCTCCTGGTAGGACTCTTAACTCCCCCTCACCCTTCTTTGACATTTTTTTATTTTGATGCATGGCTATAATATCCTTAATGTTGCATCTGTTTTTTGTCATTGTACACACTCAAATATTATTTGTTACAGGATGGTTGTAATTTCTTTCATTACCAATCATGATATCATCAATTACTACCTGAGATTTATAAAGTTGCTCTCTTCCAAAGTACTTGGAAAAAAAAAAGCCCTGCAGCCTAGATTTCTAGGACCAGCCTTCTGCCATATATGAGTTGTAAGGAAATAAATAGGTTTTTACCAGAACCGTGATTCATTGTCTGCAAGTGCTTTACTAGCTGGCTATAAAGGCCCTATATACATTCAACCTCTCCTAGCTTCTGAACTTCAAACCTTTGCTTCTAATTTTAGGGCCAGGAAATTATTTTATAACCGTTTGCAGCCTCTTATAAATACTTCCTGCGGTGCTTTCTTTGGGTACCTTTTGTTTCCTCTCATCCTGTAGGGAAAAGGATTTCTGGAGGCTGCACATTCCTGCTGGGCCCTAGCTGGGCCCCGGGAACACAGAGGTCATATGTCTATGCCCCAGGGCCATGCTGCTCAGTGTTGTCAGCGGCAGGTCTTGCTTCCACCCCCACCGGCAGAGAATAAGAGGCTATTAGCCATCGATGCGCCAAGGAGGGGGTCTTAATGCACTTATAGATTCTCCTCTTCTGATCTCCAGCTAATTCTTTCAGAGCTGACTTCCTAAAAACGAAGATTCTTGGAATGTCCTACCATGGAATGTCAAGCTGTGCAAAAATAGACTGGGGGAAAACAAACAAACAACCAAAATGTACCAAGAAATTGTACCCAGCACAAGATCACTTTATTTGTCTTTTCATGTCAGAGTTAGAGTTTCAGAATGTCACGCCTGGATGATACCTTATTCTATTCATTTACACTTGAGGAAAAAGCTTCAGAGAAGAGGAGAGGATTTTCCACCCATCATGGAACTAACTAATGGGGGAAAGCCAGGCTAGAATCAGTCTTCTGGCTTCCATTCCACTGATTTTATCTAAATATGTTTATTCATATGCAGATCTATATGTCCCTGCTTCCCCCCCCCCCAACTTTATGAGGCAAATTATAATAAAATGCACATACTCATATCCCCAGGGCAGTTTAAATAGCCATGAATCATTAGAAATGAAATAGAGGGGCTGTGGGGTTTTCTTTTCTGTCTTCCCTCCTGTTTTATATTTCTTTCCTTTTCTTTTTTCTTTTTACTCCTGTTTTCCCACTAGACTATGTAGAGGCACCGAGGATTTCTTTGTTTTATGTGTGTGTGTGTATGTGTGTATGTGTGTGTGTTCATGCCCAGAAACTACTAATGGAGAAAGCACTCGAAGGTGCGGCCAGGAAGCATACTTACAGTTGTGTGTGATAATGTTGTCAGCGCTGAAGGAGTGTCAGCATTTTCCTCAGATGCCCTCTCTCTTGGTTTTGCAACTTGGAATTTAAAATGAGCTTTGGACCACAGCTCAACCCACCAGGTCTCAGATGAGGGGAAATAACTCCTTCTATTCATGTACTGCATTGGGCATGGGGGAAAAAAGCCAAGTTTTTCAAATAAGCTTGTTATATAGTGCAGGGTTTAGAGAATCATGTTTTTTTACAAGCTTTAGAAAACAACAGGCATCATTGGCATTCCCTGCTCAATTTTATAGGTCTACTCAGAGAGCCAGCTTCTATCATTATAAAATAAGTGTGTAAATAAATGTGCTAAAGGAAATACTTTTTTTCCCCGAGAGTTTCTGGAATGGGGATTTGAGTGTGGGATGTGGGTGTGATGTCTGTGGCATGTCTATATCATGGGGTGGGAGAAAATAGCTTGCTAGAATAGGACAGTAGGGAAGCCAGAAACAATGAAATATGAATATATTTTATGCCTAGATAAAGCAAGACACAGTCCTAAGTGATGGGTCCTTATGTGAAAATAGATCTAAAACACCTTGTGTAAAGAGTTCAGAACGGAGTTCTGTTGTGTGGTGGATCTTTGCAGGAAAGCAGTTCTCAGTTATTACATTGACTGACAAAGACTCATAGAGTCATAGCTTCTTAGAGCTGAAAGGCCCCTCAGGGGGTCAGAGTCTAACCTCCTTACCAACTCAGGAACCTTCTCTATTGTAACCCTGACAAGTGGGTGACATGGCTTTGAAACACCTCCTGAGATGCGGAGTTTCCTAATTCATAAGGCAGCATATTCTGTGCAGAGTTAGTTTCTCTCATTGTTAGAAAATGCTTCCGTATTGTGGTCTGAAGTCTGTATTTCTGTAACTGCCACCCATCTCTCCTTGTTCCCCCCTCTATAGCCACCCACAAAAAAAAAAATTAATTTTCCTGCTGATAACCCTTCATTCAGTTATTCACAGCAAACCAAACCAAACATCTCTAGCCTCTACTGACAAGGTATTACGCTCTCCCCTTAGTCCATGACCCAGTAGCCAGGTATATAAACACAGGAGTGGTGTGGTGGATGTGGAGCTGGGCCTTTTGGCAAGTTTAAGGCCTAGGAGGGGAAGGAACACCATCAAGAGATTGGTAAGGGGGACCCCTCAGGTTCCCCAGAACAGTTGATGAATTTAAGGCATTTGTAGAAAGGATTTCCAGAGCAATTTATCAGTTTGCTTTTTCTGATATGTGAGGTCAAGCAGACAGGATTTCCCCAAAAGATGGGAGAGCTCAAGTGTTTCATTACATTTTTAAAAGTTATTTTGTCGGGAAATTTATTGAACAAATAGCCTGTCTTCAGATTTTAAGGTAGAGAGAAGAGGAATCAAAGGTTTTATTTGCCATGATGGAACTTGAATTGAGCTTTGGGATCAGATTGTGTACATGGGATGCTGGGTAAAGTGTCAGGCTCTCTAAGACAGAAGAGATTGTTGGTGTTTTTCTACCACCACCATGAACTCGGTGGGTTGGTGACAACGGAGTTAGAGAGGTTTGAAGGAAAGAACCTGAGGTTGGGACCGCAACCAGCCACTTGCCTATTCGGCTCCTCTTTCATTTATCAAACATTTATCGAACACCTACTATGTGCCACCCCCAGTGATGGGCACTGGGAATGCATCTGTGATCAAGATAGACACAGCTACAGCACACATATGGCATGCATTTTTGTGGAGGAGACAGACAGGTTATCAGGCAGCTTTAATGGCATCTGTGAAAATATAGTGACAGAACCAAAGGCAAGGAGTGGCTGTAAGGAGCCCGCGTGACCTAGACGTGGGCACGTGCAGGTGGAAGATGTTGGGGAAAAGCCATTTGCAGGAAATGCCATCTAACTAGAGAGCTGAAGGAAGACAATCACTAGCTGGTGGCTGCGCTGAAATCACCCTCTCTCGGTGCCTATGTTTCTTATCTCTAAAATTGGAATGATAATAACAGTCCCGACTCACCTGCTTTAGTGGGAGGTTGTGAGGATCCATAAACAGATTTTTGTGATAGGTACTAAGTTGAACTGTAAGGTGCTCTATCATTGTGAGAAATGACAATTGTTAATAATTGTTATCAGATATTGTTATCTCCAATCCTAGCTCCATTTTCTTTCCACCCGTTCGGATCTGGCTCCCCTGAGCATGGCAGGAGCTGTGAGAGAGAATAAAAGGACGGATTTGGGTGCAGAGATTTACACTTCTACAATTTCTTTATAGCGAGAGTCCCCAGGCCCTCAGGGCTCCTGGGCACCGGGTTGAAGGCAAGGGTGGAATGTGGCTCTAGGACCCAGGTGCATGTGTCCGACGGGGTGTACTTCACTTGGGGGTTCACCTTGATAGAAAGAACAGGCTGGGTCAAATGGTTATCCAGACTGTTCTGGGGACCTCACCAACATTTCCACGGCGCCCGTCTCACCAGAAGTAAAAGTACCCCAACCCGGCTGCATGCCCTTAAAAGCCTTTGTGAGATGCCAAGGGGATTCAGCTCAGCTAGTCCCGAGGGTGGGGGGAAGCAGTGCTCAAGCAATTTCAAATGTCATGAATTCCTGGTTTACTGAGATTTAACTTTTAAGAGCAACGAGTCATTTTGCCCGAGGACTAGTCTTTTTGTTTTAATAATTCTGGTCAAATTTTATGGGATTTTTTTTTTCCCATACCCCCTCTGGTGGTCTGGAAACATAATAAATGTTTACTGAATTTGAAGTTAGTTTGTGAAATAGAAACAGCACTGTCTACTTGGGCAGGTCTACTTTCTCTTTCTGTGCCCGAGTTCTCTTACCTGCAAAAACATGGAGATGGTAGAGGGGATTTTATCCCTCGTCTCTCTACCATCAACATTCCACCTGTCTGTGATGCTTGCCTCTTTTTCCTGCCTCCATTTTCAAATCTGAGAAGCTTGGGCCACTTCTATCTGTTAGGCTTTTATTGAAAAATCCAAGCACCCTAGAAGGCCAGCTCTTGTAGCCTGGGCTGCTATTTAAATCTCTGTCAGACCAGAGCAACTTTGTTTAAAATTATATTTTGTTAATCCATCATGTGGATGTGGAGCCTGCTATTTTTAATACAGGCTCTGAACAGCCCAGTTATTCATGGCTGAGAGTTTGCCACAGAACTTTAGAGCTGAATTTAAAAACAAACAGCCCCAAAGAAGCAATATTCAGAAGGCTGCTTTCACAAGCTAGTAAAATTTGGGAGTGGGGAAGTAGGGGGGCAAGTTTTACCTCTAAGTGGGACGGGATGGCAGCTTGGAAAGGCGGTGAGTTTCTCTGCTCTGTTTGATGCGGGGGGGAGCAAGTAAAGGGACAACCCTCTTTGGTGCTTGTTTAGATGGTAGACTCCATTGACCTTTCTGGAGTCATTTGTCAAAACTCTGGAAATGGGCGCTTTTATTATAGGACTGTGACACTCTTTAATATCTTCTAATAATTATTCTCTCTCCTCAGTTTCTCCTCGATTTCCCTTCTTTCTCTTACAGAGGGGGAGTAAGGGCATGAAAATAGAAGCATTGAATTAAATTCAAGCAGAAATACCTGTATTTACAACAATCCTGAAGTGACTGTTGGGAAACTGTAGACAGTTTACACTGAGATACTTAATGGTAGCAGAAGCCACAGAAGTGCTGAGTTCTTGGACTTTGAGAGATGATATTGTTAATTAATTCAAACATACTAATTAAAGTCATAAGATGGGCCAGGAACTGTATCAAATGCAGTGTTTACAAAGCTGGAGAGACACAGAATTTGCCCTTGAGGAGCTCATGAGTTTACTAGGGCCCAGAGATTAAAAAGCCTCCCAAGAGGCCAATTCAGGAAATTATGGTTTCTGATCCTCTTTCTTATTTTGCTGTTTCAACGAGAGACATTTACATCACCTTATCAGAGTTCTATAAGAGCATATAAAGGTATTTTGTTTTTGATTCAGGACATTCTTTAAATATATATGCTCATTAAAGGTCAGTGATTCATAGAATTCTGATCTGGCTCCTGTAAAGGAGAACAGACCATGTAGAAGAACAGAGAGGCCATTTATTGACTCACTCACTCAAAACATCCCAGGTCCAGGGCTAAGACACAATTAGAGCAATTTCTGCTAACTACCTGCTTTGTCTCTGTGAATAGAAGTATCACAAGAAAAGGTAGAACCAAGAGCAATGTCTTACTTATGCTTTTGGAAATCAACAAAGTGTCTTGACTTTTTTTGCCTGAATTGTTTCAAACTGTTATCATGTAGGTTGGAGGTTATTACTTGCATGGATGAACTAGGATCTTTCCGATCCATGGAATGACTGTGCCTCAGCCAGCTGTCTCACAGATGCTTACCGTTGATCATGAGAGAAGCACTGACAGATGGGGGCAGATCGATTTGTGTTGGAGTTCCAATCACTGGCATAGTGTATACCACAGCCCCGGTAATGGTAATGACCCTCTCAGATGAGAAGTCAGGGCCATATAGCAGACCTGCAAAATCCAGCATCTATTTGGTCATGTATCTTCTTTAATACTGAGTGGGTGAGAAAGCTTGTTTCAAAGAGAAGGAAACTGAAAGCAACATAAAGTATCTGGTTTTGCTAAAGTTCTGCCCTTAGTACTTGATTCAATAAACTTTGAGGACCTTTGTACAGGGTTAAATGCTATGGGAAATGGGAAGATGGAGATGTAGTCCTTATCCTAAAGAATCTCATTGTTTGAAGCCTGCGTCAACCATGATAAAGCAGGGTCAAAATTCATCAGTGCCACATGAAAGTTTCTAAGAGCCTGCAAGGGAGGTTCTAAGGAGAGAGACTTTGCCAGCAGGTTGAGAGGGGCAGGGTTAGGGAAAGCTTTCAGGAAAATGCAGGTATGGAATTGGCTTTGGTGTAATGTTGGGAAGAGAGTAAGGAGGAGACAAATTCCAGGGAAATGTCAGTGGCCAAATCCTGTGTTTTGTAAATATCACTGTGGCAACAATATGGAGAACAGGTTGGAGAAGGGAAAGAATTAAGTTTATAACAGCAGTTGCATCTAACATTTAATTAATGACCTATTATGTCAGGCATTGCACTAAGCGCTTGGCCAACTTGATCTCATGTAATCATCAAAACGACTTCTGAGATTGGAATTACCACCTCCATTCTAGAGGGAAAGGTATGGCAGGACCTGGACTAACAAACAGCTTGTATTATTGCTAGTGAACTGACATAAGAAAATGAAAAGGGTCCTATTTGAGTCAGGGACTGTGGAATAGAGCAGATGGATTTTAGAGAATTAGGAAGACAACTTGTTTCTAAGAACCAATGGGCCTTTTGAGTCAAAAACCTCAAAAACACTAAAAAAGTCTGTGAGAGTCTGTTCTGCCTAAAGGACCATGACTTACACGAAACCTGCTTTGTCAAGTAAGTTATAACTCCATTGCAGGAACTCCTTTGTCTTATCACTGTGCACCCAGATTCTGGCATTCCACCTGGCAAATGGTGGGTGCTCAAATGGTATATGTTCAATTAGAGAAGTCTCACCTGATCACTCAACATTCATCAGAACCTGGGGGGTAATTCATTCTGTGCTCCCTTTCCCCCACCCACACCAACCCTTTAGTTTTTCTATCTCTGTATTAGAGCAGACGGTGCCTCATTAATTCATTATATGTTAAGTTGAATAACGTGTTATCGTGGAAAACTAATTACCTAGGGCAAAGATAGGGATACTGTAGTGGCTAATGGGAGTGTCTATAAGGCACGTGGTGGGAGCTTTTTGGATACCTTTAATTCTATGTTTTGCAATCTGTGCAGAAAAGGGCAGAAGATTGGTTTCTTATTTATTCCTTAAGGCAGGTTCCTTCACCATCTAAAGGCATTGGGGATTTTGAGATGGAAATGTTCCCTATGAGATGTCCTCATTCAGAACACAGCCCTTAAAATCAGACAGACAAGACTCCCCCCTTCTTGAATGAGCTAGGCAAGCCGTGCCTCCAAAGGGGGTGGAGGTAGAGAAAGAATACGTCCACAACTCGCACGTCTGCCAGAGTACAGATTGGCAAGTGGCATAGGCGCGCAGACCTCTGTCATTTATTTATTTTTCTTTCCACTGGGTGCGCTGTCCCTTTAAATGGGGACGCTGGTGCTGGCTCCGTAACACCGGAGCCGGCAGCTTGTTGATTTCAGAGCTGGTGAATTTCACATTGTTTCCACTTCACTTTCCTCGCTCGGGGGGGGGGGGGGGGGGGGGGGGGGGGGGGGGGGG